>NC_134220.1:15766495-16069526 GCF_965140235.1 Caretta caretta | reverse complement strand
GGTAAAATCCAGGTAAGAAAAAACATTTACAGAGTCAATATAATACACAAAGACAAATAAAATTACATGTGTAAGGAATCCAGGCAGACACTGCAAAAGGGGGAAAAAAACTCACCCTTTTAAAAAATGTACAATAACCTAAACACAACATGGAAACACACAGAATACATCTAATAAAGTGGTACTTTTTGTAAAACAAGAGTTTGGAGTTTTATTCAGGACTATATCAGATGATCTGAATATATGGGACATCATGAGACACTGTCCATATCTTCACAATCCATTCGCTGCTTAGAAATTAAAGTAACAATACACTGTTGAGGACTGCAAAGGGGGAGTTTAGTTGATTTGACAACCATTTTGTGTGACTAAGATCAAGTGCAGCATCAGTTCTATAGGAGAACTGAAACCTTCCCTATTTGAGAAATCAGATCCTGCCTTGACAGGGGGATGGGTTTGATCTAACTTGTCCATATCTAAAATACTATAGTCCATGCATAATAGCACAGCCACTCCAAAAGACACTTTACAAGTGATACTGCAGTATCAAAGGGACTGGCTAAGGACATGGTGTTGATACAGGAATTGCCACTTTAGGAGATGCTATTAACAGGAATGTTGTCAAAGAACAATCGTTCTATACTGCTTGTACAGGTTCTCTTTCAGTACTTGTGGTTGATCAGTATTTGGATTTTAAGAGACCTACAATATTAAATCCATGCCTCACAGGACAGCTATTTTTAGAAATTAAAACTATACAGAGCTACTTCTGGTGACATGTATTAGGAGTTGATTTCAGAGTGGTATAGACTAGAAATTCAAAAGGGAGGTTTTTCCCATGCTTGCAAATCAGGTTTCTGCAACAAGCATTTAACAATCTGGACCAATAGCTTTTCGTTTGCTACTCGAAATTGCTAGGCAGAGACCAATTCCTGGATGCAAGATTTTTTCTCCCCACGAAACTAAACTCCCTCTATATACATTTTATTCAGATGAATACTTCCTTAGCTTTTAAAAAGGCACTTAGGAAAAAAGGTCAATTGAACAACAGTAGTTCTGTAGAATGTGAATTTTTAGAAAAGCCTAAACTTATTATCTGTATCAACACAGAAAGGCATAGGAGAGTTCCAGATTGTCAAATGCTTGGTCATAGAAACGCAGTTTACAGGTAGTCTTTCTGCTCCTACTCGTATACCGATCTGGACCAGTGGGGTCCAACTAGTTCCTAGATCAAGAGGCTAGGGTCTTTACAAAGAGAGTGCTCAGCAACCACGTGCCAAGGGCGACATTCTTCTGTCTGCCTATGAGAGAAAGAAGATTTAAGTCCACGCCTGTTGCAGTAGGTCGTGAAGGACAGCAAGATGGAGCATCACAATTGCAACACCATGAATGAAGACAACATTTGGGACTTCAGTGATATTTTTTGCCTGTCTGCAAAGTGCAGCAGGGCAGGAAAAGCAGTCTGGGAGGCCAGCAATTGGTCACTCTGCTTTACAGGTCCCCAACAGCAGCTAGTAACCTGCTGGTCCAAAGTTTTGAACAAGTAGGAAATTATTAGTGCTTCTGGTACTTGTTGAAGGACACTCAGGCTGACAGATGTGTGAATAAAACCCAGAAGTCCTTCCTGACAATGAATGACCCTTCCTGTCACTAACACCTTGGACAAGTCTTAACTTCGTGCCTCAGTTTCCACATATATAAAATGGGGATAATACTTGGTTACCTCACAGTTGTGTAATAAGGATCAATTCTTGGTGTTAAAGTTTTCCAAGGTCCTTTTTAAACACTTCTAGAGATCCAACTAACAACATACTTCCAAATGTGTATTCCAAAACCACTTAGCACACCTAATAAAATTTATCTCAAGAAGGTTAGACTCACACCAGTACAAAGGTACACAGAAAACTCTTATAAAGGGGGTTCAGAATACTGAAGAATTGTGGCTGTTCAAAAAGTAGAGGTAGCAACAATTCACTATTAAATTTGGCCTGCCTCGAAACAATTCAACAACTGATTTTCAACTGTTTTGTGGCTAACACTGTTGCACTGTCCAGTAGAGGCCAATATGGACGGGGAGAAAGCATTACCAAAAAAGATTACAAGGGAGAGCAAGGGTTTAGGTTTGCCCCAGCCATACCAGCTGTCACAACGTTACCCAGAATGGTTAAAGGCAAGTTCCTGAAAGCTAGATTTAGGAGACAGAAAATGTAACAGTGTAGGCCCGGCCTTAACTGAAAACTAAAATGGACATTATCTGTCTAAACTGAAACAAAAACAACAATGGAATGAAATACAGATTGCTAGTGCAGAGAGAGCTACAGGGCAGACTTCTTAGGTGATTATTTAAAAAATATGAAATGAGTATGTTGTTTATTTACAAATATCCTATCTTATTTTGGTATATTAAAAAGACTGCTAGACAACAGCTTCATAATGACCCCCTGTGAAGTATTAAATTGTCCCAACTTTGTTCTAGACAACCACCTAAATATCATGGATACAGGCCACAATAAATGCAAACTTTGTTTAAATAATAAATAAGGTTACACAAACTTTCAAAGCCAGGAAATTCACTGTTAGGGCCAAGATTCTGTCTTGAACTCAAAGCTGCTGTGATGATTAAAGAGAATTTTTAAAAAGTATGAGTCAAGGACAGAGTATTAACCTTCATTTTGAATATCCTGGCTTCTGTCAGTGTTTCAAAACTTAAACTGTCTGTTCACTTTCTTAGTTTAAAACAAAAAAAATCCACAAAATAAACTAATGAAAGATAAAATGCTATTTAACAGATGGGAAGAGCTTAAGTTAGTCTTTTGGGGAAATATTGCTACTATGTACAAAATAAACACACATACAGCTTGTGTGTTCCTTCTGGATTAAAACTGATTTGTTAATGTTTTCAGAAGGCATATTATTTATCTGACAGAGCAACCTATTGTGTGTGTTTTAAGGCACTTCACATACATGTGTAAAAGCAGTTAGACTATAGTAAGTACAAAATAACTTTTAAAAACAACAGGTCTAAACTAAAATCATTCATTCATTTGGACTTGTACAATTTAAAAACACAACTAAATAAATTTTAAGAAGTACTATTTCTGACCCCTGCATTCCATGGCAAGTTTCAATTTATAGTATCTTTTTAAGGGTAAATAGACCCCAGACTTGAAAGGAAAATAAGTTGGCTTTGTTTGAAATTGTATCTTATCTACAATTTATACTTGCACTAAAATTTGCTGCATCATCTGAGAACATCCTACCAATAAACCATGTTCAAGAATTAATTCTCCTTTCACACACACTTACCATTAGGACAAGAGAGAAATAAGTGCATCCAGAAATTTGCTCCGATCTTCCATTTTCAGTTCAATTACTAAAATAATGAAAGATTTATTAGTATAGGAGACAACTGCAGACATATCAAGTCTCAGACTGGGATTATGTACTAGTATTTTTAATCAAATTATTTCTCTAGGTTTTTTGAAGTCTGGGTAATATAGTAGTATGTAGGTTTACTGTGCTGTTAAAAGGGAGATCTGAGCAAATTAAGAATTCCAGATTTTCACCCTTTAAATATGGTCTCCATTTTTAATTCAGTGGGCTTGACAGATTCTAGGTTTACATTAGATGTTGCAGAGCAAATACCCACATCATAATTTTCAGAGTTTAAATTTTGCCTTCTTTGCAAAGACACAGACAAACCCTTCCAGAATACTTTTCCTTTTTCTGTTAGATAAAAAAAGGAGGTGTGAAGTCTTTTTGTGCTGATGTCCCTTTCAAATGGCTGTACACAATGTATTTCAAAACAAATGTTAATGCAGATAAGCCTACATCATAACTAGCACATAACTATACCTGTTTATGGTTACATTTGAGAGCTCCAAGTCATTTCAGGTAAAAATTGTCATTCCAGGCAAAATATATTTCAACTTTTTCAATAATGATGAAGAGCTTTGCTCGCTTACAGCTAGCGGTTTTTATACTTTCAGTGTACCAAGACGCCAACTGAAAAAGTGCCCCGCTACTAAAATCTGGATTGTGTTATATTACAGACTGCTTGTGAAGCACACCAGATAGATGCTCATCATTTATGTATATATTAAAATTACAAGAACTGCCTGTTTGTAGAATGGCAGTAATCATTTAGGGAGTCTCCTGTCTAAAACAATAGAAACACTGACCCCTAAAGGATTTGCCTGTCAAGTGCAACATGTGGCTATGGAAAGATAAAAAGTTACTTACTAGACATGTCAAAGTGGTTATGTAAAGTCCTAGAATTGGTGCTTTCTGCAGCTTTTTCAAATGCTCTCCCAAAAAAGCTTTTAAAAAAAAAACCCACATATTAGGAATATCACCTCATTAAATTAGCAGCACACTTATTCATTTTTCTAACACTCCAAATGTTATAGAGATGACAAAATATCCTTCCCTTTCCACCCTATTCTTCCTGGACCAGGCACATTATATCCTACAAGCATGCAGTCACAACAGGCCAGAGTGCATGGGCTCCAATTAGTCACTGTGGCCAAACACCCGCTTTGTCTCCCAGGAAGTGGATTAAAAATTTAAATTAGGGGCAAACCTCTAAAGTAGTCAAGATTAAAACTCCTTCCATATGAATATAACAAATCCTCCCATGCAAACACTGAGCTTTAGCAGGATATAATTCTATTGCCCGTGACAGCAATTTTTAAAAAAGGATCCGCAAATAGCCCTGTGACTGAGCAGCCTGAACATGATTTACAAGCACAATGAAAAAAAGTCAGGACCTACACAAAAAGTATAGCCACAAAAAATGACCACTATTTTTATTTTTTAGCAGTGTGACAAATATTAATAAGAACGGCCATACTGGGTCAGACTAAAGGTCCTTCTAGTCCAGTTATCCTGTCTTCCAACAGTGGCCAATGCCAGCTGCTTCTGAGGGAATGAACAGAAGAGGTAATCATCAAGTGATCTATCCCCTGTTGCCCATTCCTGGCTTCTGGCAGAGGTTAGGGACACCATTCCTGCCCATCCTGGCTAATAGCCATTGATGGACCTATCCTCCATGAATTTATCTAGTTCTTTTTTGAACCTGTTAGTGTCTTGGCCTTCACAACATCCTCTGGCAGAGTTCCACAGGTTAACTGTGCGTTGTGTGAAGAAATACCATTTCGTTTGTTTTAAACCTGCTGCCTATTAATTTCATTTTGCAATCCCTAGTTCTTGTGTTATGAGAAGGAGTAAACACTGATTTACTTTCTCCACGCCAGTCATGATTTTATAGACCTCTGTCATATCCCTCCTTAGGTCGTCTCTTTTCCAAGCTGAAAAGTCCCAGTCTTATTAATCTCTCCTCATATGGAAGCTGTTCCATACCCCTAATCATTTTTGTTGCCCTTTTCTGTACCTTTTCCAATGCCACTATATCTTTTTTGAGATGGGGCGACCACATCTGCATGCAGTATTCAAGATGTGGGCATACCATGGATTTATATAGAGGCAATATGATATTTTCTGTCTTATTATCTATCCCTTTCTTAATGATTCCCAGCATTCTGTTAGCTTTTTTGATTGCCACTGCACATTGAGTGGATGTTTTCAGAAAACGAGCCACAATGACTCCAAGATCTCGGTCTTGAGTGGTAACAGCTAATTTAGACCTCATAACTTTATATGGATAGTTGGGATTATTATATTTAAACATTACTGAAAAGGTATTTATTGTTCAAAGGTAAATGAACAAACCAATCAGAAAAAAAAAGGAGGAGGAGGAATTGGGGAAATGTGTGCCTATTTCATATCCATAGCAAGAGACAAGGTGGGTGAGGGAATATCTTTTATTGGACCAACTTCTGTTGGTGAGAGAGACAAGCTTTTGAGCTATAGAGAGCTCTTCCTCAGGTCTGTGAAAGGCACTTCACTGTCACAGCTAAATACCCATAGCAAAATACTTAAAACGCATACAATTGATCATTAAAACATTGGGATCAAAAAATTTGGCGTCAAAAATATATCTTAGATAAGCTTAGCCTCTTTCCTGATATAAATCTATTGATGTCATTTAGAAAGGATACTAAACAAAAAACACCCTCACTTCTTTTTGTCGGAGCTTTCTGTCTCTGGAGGAATTCCCACCATGCTCACTGTACCCTGTTCAATATCCATCGGCGCTGCTACTATCAGTGGCAGCAGCTTACAGCGCTTGTTTTTTGTCTGGAAGACAGAAAGTCCCTCAGTTAGACAAAGAGCTCAAAGATGATACAATCAAGCTTCAGTTCTGCATGCCAAGTATTACTAAAGATGTTGACTTAAAATGTCAACTCTAGTCCAGACAAACAGAGTGGTTTCTTTATTTGATCTCCCTGTCACAAGTCTAGTGACTTTAGTCATAGTAGTAAGTGACCTAAAGAAAATTCAATCCTCTTTCAATCCTACATTCAATTTTAACATGGATCAGATATGAAGCTATGGACATCCTTTCCAGTAAGGAAGAATGCTGCCTTTTTTCATTAGCGCATGCATTGTCACCTTGGTATGTAAAACGTGTGCTGTGCATAAGTGAAAAATTTTGCACAATTTTCTAATAATACAAGAGAAACTAAGCTTGAAAAGTAAGTTCGACTCCACTAAATACATTCCCTTCCTCATTAGTGTAGTATTCCTTCACCCTTCCACAGGTCTGTAGTAGTAGAGAGCTCCTGGGAAAGTTATCTGATCTGTATTTATCAAAGATAAAACTGCCGCTTTTATCAGGTTAGCACTTTGATAACCTTCCCATCTTTAAATAAGCTCTTCAAAGTCAGGGAGTGATTTAAGGATTTTGCAGGAATGTCTATTCCAGTAGGTCAAGTGTTCAGCGTGGCATAAATGCCTAGACATAATTCTTTTGCAGCTAACTTTGAGATTGCCATCCTGTCGCACTGATAACTCTGGGCATAACAGTCACCTTGGTTGACAGCTAGGGACCTAAAGAAATTAGAAAGACAACCCCTTAGGAAAAGAGCTTTGTATTAAAGCTCCAGTCCTGCAACTAGCTCCATAGAGGTGTCAGCCCACATGGAACACATGGGAGGGTAGGGACCTTAGTCTAATTTTCAGAAGAGAAGTAACATATGAACATAGTGAAGATTGCTCACGAAAATGTTATTTGTACAGTAGAAGAATGTTCACTGACTGGGTGATATGTTAATCTAATACTAAGCCCTGTGTTTTAGCTGAATTGAGTACTACTTTTATATAGTTTAAAAGATGACCATTTTAGTAAATACTGCTTAAAATTCAATTTGGTTTGTTGGGAATAGAGGTTTACTGTTTTAAATATATATTTACAGAAACAAATTAAAATGTTCCAGGTGTTTGGATAACTTAACGAATTCTGCATTTTCTATTGTATTCAGTGTTACAAACTTAAGCTAATTTCTCTGCCACAGTAAGTTTGTTACAAAAGGTATAACAATTTTAAATTTAATTACTATGATCTCCCTCTGTTTTTGGATGTCAGCATCTCAAATGGAAGCTCTCTCCAGTGTTAAGCAGGTCTGCAAACTGGAATCTTCCACACTGCATCATTTGTACATTGGTGCCATAGTACCTAACCGTTCATTTAGCTGAAAAAGTAACTTGTATATACTTTATCCAGTGATCCATTTCTCAAATAATCCACTGAAGAATTATAACTATGTATTCAGAGCAATAGTTAGCCAGTTGTAAGCCTTTGATTTACTTACAGAGAAAACAAAAGACTTGAGTAAATATTTACTGAGCAGGCACAGAGATACTGGTTTGGAGAACAGTTTCACATCTGGAGTGCCCTGGGAAAAGAAAAAAGTTAACTCAGTTATACCTAAAGAGGAGGTAGTAACATCCTTAGCTCATTTTTAGGGTGAACGGCAGTTTAAAACAAAAAAACCAAACCAAACCAAAAAAAAATAATAAATTGTTTCTACTTAAAAAGTGCTCTTCATTTGCATATAAAAAACCCTAAGGAACCTGCCTTAATTTTTACAAGGCAAAACTCCAGAAGGATTGATCGCCTTGCTGACTTGAATATCAAATCTAGTACCATGACAAGACTGATTCTTAAAATGGGGAAAATCAGGGGGAGAAAGGGTGTCAATATAGGCTGATTTGAAATCAGTGCAATACAGAAAGCTAAGCTCTTCCAGGCTTTCTGATCAAGCTTTCATATCTACTTGACATACCAATGATGACAGTTACAGTATAGGAAGTCAAATGAGGAGGAACAAGTACATAATTCTGACCTCCATTAGACAGCAATAGAGAAAAGGCCCCTGAGAGATTACAAGATTGGTGCAAATACAGCTGGCTACAGTCTGCTGAATGGCACGTAGTTGTTTTTTGGCGAGTTCCAGCCCTTGATGCAGTTTGTCCAGGTTACTCCTATAATGGAACAAGGAGAAGAGAAATACTTTCACATAAAAAGAAAATTCTTGTTAAATGGAGTTATTTCTAAATACTAATCATAAGGATATTTGTTTTGAATCTTCTGAGAGAAGCATTTTCATCAACTTAATCATTAGTTATAAAACCATGTTAAGAAAACAAAATTGTGAGAGGGGAGAGAGCATATGCACAATACCTGGAAAGACTGTCCAACGCCTTGATAAAATTATCAGTTCCAGGTTCATCTTTCTCTATATTCTCCATTAGAGAAGCTGTTGCATAGACTATGTCACTTGCTAAGAACTTGTTCTTAAAACCAAAGTGAATGCTGAAGGTCTGTACTCTTAAGTTTTTCATTCTGTAAAAGTGGACCAAATCAATGGAGAGAAGTTATGACACACTTCTTATAATCTAAATGATACCATTAACAGTTATTGCCACCCATTAAGAAGTTTGCAATTAGAAGCACAAGGGTAAATCTCACATTAACTTTTCTGACTAGTCTTATTCCTATCTAGCATTACTGTTATGTCTTTTTAAACAAGTTGTGACATCCTCTTTAACTGCTAGTAAATTACTAAACTGCATGTTAATAGTTAGAGCACAGCACTAGGAGTCAGAAGTTCTGGGTTTATGCCTGATGTGGCAGCATCAGGAAGTCTCTCAAAGCCCAATTCTGAGAGATGCTGAGCTTCTATAAATTGGTCAAATGAAGTAAGGGGCCTAAGCATCTTGTAAAGTCAGATCCTCAGCTTCTCTGCCTCAGTTTACCAGTCTGTACAATCAGTATGATAATCTAATATATATGGGTGTTGTGAAGCTTTGTAATATTTCTAATACACGATAGTAGTTAACAGAAATTTAATTAACAGAAATAGGATTTTACCCAAACTTGCTGGCAGATTCTTCAATCATTTCCTGCAGGTTCTCCTTTAAGGAAATGTCCATGGAATTAAACTTTTGTTTCACCTGCTTCAAGGGCAAACTACAAAATGGGAACAGGTCATTTTTTAAACATGCAGTTAAACATGTCTTCATCGAATGGAAAGGAGATTGCCCTATAAGTGAATGCATTCAACAGGTTAATTCTAATTTACAGCTTCATATTCATCTACCTGAAACACTGATGAGCAGATGTGCAAGAGTCACTTCATATATCTACTGTCCAATAAAAGCACATATCTTAAAACTAATGAGTACAGTAGTGTCAGCAGAGCAGAAGTAATGCAGTGGAAGGGCAATCTACTATGTGCCCATAACAATATTTCCATATTTAATATAAGTGCCCACCTCAAAATTCTAATCTTTACTATGTTATATCCTGAATATTTTTCATATGCTTCCTTATTGAAAAGTACAATGTAGTGTCTCCTTTTCCCGACGAATCTTTATAACTCACCCCATGTCAGCAAAAAACTCCTGAAGCCTCTTCTGTCCTTGTACAGACCAAAGTTTGAGACTGGCAGAAGTATAACAAGTGTTACAGAGGCTTTCAAATAGGGACCAATGTTGATAAAGAGCCAGGCGCAGACTGAGGACATTAACAGGAATTAGGGAAAAATAGTAGTTTAGAGCATATATATTCACATTTACAAATTAGTAATGAACTTTACAATTGTTTATTACTATTCCTTCCCCACCCTCACCACACGTACTATTTAAATCTACATTAACTGCACCTCACTGGAATAAAGATTTCCAGATGTGCATAAGAGCATCATCACAGTGAAGACTAACTGATGTAGCTGTCATTTTCCCCCCTTCTATTTTTCCTGGGTTTGCATGTGTACTCCAGTTCCGTAGTTCTGGAAGGTTAGATTGTGTTGCTGGAGTTATGCTCAAATATTGGAACAAAGATTCACCTGCAGTAAGTCATTCAAATATCTGTTTCTTCCAATTCAATTCCTAGCTCATAGGGAACCTTATAAACTTCCTTTTCCTAGATTAGGTCTTCAGTCTGTCAAATTAGGGTGGTTTTTTTAACCCCTTAATATTTATAGATCAGACATAAGGATACTCATACTCAAATGCTATTCTCATGCAATCAATAGAAACGGAGTTCTCGTCATCTTCATTGCGGTGGTTATGCCGGGACACATGACGCTGTAAAGTTCCAATATCTGTCACATACTTCATTCTTTAAAAGAAAAAAAAAAATTTAATTTCTCTTTCCCTTGGTACTTGAATTCTTGTTGACTACAAAATTCTTTCCTAAGGCTTACACCTTTCACAAAAATGAAACCTTACTATGAAAACATATTTTTTTTTTAAATTTGGCACTGCCTAGCCATCAGCTCTCCCTCCTACCCCACTTGGTAGTATACAAAGTAAATCAAAACTAATATTTTATTGCAGTAGTAACACATACAAAAATGAAAGTAGTTACTAAATTTACCCTCAACCTCACAAGAGAGAGATTAATGTAGGTAGGTGTAGGGAGAGCAGAATACACAAACTGGAATCTATCATACATATCAAAATTTTGTACAATGCAAGATACAGAAACTGATAGATTTATCTCTCGATAGCCACTATGTCTTAAAAAAAGGGGGAAAAAAAACGATGAATTAGAGAAAAATGTTTCAAGCTTTTAAAAAGTGAAACAAGCAACAGAATTTTTAAAAATATAGGCTATACTGAGATTTTTCCCTTAATGAAGCTACTGTAAAACAGACATCTTTACATTAGCCATAATTAAGCACTGCTTTTCTATGGAGTATTAGCAAGGATCATTTTATAAAATGAATAATCTGGAAGAAAATAAAGTCCATTAGAAATTTTTTCTGTTTGTTTTTTTCAATTAAAAATGCAATTTGTTTGAATAATACGTACACCACATTCACTCACTAACACAATAGCCTGACTCATGTATTGCTGCGTACATTAACATGCAGATTCCCTGATGCATATTAGCTATTAAATAAGAATAGATGAACAGCTTGCTTACTGTGTGATTTTATCTTGAACCCACTGGTCTGTAAGCCCAACAATAGCCCACCTAAAAAAATGGGGGTGGGGAGGGAAAAAAAGTCAGGTAAGACAAGAATCTAGTGCAATGTAGAAAGGTTAAGACTGTAAATATAAGAAAAACAGACATCTATGACATTTAGAAGAGGACTGTGTGCAGCAGGTATACAAACACTTCTGAACTAAAATTAATCACAGAACATGTTCACATGAGAAAGCAGCTGTATTTTTACATGACAACATACTTTACATACATAGCCACAGAAATAATTTCATGGCCCCACACAGCAAATTTCTGAAATACAACAGCTCAGTTTGTAGTGGAGGTACCTTTCTCCAAGCTTAAGATAATATTTTTCCCCAATATAAAATTAAAAAGTCACGCACGCACATTAGATATAAATACTATTGAGGATTTTTGTACACTATTGCCTCATTTTGCTATGGAATTAGCCGGTACTATTACTATAAATAATGAACGTTGAAACTACAACTGGACTACATACCACAACATGTCATTCAAGTCTTTAGACATTATCCATGCCAAGTCAAACATCACCATGGCAGACTACAAGAGAAAAGAGGACTGATGAATTGCCATAACAAATCTGACAATTAGGAAAAAAAATATCAGAACACTTTTGAAAAATATCTCGTGCACCAGCTTAGTAGCAGAGCTTCTGCAGGACAGACAGGTTCGAATCTGAACTGGGAAGAGGGGCAAAAAGTGCCTTTCATAACTCAATTATCCTTCTATGTTTATATATAAATTGCATTTAACAACAAGATTTAAAATAATTTGATAGATAATATGCTAGTTATGAGAAGAAACAGCTCAGTAATCTAAACTTTGGGTTTGAAATACCTACTTTCTTTGGAAATAGAGGAATAAATCCAAGCAAGGTCATATCAACCCTTATTTCTCTTTCTGAAAAATAAACAGTTCCATGTATGTGTGGGTATTTCAGATTAGACCTTCAAATAAAGGAGGTGGCCCTGTATGTTGTTTTTTTTTTTTAAATGAACATTAAAGATTCCATACAAAAGTAAGCTTAATATTAGGGATTTCTTTGACCTGTTGTCAGCCAAAATTTCCCATTCTTCTCTATTGTGCGGCATGCTATGCATCAGTTGGGTTGCTGGCTCCCAACCCAAAGGTGGCTGCACTTCACCGCTGTACATATAATTTGTGAAGCACTTTGGGATGCAATTTTTGTATTTTAACATTAAGATTGTTATGCAGTAAGGTGACACTCACTAGTGGTGTAAAGATGGGAACTCATGGAAACCCACTATTGGCAAGCAGTGGCACTGATGGCTGTGCCACAGAGTTTCTGGTTTACATCTATAAATGCCAAAGCGTACTTCAGAAATCCCAGAAATCAGAACTGATTAATAAAGGCATAGGTAGGAAAATATGCCATAGATACTATTTGTTACACCTTGCAGTAAATCAATGGAACATAACACAACAACAAATTAATGCAGGATAAATAAGTCAAAGAACTTTGTACAACATATTGGAGATATTCCTGTTGCAGGAGGACACTTTCTTTGTGGTAGTTTAGCATTTACGGCAAGCAGCACTTGATACTTACCGAGGTCCCATGGTATTCATATTGCTCATAATCAAAGAGAATTTCTCGTCTAAAAGGCGGAAAAAAGTGTTTGGTTAAATAGCAAGATTTGCTTCAAGTTCCTTACATAAAGAAGTAAAGTAGAGTAGCACTTACATTGTTTTAAAATTAGTATATTGCAAATATGAAATCAAACTCAGAGGCTAAACCAAGCTTTTTTTTTTTTTTGTAAGAGAGTTACGCGTTAGTAACATTGAAATTTAGGAGACTGCAATGTAGCTTCTATTTTAAAAGCAATCTTATCAAATTCCGTCTTCCAAATTTTTCCCTGATTAGCAACTTATACATAGGATTGCACAGGGAGCAAATCAGGGCAGGATTCTATCATATGATAGATGAAATAAAGAGTACATACAATCAGTTAATGGCCAACCATTGCACTCAGTGGTGTGCAAGTTTACAAATTATTAAATTTTTAATAAAATAAACCTACAGCTATACTACAAAATAGCAAGATGACTTGCTAGATATGACTTACACAACTTTTACCTTCCAATTTCTGAATGAAATGTGAACTGCAGCAATATTGCAGGTCTAGCAGTAAAGAATAGACTTTTGTGGTCTCAATGTGAAGATTACTACCAAAAGGGGAGGGACAGGAGAAGAAAGGTATAAGCAACATCAAGAGTACTAACACATACCTATGTGCCTCCCACTCTCTCCTCTGTCTTCTTTTCATTGTTCTTTCCATAATATCCTGCAGACAGGTTTAAGATTCCAAAACATAAGATGGTCAAGGAAAAGAATTACTCAAAGGTAAGTGACAATCCAGTCAGTTTAGGCCCACAACTTAGGCTTTGTCAAAATAAACATTTAGTAAACCTAATAGAACAAGAAGTATTTTCCAAACATTTCCACAGAAACAAGATTAAAAAAATGACACCTTTCTATATTGTTATTTATATTATAATTTTGTAAGCTGGAAGGTTTTAAATGATATTTTGAAAACCGGCTGGCATTTGGAATTAAGGACCAGATCCTGCAAGGTGCCAAGTGCCCTCACCTTTTCACATGACCTGGCCCCATGAAGGTGCTTTAGAGATATTGTCTGATCAAGAGTCCATCACCCTGACCATAAAGGTGGTCAAAGACAGAACCCTCACTGAGCAATTAACAGTAAAGCATGTGTGTTGAGTTTTGAGGTCCTAAGGTTTAAAAAAAAAAGAACCAAACAAAAAAACAACCCTCCCACATTAAGGGATGCGGTAGTCTGAGGTTTTGTTTTTTTTAACTTTTCTTAGGGCATTGTTACAAGGGCAAAATTAAAAATAATTTATCTAATATATGAATTTCTATATATTCAAATGTTTGGATTCTTGAGAGTTTAATATTAACTCTAAATGTCCTGTTTTTTAAACTTATATTTGTTTAACTATGAAGTTTTTGTAAAGATTTTTATCCTTAAATTATTGAGATATACCCTAAACCTGAACTTCACATTAAAGTTTTTTGTCTGGAGATATGCTAGAGTATCCTTTCAACTTTTTTATTTTTTAAACTTGTGTCTAGGCCTTTTGATCTTCTAATGGAGCAATGACTTTTGTATAGGCTTCATTTGCCCTTAAAACCTAAATGGCGTGATCATATTTGCTGAACTACAACAGGATATGGATATGATTTTTTCCCCCTTTTCACAACAAAGTTTTAAGAAAAACACCTCTTCAAATCGTTTGCGCTTCCCTGAAGGCTCTGATCCATCACTTTCATTCCCAGAGTCATCTTCATCCTCCTCTTCATCTCTGAAGATATCATCATAGGCAGGAATTTCAAGGTCATCATCCTGCTTCACCAACAGCTTAATCTAACAACAACAAAGTGTATTTTAAATAAAATAGCTCATTTTAACAACTGAAATAATTGTTCAACCCACAAATGTACATCACTTGTCCCTTTTAGTATAACAGGCTAATCCAGTCACTCTTGCTTTGATCTACTCATACTAGAACATCAAAATGTTACTCTATTAGAATTAGGTGATTAATCTATTTACACAGGCTAGAACAATGGCACTGTATCCATATGACTTAAGATAAATATGTTTATTCTTCTGTATCAACACAGGGTAAGTGTAGCACTGCAAAACAAACTGGAATTATAATGATTTTCAATGTAAAAACAAATCATATCTGTTAAGGAACATCGCCAAGTAATTTTAGACTATAAACAAAATGTCAGCATTCTTCATTTAAGATGTTATCACTAGTTACTGAGATAATAAATTATACATCCTAAAAGAAGTCAACCTAACAGTAATATGTTCTCTTCAACGGTACAGAACTTACATTCATCTCTGTGAATCTCATAACAGCTACCACAGGCACCCATGGTATAACCTTTTCCTGGGGGAAAGCCTATTTTCCCCCTTTTGACCATACAAACTACTACTGCAAGTTATTATTCATTTGTTTTCTGCTTTCCTGTTAGCATTGTGGAAGTTACCTATGTTGAAAGGGATAGAAGAGTGGTAGGTCACCTAGCTCAGGACAGGATATTGCGTATTCTGTTGAACAGCTTGATTTACCTGCGTCTCATTGTAAACATTCACTACATTGATAGGCCTGTGGGTGTCACAGATAAAGAAAAACATATCTTCCTCAGGCTGCAGGATCTCCAGCAGGTCAACGTTGGCACCACAGTTTATAAGAACAAAATACTGGAACTGTGAAAGAAAAACATCATATCGTACCTAAATTAGCCAATAGTTTGTTTACCACACTAACAACCCGCCCCAAACAAATAAATAAAGCTTTGTAAACTATTCTGCCTACAAAGCATTTTGTCTTGTACCCATTTACATTAGACTCCCAATCTACAACACCTCAGAGAAAACAGAAACAAGTTTTGCATACAAGGATAACGTGCTGGGGTTTTGGGGTGTGCAGACTGCTAAAAGAGCTAATGATCTAACTTTTCACAGTTGAAGAGGGTTTAAATTTAGTTTATATAGATCAAAAGTGAAATCAGTTTACTTGTGTTATCTCGGCCCACCTCATAAAACCACCACACTGTTTGATGCATTTGGCAGTTCTCTTTAGAAGTGATCCATATCTAAAATAGCAGAAATATTTGCTAAACCAGGATTATGGCACATTAGCAGAACAAGGCGTGGGGACTTGCCAAAGATTTGTACATCTAACTTTATCAATGTTATTTGGGTAACCACTAAAATCTCAACCTAAAACTTAGATCTGCAGCTGAGAAAAAAAGTGTGCTTAAAAATTACAACTATATAGCAGGATCACATAGAAAGCTCCCACTATGCTTTTTTTACCTGATCTTTATGTTCAAGAAATGCAGTTTCAAGTTCTTGCCACCCAGATACCGGGACTAGTGTATATTGTACTTGATCACATTGAAACAAAGCCTATAAAGAAAGCAAGGCTTTAAACAAATGAGAAAGAACAGCAGCAACTACTATAACTCTGGCTCATCCACGTCCTCCTATTGCTCTTTAGAGGTACATTGAAAGTATCCTAAAATATATGTCTATATAGATATTTATGTATGAATTATCAAGTCTCAGTATCATGTTAGGAAAAATATTAGTTAAATAGTCAGGAAAATAAAAAATTACAACATTTAAAACTGAACTAATTTTATAAAAATTTCCCTTTCACTTTTCTTTCTACATATTCCAGTATAAATCTTTTAAATGTGATTCTCCCCCCCACATCACACACATTCAGCCCCCCTTCAGTTGTAGTATATAATTATAATGAACGTAAACTTACTTGGAGTATTTTACAAGCACATAATGCATCTACATCTGAAGCAACAAGAAGAAGAACACGCTGAAAAAAAATTGAAGACAGTATTAATATATTAATTAGTTCATATGGCTTGCTATTGCATAGAAACGTAGACATATTAGGTCATTTTCAAAAGCATCGCTTTCCACCAGCAAAATTTAAAATCTTTCAATGCAACAAACAATACAAAAGAAATAAAGTACAGATGAGAGCATCATATTATTGTTATTTATATAAGGTACTCAATTAAACAAGTGGAGACTAATTTTTTAAAAAGGGATCTACCGTTGATCTCCCATATCTGACAATTGTTTCACATGGTACGTTTCATATTAATGTCTCCAAAGACAGATTTCTTTCTGCTTAATCTAGCCTGTTAGCATAGCCTACGAGAATCACACAACAGATTGCAAAGTGTAAACAAACCTGTGCACACATGTTGGTTCAAACATGTCATCTTGTCTTGTTTGATTGTACTGGGTTGCTCAGTAAAGGCTTATCTAGCAATGAGCTCTATGCAGGCAAATGCATGCACACAGCCCCTTTAAATCAGTGAGGGTCTGTCTGGACAGAGATCATGGCAGCATTGGGAACTAAATCAGCACTGTTTTTGAAGGAACACTAACA
This sequence comes from Caretta caretta, assembly GCF_965140235.1. Taxonomy (NCBI): domain Eukaryota; kingdom Metazoa; phylum Chordata; order Testudines; family Cheloniidae; genus Caretta; species Caretta caretta. The sequence continues at coordinate 16,052,158 of NC_134220.1, read as the reverse complement.
GCTTGAAGAGTCATATTATCCATGTGAAAACATTGCTCCTTCTAGTACAATTAACATTTAAGACCAGTTAGAGAAGTGAGGACATTTCCCACAACACTTAGTTTTCTTGTGTTTAGCCAGTTTTTCCAATTCCAAGAATAGTCACATAAACTAGGCTCTATCAGAAACATAATTGTTTAAAAAAATATTTTTTGTAAATTTCAAGCTGACACTGTCCCTTTAAATTTCAGAGCAACACAAAAAGATTTAAGTAGTCCACCTCACAGTAAGGTAAAAGTTACACCACAAAGACCTTGTCTCTCCTACAAAATTGTCATATCATGAACCCATGCCCAGGATCTCTTCCTGTTAACCATTTCAGGAAACATGGTTAGGTTGGCCTATGTGGCATGGTCATAATTTTTGAAAGTTCAAAACCGTTCAATCCTAGAACAGTTTTTATCCATATTTAATGTAATGTATATATAATATACCCACAATGGTGTAAGAAACCCTAGTTTCCAGTAAGATCTTGACTAGAGTGTCAGTACTTGGGGAAATTGGTAGCATAAATAGGGCTTGAGACAATATTCAAGATGAACACGGTTTAGTTCAAACATCATCACTGTTCTTTTCAGTGTTGGCCACAATGAACTTTTTCTTAAATTCTTCCAATGTCGGACAATCACCAGCACAGCTTCACTGGTGGGAGAACTAATGTAGGCTGCCCAGTAATGTTTTCATCTAGACGTACTCTGATCAGTTTGACAAACTGATACTAAAAACGCTGGAAGCCCATCTACACTAAACCTATCATCATGGAAGGCTGACTGCAAGATAAAGGCCAACAGAGATGGAATATAGAATTAAAAGTCTGTGCAACCAATGCTACAGTGATTTTCAAAAAAGTTCTAGCAATATCATGTTTTTGCAAGAAAGATTTAACAAGAAGCTCTAAATAACTCATAAAAAAGGTCTCCACTGTGAAAAGGCTTCCCAGTTTCTAGTTGGAATCCTTCTGTTATCACAGACAGTTAATAAATCTGTTTCTGTATCTTTAAATCTGTATCTCCAAATGTAAAGATTAACATGTCAATGTTTTCAGCATTCACTAGTCTGAAATTATGTTAAGCATTTATCAGAAGCTGGTAATCTTATGACCATTGTAAATTAATTTTATTACAAGATTATTCTTTAAACTTTTTGCAATCCAAGCATAGCTTTCAAATAAGTAATTTCTAATCCTAATTTAATGTAACACGATATTCTACAACAAAAAGGATAACCCTTGACAGTGCTTAATGCTGTCATGAACTAGTGCTTAGACATGAACTAGTTAGTGTCATTTTATAGCACTGAAGATATCTCAGGGCAATCAGACTTTGGCCATGTCTACATTACAAAATTATGTGACTCACGTTGGCATACAGCCACTGTAGTTATAAAATCACTTGTGTGTGTGCACACTTGGCTCCTTGTATCAGTGGTGCGCATCATCACCAGGAGCGCTTGTATTGATTGTATTGTATTGTCAGCGTGGGGCTCTGTGGGATGGCCATAACGATCTATGTAAGCAATGCAGTGACACTGTATTGATCTAATTACATCAACTGTGACTCTATGCCTGACACTTAGGGAGGTGGTATTATGAAATTGGCATAGAGAAGCATTGACTTCAGTGAGTGCCAGGAGCCAAATTTAAGTGAAGACATTTGTACAGCGAAGTCAATGCAAGGCAGCTTACATGGAGCTAACCCTGTAGTGTAGGCTATGTCTTCACTGAAAACAAAGATGTATTTTTACATCAAGACAGCTAACTCGATGTAAAACTCAATATAAAATCCTAGTGGACACAAGGCTTTTACCTCCATATAGCTAGTTGTGTTCAATCTTACACTCCCCACATGGGGTTTATCTCAACTAGCTACACTCAGGTAACAGCTACAGCTCCTTGTCTTCTCGAGATCGCGATGTCCATATCACCAACTCCAAACATCCCAACTCCTTGTTGCAGATTCTGCCACTTTTAGAGCCTCTGACTGCTCCGGGGGCACTACAAGAAACCCAGGCAACAAAGCAAAGCACACTCTGAGTTGTCATGTGCCCGGCTGGGGACTCCTACTCCACTACCCCACCGAGAGCTGCGGAGCCAGATGTTCAATGCAAACGCGACCAGCTCTGTGGAGTTCGGTGTGAAACCAGCACCGGGGGCGGGGAGGCAGCGCGTACCACATCTTGGCCAGGAAGCTGACAGCAGGGCAATGCCCAGCTCCCTGGGTGACACAGTCCCGCCCTGTCTGGCCCGTGCGGAGCGAAGATCCATCCCCACCCCAGGGGCGCCGTGGCAAAGCGCTGTGAGGAGGAAGGCGCGGGGCTGGAGCACCAGGGAGCCGCGGGATCCTCCACAATCTAGCCAGGCGCCCCCCTCCACCCCCTTCGCGAGCTCACCGCCCCCCAAGCGCCCCCAGGCGGGGAGACAGACAGGCTCGGCATGCCCAGCCCCGGGGCTACTGGAGCCCGGCTCCTCATGGCCAAGGGGTTAGCAGGCCCCGCTCAAGTTTCGCGCGCCCCCCCGGTTCGGGCTTCACCCTCCCCCGCCCGGACAACGCTCACCTGGGTCACGATCACCTCGTAGAACTCCTTGCGGAAGTCGGAGAGGAACATAGCCGAGACCGGGCCGCTACCGCCGCGCTACAGGGAGCTGGGAACAGTGGCGGGATGGCTGCAGCACGGGCGACTGCTCCGTTCTCCGCCACAGTCAAAGCAGGCGCCAAATCGCGTCCTTTCCCATTGGTCTCAGCTTCCTGGCCACCACCCAATAGAATTCCACTACTTTGTATCTCTGCAGTGCTGATTGGACTATCTTTCCGATCGTCTCAGCCCTCCACCAACCACATTGCGATTAGGGTGATCACCGAACCGGGCAATGGGCCAATCCGCACGAAGTCCTCCTGGAACCGCCATTTTGTTTGTCCGTGTACAGCGCCATGTTTGATATGGGCAAGTTTCCCCATCAGCTCCCCCCCATATAAGCTATAAACAAACCACTGGATATAAAAATATAACTGTTTCAGGAGTGAATAGGCAAATAAATTATTTACAGAAAAAACTATGTTGACACCTGTGAAGTTCCGCCTTCCGCCCTTTCCCAAAATGGCCGCAGCGGAAGTCTCTTGACTGCCTCAATGGCTGCTAGTGTCAACACGTTGCATTCTGGGAAATGTAGTTTTGTGGGGACAGTGGGCCACAACCTCCAAACATTTTTCGCCCCTTTGCGATGAAAGTGCTCAGTTTTGCTGATTGCCTTCAGCGCTGTTAAAATAGCGCCACGCCTGTAGAAATTAAAAGTCACCCTAAGAGGAGAGGGGCTGGGCTAAGGGATTTCCCCCTCCCTGCCCACCATTTCCCTCAGCCAGCCGATTTCCTGTGGGGGAGGGGAAGCAGCCACTGCATTGATCCTTCCCCGAGCTGTCTAAAGGCGCTTCTGCGGTGTCCCTCGGTGAGATCTCCGAGAAAAGGGGCAGGAGCAGCCGCCGCCGCCAGGATGGTAAGTGCCTGCAGGGGCTCTTGTGTGGGTGTCTGAGAGCTGGGGGAGAGACGGCGGAAGCTGCGGAGTCACCCTGGCTGGATTGTTTACGCAGGCAGGGAGGCGCTAGGGGAGCGTGTACCCGCCAAACGCCCCCCTGCTCTGCGAGAGGGTCGGGCTTTGTCCCCCTGGCTCTAGGGCAGTGAGGGGGACCCTTCAGGGTGTCTGTCTGGGACATATGTAACCCCCCCGGCCTTCCTCTCAGAGAGAGCCAGCTGGGACAGGAGAGATTTTTAAAGCCCTCTCTGGAAACTTCCCCCCCCCCCGCCGCAAAATCTTTGCTCCCAAGAGCAGAGAATTGCTTAATAAAGCACCCCCAATTTAGTGTCCCCACTCACTCCCATACGGTTACAGGGTGGGGTATGGATGGCTTTTTAGAGTAGTAATATTTGGAGTAATCTTAAAGAGTTTGCAATCTGTGTGATCCTGGGCATTTCCTGGGAGGTGCTGACTCAGTGTTCTCCCCTCCCTTTGGTTTACAAGTGAGGATGCTACCCCACTGGATACCTAGGAATGATTCTCTCTCCGCGATGATGAAGACTTCAGCCTGTGTTTATCCATAGGCTGTATGCACTGTCATCTCTTTAATCATTAAAATAAAAGTGCAAGGGTACAAAAATATCCTTCTGCCACACCTATGTTGAATATCTCTTGTCCTGTGCTGAAGAGTTAAAGAAATGACAATCACTTGTATTCCTTGTTCAATTTAAATTAATAGTTTGCACTGTACACTTGCTGTAGCACTGAACAAATAAATGGTTTTTAGGATGTGTATGCTTATTTCAAATTGAAGTCCATGTCTGTTCTACAGTTTGTAGAATCAATCAAAATTGATTGTGGTCATAAATTACAGATGAATTTTTCACTTTCTTATTTTGTGTTTCATTGGTACATACATATGTCTAAACCATATTTATATTAGGAAAAATAAGCACACAGCATTGGTTAAGATGACTGCAATGGAGAACAACCTCCTGAAAATCTTAGTCTGCTGGTGTCTTAGTAAAGTGGATCGATGTTTGCTAACACACTGTCATTTTTCATCCCCCAGTTTTCTTTTAATATGTTTGATCATCCAATCCCCCGGGTTTTCCAGAACCGCTTTTCAACCCAGTATCGTTGCTTCTCAGTATCCATGCTTGCAGGACCTAATGACAGGTCAGATGTGGAGAAAGGCGGGAAGAGTATGTGCATGTTTTATTTTGAATAATAGACTGATGAATGCTATATGTGAATGTTCAGTAGTATTGTTTATGGCAGGCAGTTGCAGAAACAGTATAAGGCCACAAACATAATAAGCATGGAAACATATTGATGGCTTTGTGACTTGAATTAAAGGGGCACTTGCAGGTTAAATAAATAATCTCTTCTCATGTTAATATCATTTAATTGATGTTGGAGTTCCTGATTTAACTCCATGTAAATTAGAAGGCCCATTATTTTTAAAAACAAATGTTTTTAGTTGTCACTAATAAAAGAAGCCATTTAAGCAAATAAGATTTAAAAATCTGTTGTCTTTGCCATATATGTTTTTTGCTTCCTCTTTTGGCTTCACTGAGCTTCAATAAGGAGAATAGATTTGTCAGCTCCACTTTCAGGCTCCCATATGTTAGTCAAATGCTGTGTTTGAGTTGTCAGCACTTGGGTTGTTTAACCAAATAAAATTACTTTTGGGAAATATTTTTGTTAGTGTATAAGCTTTTGTAAAACTTTCTAACTTCTCCCATTTGCCCCACTCAGAATCTACATTTTGGATTAAAACTACCAGTTATTGTTTGTCTAGATTGATTCCAATAGAATTTGTAGCTCACAAAGTCGGAACCTGGGTAAAATGCTGTCTCCTAAGAAGGAATGATAAAACTGTACACTGCAGTTGCTTTCTGTAGCCATGCTATTCCTAATCTTATTGTAACTTTCTGATTAATTTCTGCAGTAATTATGCCACCATCTGCCTTGGATCAACTCAGTAAGTAATGTTTATTCTACTGTAAGAACGCTAGAAATATTGTGTTGTATGTCTGTGTAGGCAAACACCAAAAACTGCTTTATGTATCCATTAAGAAGATGTGATTTAAATCAAGATATACCAGGAAAATCCATATTGAGGGTAAAAATCATATGGGTTTTTTTAACATATTTTTTTTGTCAAAGGGTTTGGTGTTCCCTTATCTACACATAGTTCAAACGCTAGGCCGACAGTGTCAGCTTTCTAACAGCGGCTTGACACCATATCACACTTCCATTAATGAAATGAGCGTCCTTTTTTTTGCAAATAATTTGGTGTGTTTTCCAGGATATTGGCTCATTCTCTTGCTAATGTTCAGTCTCTGCAACTTTATAAATCTGCCATGAGCTTTATAACAAATTGTATCTTTTTCCCCTTCTGCCAGGTCGACTTAACATTACGTACCCTATGTTGTTTAAGCTGACTAATAAAAATTCAGATCGAATGACGCATTGTGGTGTGCTAGAATTTGTGGCTGATGAAGGCATTTGTTACCTTCCACATTGGGTAAGTGGCCTTCCACCAAACTGTCAGAATTTAAAGTATAGGATGAATGTGGTGTTGGTGAATATTGCAGTAGAATATTTGCTGTAATTGCATTTCACTTGCACAGTCAGCACCTTTTAGTGTTTCAGTCACAGCTAAAGCTTTCCTCTGAGTTAATCAAAGTAATTTGCTGCATGTACTACGTTGTTACTGAGACATAAAGGATCAAGAACAAGTTTTTTCCTGTAATTATACCCAATGCAAACCCACAGAATTCAGGGCAGAATATGACCCAATATATTTTACATATTCTCAAGGGAAATTCCATCTAAAAGTTACCTGTTTCTGTTGCATAGATACTGGTATAGTGTCCTGTCTTTGTCACCAATGATTTTTTGCAGATGATGCAGAACTTGCTTCTGGAGGAAGGAGGCCTGGTGCAGGTAGAGAGTGTTAATCTTCAAGTGGCTACTTATTCAAAATTTCAACCACAAAGTCCAGATTTCCTTGACATCACCAATCCCAAAGCTGTGTATCCTTTCACTTCATCCCAGAGGAAGCAAAAGAAGGGGCTTTGGCACTAGCTTACCCTAAACAGGGGAGGAAAGGCTGGGGCAGCTTTTCAAGCATTGTTCATATACGTCCAATACCAGCTTACTGTTACTAATGCCACCTCTGAAAGCTAAGAGGTAAGAGAATGGAATCTGGTAGGAGCCAGAGCAAGTGTGGAGAGATGTGAATTCCCTGCAAAAAGTGTAGCATTCTTCTAAATAAAGGCCTAATGAAATGGGCCAAATCCTGTAGTCCTTGCTCAGGCAAATATTCTTTGCACCAAAGAATAAAAGCCTAAAGTAGGGAATAAAGGATTTTTCCTTAAAATTACTTAATGAGAGCTGCTAGGTACTTGGCACATCTAAAAAATGAGGCCACTGGTTCAGGAGCCTAACTGTAGAAACTTTTTTTTTTTTAAATTCTTGGCTTTTATTTTCCAGACAGTCTGAATAGGTAAATTGTGGTCTGAAGCACATGCCTTGTTTTACTGTCTAGAGAACTTTATTGGGTTTCCCTAAGAACAACTATAAGGGATGTTGAATGCCTAATGCTTGTTAAACTGTCCATGGTACTTATATTTTAAGTCATATGTAAGACAGACCTGGAACCAGAAAATATGAATTTGTTGATGTATAACTTGAATATTGCACTGAAAACAACCATACAGTTCTTCTTAACATAATTCAAAGATTAGAAAATGCTTTGAGAAACTTTGCTTGTCTAACCACTGGGGATGTTATTGCCATCAACTACAATGAGAAGGTACGGTATCTAGTGTAAATAACACTATCTAACTAAACCTGTGTACAGTCCCAGGAAACATAAATCCTGACTCTGCATATGGTTCGCATGGAACCCTAAAAAGACATTTATAGAATCACATAATTTACAGATACTCACATTTGAGTGTCAGTAGTAGCTGAACACGGGACACGCCATGTGTTCAGCTTAAACCACTACCCTGGTCCATCCATTTTTCCGCACATATGCGTAAATGGACACTTTGGGAGCTAAATGTCAGGAGCAAATAGACCCAAACAGGAAAGACGTAAGAGTTCCGAAAACAGCCCCAGAGGGACTTTGGACATCTCAGGGAGGCAGGTTCATAGGTGGGACCTTACCCAGGGCCTTGTGGACCCCATGGCAAGTGGGACCCAGATTTTCAGGACCTACAAATGCAAAAGTCTATAGTAGCTTCACCTACTTTTTTTTTTTTTTTTTTAAAGGTCATTATTGAATTCTGAGAATGAATAATGCAATCCGTTCAGGAGCCTTGGTGCTGGTCTTAATATTAAATTCTGACTTCTGACACCTTTGATTACTGAACAACTTTTATATTTTCAAATTTTGCTTCTGGGCAAAGTACTTATTTGCCAGGTTTCAGCTCAGTTTGGATAACTTGTGGGTAAATCATAATCCATTTCAGACAAAGGATTATTAGGAGCAAAAGGGCTTCTTATCAGCAGTAAAACTATAGAGGACCATTTTAACATAAATGAGTACAAGACAGTGCAGATATCCTACCTCACCTAACTTGGAGCTGTTTTTTTGGCAACTGGAAATTAGGAGATTCTGAGCCAGATAGCTCGCCTCTGGCCAAATAAATCCCTCCAGCTCTATTGAGGGGCAATGGAAATCTCTAATGTAGAAGAAGTCTTCCATTTTGAAATATAGTCATGATGGGGGCACCCAGAGGCCCTGATCTGATTGGAAGTCTTGTTGTGCTACATGATGTACAAAATTAGAGGTAGACACAGTCTCTGATCTGAAGAGCTTATGGTTCATTGAAATGAATGCTCTCTGATGTGAGAATTTTGCCCAAGTTTCTTTAATCATTAATTTGCACACTAAGAGGAACAGCTTTATATTATGCATGCTCCTGTTTCAGATCTACGAGCTTCGGGTAATGGAGACCAAACCTGATAAAGCTGTGTCCATCATAGAGTGTGATATGAATGTAAGTTGAAGTCTTTGTGGCAGGATCTTTATTTTCACTTAAATTATTCTTTTGAGAAGGGGCATCTGATCATGATAATGCTGCATTACAGAAATATAGCTATGCTGTGGGAAGGTGAGCATTCAGTAATACAGATCCTGTAACCATAAGTGAGTTGCAAGATGAAGGCCACAGGTCATATACTAGGGTTGCCAACTCTGCCTGAAGCTATTCCGGGAGATTCCTTCCCCTCCCCCCCCCCATATGACGTAATGTCAGGTTCTTAAAATATCCTATTAAAATTTCCTGGATTGCTTTCAATAATCACCAGGAGTCCAGCAATTCCAGGCCAATCCTGGAGGGTTGGCAACCCTATCATATGCCCGTAGGTGGCTGAAGTGCCTATAATTCTTGTAGAGCCTTATTTGCAAATTATTCTCTTGGGCATTTTGTTTTATGTACTTATGAAAGATGCAGGTCCATTTGACAGCCTGGAGACTGGAAAGTTAGAACAGCTGCAGCGTGATGTTCCATGCTGCCCTGCCAGTATATTACAACTATGTGCTGAAGAAGCATCTTTTAGAAATGAGTCTCCCACATTCCAATTGTAACATTTTTGCTAATTGAGCTTTTTTAAAAGATCCATTCCCTCTAGTTCAGAATAGAATGGTCGAGTTTGTAGCGATTTTAGGGATGGCATATGGTGATGATTAAAAAAAATGTGGCTCTGTTTAAAAAAACAACAACATTTCTTGCTATAAAAACAGGTGGATTTTGATGCACCTTTGGGATACAAAGAACCAGAAAGACACACACAGCATGAGGAGAGCACAGTAAGTTAAGTTCATTCTTGTTCTCTACAGTGCATTCTCTCTAGTTGCCTTCTTTTCTTACTGTGGCTGTTATGGAGCAAAGATCACTAATGGACGCCTCTTTCTGAAAAGGTCTTGAGATCAGATAGTTCAGCCATACATTTTATTTCCAAGATGCTCTTGCCTACACTTCTTTTCCTTCCTCACCCCACCCTATGGAGATTGTTCATGTAGAGCAACCTATTTCCAGGACAAAAACTTTGTCAAAAGAATTCATGTTCAGTGAGTTTATAAAATACCTGTAAAAGTTTCATTCTGTAGGAAATCCATGAAACAATTCATGTTAATTTTGCATAACACAGCATAAATGTAATGAAACAGCTTGTTTCTCCTCTCCTTCCTAGGACGTTGAAGCAGACCACAGTGGCTATGTGAGCGACCTAGGATTTCGTGTAAGTATCTTCTTTCGGTCTGGTAGTGTTGTGGGCAAATCTATCAGCTGGGAAGGTGAAAACATATTCCCTGCAACTGCACAAATCCAGTTCCTTTGCTCAGGGCTTTTCTTTTACTTAGAAACAAAGATGCAAAGCAACCCAGTCTCGCCACCTCACAAAGGTTTGTCTTAGTCCTCGTCTCGCCTTTCCCGGCTGAGGCTTCCCCCAGCCAGCTCCTGCTTGCTGCAGGTGTTTCCTTCTCAGGACTTCCAGGTGTGACAGGCCCCTTTCCTGGGCTTGGGCTGTCCTTTCCTGAGGCTAGGCTGCCTCTATTTATAGCAGATGCTGCTTACAACATGTAATCACACAACAGCCTGGCCTTGGAACACTGAGATGTGCACATACACCCTAGGACCAACACTAGAGTCCTGTGCTTTTCACAAATGTGAAATAACACCACAAAATAAAATGAAAACCTCATCCTGGAGCTGCTGTGCCTGTGGCTTCTCTCCCACAGGGCAGGGTCTGGTTCCATGCTCAGGTTTGGCCTGTTCACCCTTCCGTCATCATGTCATCCCCAGAGCGGGGAGCTGGGCCCAGCCCTGTGGGACAGGAGCCACTGCTGCAGGGTGAGTGCAAGGTGGGCTCGCTCTGCAACCCCCTGTCCCCGCCTCAGGACCTCCCAACCCCTCCAGGGGAAAACATGTTATCTCCCACTCCAGCGTGGATAAAACGAAATAATACAAACCTATTAAAAAAAATAAAACAAAACAAAACCTTAATGTATTTAAAAAAAAAAATCACAGGGTGCTAATCAACTTGTTACACCTCCCAAAAGAAGTGTATAAGATTCTGTGTAATAGGTTCTCCCTGCAAGGCATTTTCTCAGGAGCTTCTGATATATAAATACAGCAGTAACTTGTGTTCTGAATCCATAGTAAATATTACCACTCAAGACTCTGATGGCTTGTGTGTAATGGAAGTAACACTTAAGTATCTAACAGTACCTGAAGGAAGTGAATTTTGTTTATAAACTGTTACTGGGAGCACAAACAAGGCGTCCCCTCTGGACATTTGCTTAGCACTGGCACAGCTGTCCAAGAGGCTTGTATTATCAATAACTAAGATTTAGAGTAAAAGTTTCTTCTATTGTAAATGTCATAAAATGATGAACTGACTTGTGAAACAATCATGCTTGTGTAGTATTCATGTGTTTAGCCGTTCTGAGATTCAGCCACGTACATCTTTAAGCCAGTCTGACATTCCATCCAGTAGTGTGCAGGGATCTGTGCACATTGTACAACAGACCCCCATATATACTTCTACAGAGGTACTCTTGCAAATTACATGCAATTAATGGTGTGGGAGTAGTTCCAGTGTTCTAAGCTAGGGCACAAATCACAGCCCTAGGAAAAATCACTGCCCCTGGGCCTTCAGTCTCTGTCCCAGTCCAGTTGTCTAGACCCTGTACTATAGTCACTGTCCTTTCAGTCAAGGAAGACCAGAGGTAAATTCTTTCTTGTAGCAAGAGCAGTTTAGGTTGGACATTAGGAAAAACTTCCTAACTGTCCAGAGTGGTTAAGCGCTAGAATAAATTGCCCAGGGAGATTGTGGAATCTCCATCATTGGAGATTTTTAAGAGCAGGCTAGACAAACACCTGTCAGGGATGGTCTAGATAATACTTAGTCCTCACTTAAGTGCAGGGGACTGAATTAGAAGACCTCTTGAGGTCCCTTCCAGTCCTACAATTCTCTAAGCAGTCAATGCTATTTGATTGGCAGGAGAGGTGCTGGCCAGTGATGGTGGGTGCTCTCTACTGTTCCTGAGGAGCCAAGAGATGGGAACTGAAATACCAGTCTAATCTCTTGCATGGCAGTGCAGAATACTAACACTAGTCCACTAGATCAGCACCAATCTTGAATCAGGCCCTGTGCCCATTTTAGCCTTTTTAAAAAACAAAAATACATGCTTGCAGTGCTCTTCTTTAACAAGAAGGTGGAACGTGTAGAAATGACTTTCTGCTTTATACCTGTAGGCATTCTCTGGCTCTGGGAACAGGCTAGATGGCAAGAAGAAAGGTGTCGAGCCTAGTCCCTCGCCAATTAAACCAGGAGACATTCGAAGGTTAGCCCATTTCATTCCGATTTCTACAGGTGGAAGGTTAATGTTTGAACAAAATGAATCATTCTTGATGTGTTTGTCTGCTTCTGTAATATCAGTGAGAACCTGATTTCCCCAAATGTATTTAATATACGTTGCTTTGAGAGTGGTCAGATAATCACATGGACTCAGATCTGTAAAGGTATTTAGATGTTGCTGCTCTCAGCATTGCAATGAACGCCTAACTGACTAGGAGCCTATATTTCATTTTCAAAAGGCATTTAGGCACTTGAGTATAAATCCCATTAACTATCAGTATAAATACTTTTACAAAACTTGGCCATGGTCTTGTTTTGTTTCCTGACAGGATAACTGCAAAAGCATTTCTAAACAGGGCAGATTGATTTAACTCAAAGCAATGTAAATCACCAATTTTAATCAGGATTTAAATGAGCAAGCAGGAAACCTTGATTTAAATCATCAATTTTAATTGTTTGCATCTGTACTTTTAGTTATTTTCCTAAAGAAAAGTTGATTCTCATAGAATAGTAACCATTAAAACACGTTGATTTGCAATTAAATATAGCCTTTACACTAAATTTGGTTCTTCTTGCTAACCAGGAAGCTATGGCTTAATTTACATTCAGATTCTTAATCTTTACAGTTTTTATTATTTTAGAAAACTGTGAATGATGCATTTCTTATGTACTAGATTTTTTTTTCCTTTTAATTTGTATCATGTTCTATTTGCATGGAAATTCAAACTCGATTAAAAATGCACAAAAACAGCATTTTAATTTTTTTATTAAAAAAACTACCTTAAAAGTGATGGATACATAAGAAGAAAGATCATCAGAAGGCTTATCAAAACATATTTTTCATTTAAAACTAATACATTTATTAACCAAAGAAAATATTGTGTGTAGGTAAGGAATTGGCATGCTTCTTTCTGGTCATATTTCCTTCAAAATGTTAGAACTAGTAGATCTTACTCTCTCTCACCTAATTTTATTCATAGATTGGAACACGAAAACAAGCTTTCTTGCTTTTCAACTCCCAATTCGTCTCTCAACTTTGAATGAACTGATGTGATTGAATTAGTTGAATAAACTGAAATTAAGAAAATATCCTCTTTGCACCTGCAGAACAGGCCAGTGCTGTCAAAAGCTGGTTTAGCACTTCAACAAACTCTGGTTCCAGATGCTTAGCCAGTGATTACCACCAACTCAGTGGTTTGACTTTCTTTAAAACTTGGCAACAAACGTGCTACTTAATATTATTTTTTGTATTTAATTTAAATTGTTTTAGTAGATTAAAGTTAATTTAGGCCTTATTCTATGTTATCAAATTTCAAAATTAGATTTATTTTTAAGCTGTATTTATTTTAAATAAAAAATATCCAACTGAAATTTTAAAAAATCAATTTCCCTCCACCCTGCTTCTGAATTAATACTCACTATAGTAATGGTCCTATGAAGATGTGTGCATCCAGCTTCTACCTTAGTTTTCCACATATGCTTGGACCAGTAAAATTTGATCCCTCTTGGAAAGTGCAGACATGATGCATGTACATGGCTGCAGACAACTTAACTAAAGTGAATCATCACAGATATTTCTTTACAACATTTGCTCAGCTCTAATAAATAAATCTTTGCGAGCACATCGGACTCAGACCATAATAATCCTAATGACAGCTCTTCAGAAGGAATGGTTAGGATGATACTCAAGAAAAACAAAACAAAAAACCAACAAAAACTGTAGAGAATAGTCCTGGCTATTGTTTGTCACATTTATTCCTATGACAAGAGTCTAAAGGTTTATTCAGTACCTTAATATCTCAATCTTCCTTTCCCAGAGGAATACCCAATTATGACTTCAAAATCGGTAGGATCACATTTATTAGAAATTCACGACCACTAGTCAAGAAAGTTGAAGAGGTGAGTAAACCTCTGTACCTTGCCATATTTGTAGAGAACTTAATACAGTGGAACTAACAGTTGTTGAAGGGGTCTGCATTGCTAGTGGGCCCCAACTCCAGCAAACCTGCTCAAATACTATGACTTGTTGACTGATTATGCAGACCCATCTTAGGTCAGAACAATTAAGAAAAAAAATATGCTAATTATAAGTGTTATAAATCACTGAAACCTAGTTTAAATAATTTTTTTAATGACATGAGCAAAGTTCCCTTCATGGAAGGCTTTTTTAGGGAATATTGTGGTCCTTGATGTGTGGCTTCAGATCAGCATGTGATCACTTATCTCATGATAAATCTTCAACAGTGCAGGGCCTTTTCTTCCACCATAGGGTGTAACTCCTATTCAAAGCAGTGGGAGTTATTTGTCCCCTGTGGGGAAAATTGGGCCCCTGTTTGTAGCACAGTAACTATTGTGCGGTCAACCAGCTTTGCCACTAAAAGTCTGTATGTTAGCATTTTAGTGCGATGAGCCTTAATCTCTTTTATCTCTGAAATGGTGAATAACGGTGTGTGGGGGGTTACTGGCAGTAAAAATTAAGAGCTTCTTGCTGAGCATGATCAGATCCATTGTTTAGACTCCCTGGCTTTGCCAATTCACAGCCTGTGATTGCTCATGGAGACCTTAAATTTTAAAACTACTCAATGATATTGAATATTATCTACAGGACAGAAAGCTCTGATGTTCTTATGTTAGCTAACATAAAAAGGTTTGCCTTGTATAAGCTTGGAGGAGGAAATATAAAATGGAAGTGATGCAAAGGGATTTTGAATTAAATCTACAAAAGGTCACTGAAACACTAGCAACTTTTGGGGAAGGAACCTGTTTTCTGTGTAAATTTATGGATGTGAAATGTCAGTAGCCAGTGGAGTAGTGCTTTTATGATGGAATGTTGTCTGAAGCAGGTCTTCTCTTTGTTCAATAATAACAAAAGCTGAACCTAAACAAATCTCTTCTCCCTCCTACATCCAGGATGACTCTGGCAGCCGGTTCATTGCATTTTCAGGAGAAGGCCAGTCCCTGCGCAAGAAGGGAAGAAAACCATAAATTATGGAATCTTTTGGCCAATTGGGGAGAATAAAATAACATTGCAGTGCATTGGATCTTAGTTATTGGGTTTGAGAGAAGGGAGGCTATTGGTCATATATAACACATGGACACTTTGGTTTTGATTTTACTTTAAAGTGGAGTTAACAATTTAGGAATTCTTATTTTTCAATTGAAAACTAAGCTCCAGGAGCTTGCAGTGGTTTTTTTGTTTGCTGGAAAGAGGGGAAGTTGTTAGAGAAACCTAAGAAACCAATCCACCAAGCTGTACCTTATTCAAAGGATCAATGTTTTTCTGCTGGCTCAATTCTGAAGTCTAGATACTACTTTCTTTGATATCCCCCATGATGATGGTATCATGTTGCTCTGAGCTTGTTAATTTTCCTTGTACATTTGTTTACCACACTTTCAAACCACCTTTCCGGTGCCATGTTCTCCACAAACCAAGGCACGTGTTTAGGTGGCATAAGCCCTCCATGGGAGGACTTTATCTGATCTTTAGGCTGGTTTCTTACTTAACGCCTAAGAAAACAAGAAGTCCCAAGCTCTGACGGAGAACCAAATACTTTCCTTGTCAGTTGTAATTAAATATATGGCTTCATACCTTTCTAATAGTTAAGATACAATAGGTCAGCTTAATATCCAGCAATTACAAGTCAATCAGCAGCATAGATAGGGATGGTAAGGACATGACTTCTTGTGAGTTGTGCTGGATAACTGAGTACAAATGTCCAGCTCCCTCTTCTTTTAGAAGAGTGGTGTGTTTCCCTCATCTGACACAGGGTCTTTAATCTTCTTTTCCTCTTCCTTTTACATTGACATGATCTAGTTTGTGCAGCCTCCCTAAAAATGGCATAACTTTTCTTTACTCAGCTATACCTCCTCCTCAAGCCTGGCTTAAGGCAGGGCTCAGGGGCTGTCCATGTTTGATTACTCGCAAATAAAGCAATAGACATTTTAAAAAATGCTACATCAGAAAAATCCACTGCATCCTGCCCATCTCTAAAGCCAAAACACTATTTCCCTACAATGTGACCTACACCAAGAGAAGGCTGATAGAAAAACATGCATTTTGAAGGCAACTGTGTTTTTACATAAAAACCATTCCACATCTGCTGGCCTATGGGAGGTGGGCTACTACCTTTTATTGCTCCAGAAGTGAATCAAACAAGAATGGCATGATCCTCTGCTATCTGCCAGAACTGACCATCTAGAAATATACAGTAGACAACAGTGAATGATCATTCATAGCTGTCTACAACAACTTCCTTAGTCACATAATAGAAATTGGATGGATCTATTATGTCAAAAGCAAAACAACATTTATCTCCTCCTAGTGACTCTTACTTGATGAGTAAGAGTATTGGTACCCATAGCAATGGCTCTCATTTACACAGTTCAAGTCTGAAGTACCCTGGAGTACAGTGACAGCTGGAGTTGGGAGGGGGGGGATGTGTTTGCTTTCGGCTCATCTCTATCCGCCATGTCTGTTGCATTTATAAGACTTCTCAAATCTCCTTAGTAAGGCAGTTTTACTCTTACCAAAGGTGACCATACAGTCAAAGGTTTGCAACTAGTGTGTGGTTCATGAGAAACTTCATTTTAATTATAGATTTTGCTAACATAATTTATAATTAAGCATATATAATAAACATTATAACAAGTTATTTTATTTCAACTAGAATTGCTTTGTAGTAGGTCTTTCCGTGTGAGGTGAATGTAACATCCCTGAGCAGCGGATGTTGAATGTGTGCACTGGGGAAAACAGGTGTCTGGGGTGGGGGGAGAAGGTAGCAGGGCCCTTCCCTATTATATAAAATCTGAAGAATTTTGTTGAAAAGAGCAATCATGCAATGAGCTGTATAACATTTATTTAATCTTCCCTGGTGTGAATAGAGCTATGCAGTCACGTGGGCCCTCTCATCTCTAGGGTTATTGCTCCTCATTGGTCTTGTGGCCAAAGCATTATCCCCTATTTCTTAGTCTGAAGTCCTGTTGGAGATGACATCTCCTAACTGCTCTTCCTGTTCTTCTGTTTGGCAATACTGTTTCCCAAGCTGTGGAGGTGGATCACTGGTACCTGTACTGGGACCTGTGCTGTTCAACATATTAATAAACGACCTGGTAACGGGAGTGAACAGTGAAGAGGAAAAGTTTGCAGATGACACAAAGTTATTCAAAACAGTAATATCCAAAGCTGACTGCAGAGCACTGCAGGGGATGTCACAAATGTGGGTGACTGGGCAATAAACTGGCCGATTAAATTCAATTTTGAGAAATGCAAGTAATGCACGTTGGGAAAAAATAATCCCAACTACACATACAAAATGATGTGTTCTAAATTAGCTGTTAACCACTCAAGAAAGAGACCTTGGAGTCACCATGGATAATGCTCTGAAAACTTCAGCTCAATGCATAGCAGCAGTCAAAGAGGCTAACAGAATGTTAGTAACTATCAGGAAAGGGATAGAAAAATAAGAGAAACGATCATCATGCCACTATATAATCCTTGGTGCACCCACACCTTGAATACCGTGTCCAGTTCTGGTGGTCTCATCTGAAAAAGAATATAGTGCAACTGGAAAACATTCAAAGCAGGGGGACGATGATGACAAAGAGTATGGAATGGCTTCCGTATGGGGAGAGACTAAAAACATTAGTCCTGTTCAGTTTAGAGAAGAGGCAACTAAAGAGGGATCTGATAGAGGTCTATAAAATTATGAAAGATGTAGAAAGTGGATAGA
The DNA here is from genome assembly GCF_965140235.1 of Caretta caretta. Classification (NCBI taxonomy): domain Eukaryota; kingdom Metazoa; phylum Chordata; order Testudines; family Cheloniidae; genus Caretta; species Caretta caretta. Next base: position 16,034,500 of record NC_134220.1, on the reverse strand, counting down.
GACGTATTATTTTCCCTTTCCCACAATACAAAGAAACAAAACAGGGAGGGGGCCTTCACTTGATTAAATTGACCTGTGGAACTCACTGCCATGGTATATCCCAATGGCCAAAAGTATAGCTGGGTTCAGAAAAGAACTAGATAAGAAAACTGAGGATAGACTATTAGTCAAGATGGTCAGGGATGCAACACCATGCTTGAGGCAACCCTAAACCTCTGACTACAGAGACTGGGAGGGGGAAGCCAGGGGAACACTGCACTCTCTACACTCCCTTTGAAGCTCTGGTACTGGCCACTCTCAGAGACAGGATACCGAGATAGATCAACCATTGGTGTGACCCAGTATGGCAGTTCTGATGTTCCTATGGGAAAACCTGGGGTCAAAGAATTAATTGTGACTTCTGCATAACATCATTTAAGCCAACATGAGTACCCTCTTTTTGCACCATTAAATAACAGAAAACATGCAGCTAGAGCTAAATTCTGTGCATAGGGCATGGGGATTAATTAATATTCTAAATCCTTAATTTGGAAATGAAACCATGCCCAAAGAAAATGACAAATAAAAATAATCTGCAAGTTATGATTTACATTATACAATTATTGTCCACTAAGCAACCCTGTCCAACCTGAGAACAAGGTGGATCACAAAACACACCCACCCTTAAAAAGTTACTCAACAGAACCCATCATACACAAAAAGGAAAAATAGCACGTCCCTCCCAGCACCATAAGTTACAACTGAACAGTTTTACAAAACAAACACAAATTTTCTCGCACACACAACTTGTTCTGTTTTTTTCACACCATTAGATAGCTTCACCGAAGTGAAGCCTCAAAAAATTAGATAGAAACTCATAAATGTTCCTCTCCACGGAAATCTTTAGTAAAAGGCGAAAGATTTATACGATCTGAAGAGAAACCAGAGTATACTCAACGCTTTGCAGAAGGGCTCCCAGGGCAACAGCAACACTTCACTACCTCACGGTGACTCTCCTGACGGGTGGCTAAACCCCCCGTTTTTGCAGCCTGTTGCACGGGCCCGATTAAAGCGCGCGTTTGCTCCTCGGAACCACGGTCCCTGCGAGCAACCCCAGCCCATGGATCAGGGACGCGGCTCAGGGTGCGCAATGCATCACGGGGATGAAAATTAGCATTCCCGGGTAGATCGGGGAGGGCGGGGGAGCCCCGGCCTCCGAGCTGCGGCTGCGGCCCCTGGAACGCGGCTCTGGGCGGGGCGCTGGCGCGCGGGCTCCCCGCAGCCCACGAGTTACCCAGAGCCACGCGCGAGACGCCCCCGGGCCGGGAGCCTGCGGGGGCAGGTGCGGTGCAGTCGGGCTCGGGGCGCTGGTCGCTCCCGTTTGCCCGCGAGAAAGGGCCGGTGCAAGGGCCGCTGAGCCGCCCCGGCCGAGCTGGTGGGGCCGGAGCGGCCACTGCCCGGAGTCTGCAGGGGCTCCCGCCCCGGGGCAGCAGAGATCGGCCGGCTCCGTCCCAGCCTCCGCCGCCCCCTCTGCAGGCCGCGCAAGGAACAAGGGGGCTGTTACTCCTCTCGCATCTGCAGCCCACTGAAATGTTCACACGTGTTGGATCCTCGGGATACAGAGAACTGCACAGCACTGTGCTCCGAGAGACTCGGGGAAATGGTCTCTTGGGGCTGATGCTGGAGCCCTTACTCAGGTTAGTCAGTGAGCACTTAGTCTCGAATAGGGCTCCTCACGTAAGTGCTCACCAAAGTAATGGCTGCCCAGTGTGACCCCAGGGTTCTCAGACTCAGGACTGCAGTTATTGGGGCAGCAGATTATTAATTACTGTTATTTAATATTTTTAATATGGCAGCACCCAGAGGCTCCGATCAGGATCAGGGCCCCACTGCTCTGGGACTAGACAAAAAGGTAGAAAAGTTCCCTGCCCTGAAGAGCTTACAGTGAAAGAAGACAAGTGTTATACAAAGTGTGGAGAAAAGAGAGACAAAATGTTTTCAAAATCCCTATCAAATCCTCTCCTGGCTAAAAACTCAGTTATTGGTCACACACCTGTGTATAAGAAGATTCACTTGAGTTGCATGGTTGGAAAGCCCAAGTGGTTACACATCTGAGGTTAAACAGTAATTTGGTAATTTTATTGAAATCCAGAAAGAATCAAAATCTGTCCCTAATTGAGAGAGAGAGAGATGGGGAGTAATCTTCATTCTTGTGAGTTTTTCAGTAGCTATTACATTGATTTTATAATAGAATGGGCCAAATTCTCTCCTGGCATAAGAAAGGCAAAGCTCTGCTGGTGTAAATGGAATTACATGCATTTACACCAACAAAGAGTCTGGCCCCATGAGGCAAATGGTACCCCTGAGTATCGCTTTACAGATTCCATCATGCTCATCTCACTGCTAAGAAAGTTGTTCACATCTTGAGTATCTGTCACTGATTGTAGTGAGGGGTTCCCTTTCACAATGGCAAAAGCATTTGTTTTTTTCCAGACTTCAAAAACATCTGAAGAGATCTAGCTTTCCCTTTTCTGAAAAATTCCTGATTTTTCAAGAGATGCCAATCATAGAAAATGTTAGCTCCAAGGGGGAAAGCTTAGAAAGGTAGCAGTGGGTGAACACAACAGGTTATCATGGAACCTTAACCATAGCAGTTGCAGTAGGAAGCAGCATGACAGCTGCAATCCATCCAGTACTGCGGAGGGCATTCTGCGCCCAAAACACGGGCTAGGAGGGAACATGGGGGCCGCAGCTGACTTGTGGGCTGTGTAGCCCCCTCTGGGAAGGAAGGCGACCCCAGCCAGCCTGGAGTGCCAGAGGCCATAACAATGGGTGCTGCATAAAAATACAGGAGCAGCCAAACTTCAATCTAACTAGGGCTCCACTGAAAACGTGCCACTGCACCTGCATGAAACAGAACTTATTCCTGGGGGAATTCTGTGCCAATAAATTAACAATTCTGCACCAAAGAGATAAAAATTCTGCACACAATATTTTAAAATTCTTCATATTTTAATTGTCAAAATTTGGACATTTATTTAAAAATACCTGTCAGCAAGTATGTCTGTAACAATACAGACAACCAAAAAGACTCAGAAAATATTTTTTGACAAATAGATTCCTTACTAGGCATATTAATACAGAACTCTGAGTAATAATTCCTTTAAACTCAATACAGAACCGTATTTCCCACACTCCTCAGAAGCAGTGCAAAGGCTTGGAGGAGTCAGGGGTAATAGAGGAGCTAAGGGAGAGGGAAGTAAATTGTTAGGAAGGAGACTGGGTGTGAACTTGGAGGATTGTTGGGTATGGGTGGAAAAAGTATGGAACAGGTTTTTTGGGGGGGTGGGGAGGGATTATTAGAGTGATTCCCCCATGCAGACCCTGGCTGACCCCTAGTCTTTCCCATTGAGTCAGGCACATCTGCCCCTCTCCCCATATGTTCCTGTACCCCATGTGTCCTTGAACCCCCTGTCCACAAGTATCCCTCCACCCCCACTCAGACACCCACTACCCCTGGCCCCATGTGTCTGTGCCCGCACCCAGCCACCTACGTAGCTCTGCACCCCTCCCCCATCACCGTGCGGCCCTGCACCTCCCTCCCCCCTGTGGCCCTGTGCCTCAACTCCTATTCAACCCCACCCCAGTCTGTCCTCCCCCACTAGCCCTTTTTGAGCCCCTGTCTGACACACACACACACCCGAGCACCCCACGCTGCCTGTCTCCTGAGCTGGCCTAACAGGCGATGTGAAGAAGCCAGGCTTTCTCTTCCTTAGCTGGCCCAGAGCTGCTGCTTTCTTTGATCGCCACAGCGCCCTCTCGTGGGCAAAAGGCAGAACTGCAGCAACATTTTGGCAGAAGCTTTTTTCTGTGCAAAAAAATTTAAAATATGCATGGTTCATTAATTATGCACACGCGCAGAATTCCCCCAGGAGTAAAAGATAAATGGAGTAACTCTGGGCCTTCACAAAGTTGCTACACTAGGCAAGTAGATGAGCTGCTGTGGCTATCACTTTGGCAGAAATGGAAGGCTCTGCAATATCAGTGCTTCGGTTTGAATCCACCCACCAAGCTGTTTGCCCAGAATTTCTCAGTCATGAATTCTAGAACTAATGTCAGATATTATCTATAATGTACAATCTCATTCAAAAATAAATAGTTGTTGAGCAAGGCCTTTCAGCATCATCAGAGTTATGCTACGTAACTTCCTAAAAACTCAGCTGTTAACAAGGGAAACCTTCAAGCACAAACTTAGTTCCTTTCATTTTCTGCACAGACAGTAAACCTCGTTAACTTATGATAAAACTCCTGAAATCATTCTATTTTTTTACATCAAAAAGCAGCCTCATCAAAATAAGGCTTCATTTGTGTGTATGTTTACCTGCTTTAACCTGGCAAATAAGTTTCTTATTTCTTTTCCTAGTGAATAAATATTTAGTTAGTTTATTATAGGATTGCCTATGAGCGTTGTCTTCGGTCTGAGTTGCAATTTACCCGGGCGAGTGACCGGGAATGACCTGAATACTGTTGTGGTTTTTAGTGTAAGGCACCATCTATCACAAAGGCGAGCTCACCTGGCTGGCAAGATAGACCAGCGTGCCCAAGGGGACTGTCTGTGACCCCAAGTTAAGGCTGTTTTAGTGTCTGAAGAGTTCACACTTGATACTTGACTGGTGAAATCTAAGTATAGAATATATAACCACCAGGAACCCCGCTGTCTGCCAGCCCCAGGTGCCCGGGGCTCCTGCTCTCTGGGGCTGGGGCTGTCCTAGAAAGATAAGTTTCTAGCTTGCTCGGTTGCAGAGGAAATGTTTAAAATGGGACCTGAGAGCCCCTTAAAGGCTCAGAAACTGAAAGGGAAAGAAAGAGAACCCACATGACATTAAAAAAAAAAATTCTCATTATTTTTAAGCCAATCCCATGATTTCCGGGAGTTTTACTCATGATTTCCAGTGGTGAGGGTTGGCAACACTGATAAGGATTATTATTTAGAATTTACATTACATTAGGTTTGAAAAAAACCTCATCGGGACTGGCACCCCTGGGAGCAGCATGACGCCTAGTACCTTCACTGGATTTTACAAACCAAGATACTGGGAGCATATGCTGGGTGGGGAGAAGTCTGTGTAACTCAGGCAGTCATTGATCTACCTGAGACTTTCAATATTACAAAACACAAAATTAAAGAAAAAAGTCTCCCCCACAGACCCACAAGTCTGGAAAACATTAATTCCTCATATTGTCAAAAGCAATCACAGCAGAAAGTAAAACCCCAGCTTTTTAAACAATTCTCCAGTAAAACAAAGAAACTCACATATATAGACTCACAGAACACTACAAGAAACTTTAACTATATTTCATCATAAACAAACCAATGCATTTCAACTACTGTAAAGATCTACTTCAAAGAAGCCATACAACAACACAGTGAAACTCTTTCTATTTTTCTAACCAAAATATTCTCCCCAAAAGAGATACGCCATTCTTGGAAGTACTGCAATATCAGGTTGATGCACAGGGTGGACAGGGAAAGCTGCTCTTCTACCTCTCATATCAAATTTCATATACCGTTCTCAAATAAAGGACATAGCAGATATAACTTAGATAATGTTTTTACTTCACGGTCCAAGAGATACAGACAAGGTTTTCATCTCAGGGCCAAAAGACCAAAAACATCAAGACGATCACAGCATTTGATAGACCGAGGGTCTACTAACACTTGATCTGAGCTCCAAGGAGCTGAGAAGCTGACTGCAGAGCATTGCAGGGGATGTCACAAATGCGGGTGACTTGGCAATAAACTGGCTGATGAAATTCAATTTTGAGAAATGCAAAGTCATGCACACTGGAAAAAAATAATCCCACCTACACATACAAAATGATGTGTTCTAAATTAGCTGTTAACCACTCAAGAAAGAGACTTTGGAGTCACCATGGATAATGCTCTGAAAACGTCAGCTCAATGCATAGCAGCAGTCAAAGAGACTAACAGAATGTTAGTAACTATCAGTAAAGGGATAGGAAAATAAGAGAAACGATCATAATGCCACTATATAATCCTTGGTGCACCCATACCTTGAATACCGTGTCCAGTTCTGGTGGCCCCATATGAAAAACAATATAGTAGCAGAGCAGGGGGACAATAATGACGAAGAGCATGGAATGGCTTCCGTATGAGGAAAGACTAAAAACATTAGTCCTGTTCAGTTTAAGAGAAGAGGCAACTACAGAGGGATCTGATAGAGGTCTATAAAATGATGAAAGGTGTAGAAAAAGTGGATAGAGACATAATATTTTCCCTTTCCCACAATACAAAGAAACAAAACAGAGGGAGAGGGGCCTTCACTCGATTAAATTGACCTGTGGAACTCACTGCCATGGTATGTCCCGATGGCCAAAAGTATAGCTGGGTTCAGAAAAGAACTAGATAAGAAAATTGAGGATAGGCTATTAGCCAAGATGGTCAGGGATGCAACACCATGCTTGAGGCAACCCTGAACCTCTGACTACAGAGACTGGGAGGGGGAAGACAGGGAACACTGCAACTGCCCTGTTCTCTACACTCCCTCTGAAGCTCTGGTATTGACCACTCTCAGAGATAGGATACTGAGAGAGATCAAAAAGAAAAGGAGGACTTGTGGCACCTTAGAGACTAACCAATTTATTTGAGCGTAAGCTTTCGTGAGCTACAGCTCATTTCATCAGATGCAGCTCACGAAAGCTTATGCTCAAATAAATTGGCTAGTCTCTAAGGTGCCACAAGTACTCCTTTTCTTTTTGTGAATACAGACTAATACGGCTGTTACGCTGAAACCCGAGATAGATCAACCATTGGTGTGACCCAGTATGGCAGTTCTGATGTTCCTATGGGAAAACCTGGGGTCAAAGAATTAATTGTGACTTCTGCATAACATCATTTAAGCCAACATGAGTACCCTCTTTTTGCACCATTAAATAACAAAACATGCAGCTAGAGCTAAATTCTGTGCATAGGGCATGGGGATTAATTAATATTCTAAATCCTTAATTTGGAAATGAAACCATGCACAAAGAAAATGACAATTTAAAATAATCTGCAAGTTATGGTTTACATTATACAATTATTGTCCAGACAAGACAGTAATACTAAGCAACCCTGTCCAACCTGGAGAGCAAGATGGGTCACAAAACACACCCACCCTTAAAAAGTTACTCAACAGAACCCATCATACACAAAAAGGAAAAATAGCACGTCCCTCCCAGCACCATAAGTTACAACTGAACAATTTTACAAAACAAACACAAATTTTCTCGCACACACAACTTGTTCTGTTTTTTTCACACCATTAGATAGCTTCACCGAAGTGAAGCCTCAAAAAATTAGATAGAAACTCATAAATGTTCCTCTCCACGGAAATCTTTAGTAAAAGGCGAAAGATTTATACGATCTGAAGAGAAACCAGAGTATACTCAACGCTTTGCAGAAGGGCTCCCAGGGCAACAGCAACACTTCACTACCTCACGGTGACTCTCCTGACGGGTGGCTAAACCCCCCGTTTTTACAGCCTGTTGCACGGGCCCGATTAAAGCGCGCGTTTGCTCCTCGGAACCACGGTCCCTGCGAGCAACCCCAGCCCATGGATCAGGGACGCGGCTCAGGGTGCGCAATGCATCACGGGGATGAAAATTAGCATTCCCGGGTAGATCGGGGAGGGCGGGGGAGCCCCGGCCTCCGAGCTGCGGCTGCGGCCCCTGGAACGCGGCTCTGGGCGGGGCGCTGGCGCGCGGGCTCCCCGCAGCCCACGAGTTACCCGGAGCCACGCGCGAGACGCCCCCGGGCCGGGAGCCTGCGGGGGGCAGGTGCGGTGCAGTCGGGCTCGGGGCGCTGGTCGCTCCCGTTTGCCCGCGAGAAAGGGCCGGTGCAAGGGCCGCTGAGCCGCCCCGGCCGAGCTGGTGGGGCCGGAGCGGCCACTGCCCGGAGTCTGCAGGGGCTCCCGCCCCACTGCTCTGGGACTAGACAAAAAGGTAGAAAAGTTCCCTGCCCTGAAGAGCTTACAGTGAAAGAAGATAAGTGGTATACAAAGTGTGGGGAAAAGGGAAACAAAAATCTCTTCAAAATCCCCATAAAATCCTCTCCACTCAAGACTCTTAATACCTGAGCATGAGGTTCATTGATCTCCAGCTAACTGAGGCACTAGATCAGCTTTGTGCTCTATCTCTCTCTTATGTGGTATGTAACAGAAGAGATAAAGACATACATTTTATGTTCAAAGGTCAAGGACCCATGGTGCTGCAGATTTGGGGTGTGTGTGTGGCAACCCCCACTCTTCCTTGATGACAAGAGACTGAAATTTCAAATGGGAGGAATTAAATTGGAATTCAAATTGTTGGAATTAAATTCATGTGCATCAGATTGCACCAGAGTTGCTACCTACCTCACTACTTAGCTCTATCTTGGTCTGGGTAATTAACATACTGCTAGAATTTTTTTTTTTGTAAGTGCGTTTTTCCAGGCCAGGGAAAATTTAAGGGGGGTGAGAAGACCACAGCCCCATTCCCTCAATTAAAAAAGAGCAGCACAACCAAAATACAGGATTTCAAACAGTAGCACTAAAGACCATATAGTTAATCCTGCAGGCCATTCCCTTTGAAGTTCCCCAGAGTAAAGGCAAGACATGTCTTTAGAGGCATGTCCTCTCCTACAGCTGAGGTCATATATTTTCATACCAGGCTTTCATAATGGGTAACACACTGGAGGAGAAGGGGAATTATAAAATAACTTTCATATTCAATTTATTTAAAAGCAGCAGATTAGATCCTGATGGAGCAGGGACTGTATAGACAAAAGTAGCAGCCTTTATACATGCAGCACTTGCTCACACACAGCCTAGGAATTTAGCATCTGTGTTACTGAGAGGGAAAAGTCTAAGGGGAGAATTGTTCATGATTTTATTATTCCAGTCAGACAGAAAACACCTCTGTGCACCTCATTCCTTTTCAGTGTGATCTCAGAGCTCAGACACAGGAACTGCTGGGGAACTTGAAGAGCATACTCTGTGCTCATGACATGCAACTGAGCACAAAAGGATCCTTGCTTCAGAATTCTCTTATCCAGTACTATCTCAACAAGGAACTTTCAGATTGGACTGGTTTATCTATACAGGGTATGCATCCTTAGACAGGTATCCCCATGTTAGGAACATCAGCTGAGTATATACTGGGTGTGCTTGTGGCTGCAATAAGCTCTTCTCTGGGCTCCTTAATAACACAAGAACTGTAGTGGGATATCCACTCACCTTTAGCCTCCAGATTATGATAGATTCATTATGAAACAGATGGTTCTGATAAAACTAAAGAATGAGCTGAAGTTTGATTACATCTCTTTCTGCTCACCTGCACAGTCCCGAGTGTCTGCAGAGACAGCTATTCGGCTTTGTGGGAGTGCATGTCAGCAAAGGAATCAGGCCTTTGTGTACTTGGTTCTGATACTTGAGATTGCCATGGCCTAAAGAATCCAACAGAATTTGCACTTGTTCTTGAGTCTCTTCTGACTTGGAATTGGCAAAAAACTCAGCTATTGGTTGCACACCTGTGTATAAGAAGATTCACTTGAGTTGTGTGGTTGGAAAGCCCAAGTGGTTACACATCTGAGGTTAAACAGTAATTTGGTAATTTTATTGAAATCCAAAAAGAATCAAAAACTGTCCCTAATTGAGACAGAGGTGGGGAGTAATCTTCATTCTTGTGAGTTAATCAGTAGCTATTACACTGATTTTAAAATAGAATGGGCCAAATTCTCTCCTGGCATAGAAGGGCAAAGCTCTGCTGGTGTAAATGGAACTACATGCATTTACACCAACAAAGAGTCTGGCCCCATGAGGCAGATGGTGCATACTGAGTATCGCTTCACAGATTCCCTCACGCTCCTCTCACTGCTAAGAAAGTTGTTCACATCTTGAGTATCTGTCACTGATTGTAGTGAAAAGGAGTACTTGTGGCACCTTAGAGACTAACCAATTTATTTGAGCATGAGCTTTCGTGAGCTACAGCTCACTTCATCAGATGCATACCGTGGAAACTGCAGCAGACTTTATATACACACAGAGAATATGAAACAATACCTCCTCCCACCCCACTGTCCTGCTGGTAATAGCTTATCTAAAGTGATCAACAGGTGGGCCATTTCCAGCACAAATCCAGGTTTTCTCACCTTCCACCCCCCCACACAAAAACCTGGATTTGTGCTGGAAATGGCCCACCTGTTGATCACTTTAGATAAGCTATTACCAGCAGGACAGTGGGGTGGGAGGAGGTATTGTTTCATATTCTCTGTGTGTATATAAAGTCTGCTGCAGTTTCCACGGTATGCATCTGATGAAGTGAGCTGTAGCTCACGAAAGCTCATGCTCAAATAAATTGGTTAGTCTCTAAGGTGCCACAAGTACTCCTTTTCTTTTTGCGAATACAGACTAACACGGCTGTTCCTCTGAAACCTGATTGTAGTGAGGGGTTCCCTTTCACAATGGCAAAAGCATTTGTTTTTTTCCAGACTTCAAAAACATCTGAAGAGATCTAGCTTTCCCTTTTCTGAAAAATTCCCGATTTTTCAAGCGATGCCCATCACAGACAATGTTAGCTCCAAGGGGGAAAGCTTAGAAAGGGAGCAGTGGGCGAACGCAACAGGTTATCGGGAACCTTAACCATAGCAGTCGGAGTAGGAAGCAGCATGACAGCTGCAATCCATCCAGTACTGCGGAGGGCATTCTGCGCCCAAAACACGGGCCGGGAGGGAACAGGGGGGCCCAGCTGCCTTGTGGGCTGTGCAGCCCCCCCTGGGAAGGAAGGCGTCCCCATTTAGGGCCCGCTCTCGCGCAGAGCCTGCTCACGGGGGACTCTCCATTCCCGCAGGCAGAGTTCTCCCAGCGCTAGCAGCCTGACACCCCTCCCCCATCTCGGCGGCTCCCGCGCGACAGGGAGGACAGCGCACTGCGTCGCCCGCCGCGGGCACTGTGTCGGCGACGCGGGCGCGCGCTGCTGAGAGCGGCACGTGGCATCTGGCCCTGGCGCAGCGCGCGCCCACGCACTTCGCACCCTTCTGCCTCGTCCCGGGTTGCCCAATTTCCCGCTTGCTGCGCGCCGGAGGCAGGCGAATGCTGAGTGGCTCAGCGCTGCGTCGCTCAGACCAGTTCTTGTCTCGTCATTGGCTTTCCCCAGCCAGGGGCGGAGCACAGGTAGCCGTGGCAACACCTGGCTCACCTTCGGCCTTCCGGCCCCTCCGGCTCACGCGGCCGGAAAACGTAGCGATTGGCTGGGATGGAGCAGTCCGTCATACACCCTTGTCCGATTGGTTCGATGAGCTCAGCGTGGGGCTGGGCTCACGGCGCCGGGCAGCAGCATGGCTGACGGCGGCGTGTGGAGGGTGAGTGAGTGAGCGGGCGCGCGCGGGCTCGGCTGGGAGTGAGGCGGGCAGCCTGGGGCCCGTCGAGGCCATGACAGGCCGGGCCATCCCCGTCCGTCTCCTAGCGGCCCAGCTGTGCGCGGTGGCCTGCGGCCGGGCTCTCCGGGCGCCTGACCCCCCTCCCTGCGGGCTGCCAAACCGCCCGCCCCAAGCTGCGAGGGGAGGACCATTGCCCCCGTGTGCTGAGGGTGTAATTGACACTCCCGGGATAAGGGGTGGGCCCAGGCTCCCACCGTGAGCCGGTGGCCAAGGCTGAGAGCAGGGCCCAGCACTCCGGCTACTGGCTCAGTTGCTCTGAGCAGTCGGAAAACGCCCTGTTGTGTGTTTCAGGATGAAACTGATCAGGTAGAAGAATATTAGTAGCCAAACTCTAGTCCTTAAAAATTGAGTCTTACCCTGAGCTGTTTATCTCTGGATTACTTGTTCATAATGCAATAGTTCCTGTGGCCCGCCCCCACGAGACAGAGCCTCTTTGTCCCAGCCTCTGTACAGCAAAGTAACATCGACAGTTGCACACTTGGTTCCTGACAGAGGAGTAAAGGAATAACAATAGCACAGTACTTAATCTCAAAACACAATACACTGAGACAGCATGTGGGGAAAATACCCCCATCAAGACAGCTGAAATGAATGGGACAGGTTTGATTTCCCACCGTGACAACATAGACTGGGCATTTTTAAACTCGGAAACATCTTGTTCCTTACTGCTGAGTCCAAATATGATTCTTCTCCTGCAAGTGTCTTCTTAACGTATTTTTTTGCTATTTTACCAGCCTCCACGAACATGTGAGGATTATTGGTCTGAATGGAAACACTGTAAGGGCGTCCGTAATTTATTCCATAACTATTATACATATGGGGAAGCGCCCTCCTGTGAACAGTGGAAAATAGACTATGGCAATTGCAGAAAGTGGGAAAAAAGCAAAAGTCCAGATGCTAAGGTATGATGCCAAACTGAAGATAGTATTAAGAATGGTTTAAAAAATAAATTGTGCATCATTCATGCACCATGGTCATCAGCATTAACCTTCCCCCACAAAAAATCTACTCAGCCACCCATACCACAATAAAAAAAAACAAGTAGATTTTTCTAATGTATCAATATAAAGTACTTCCACAATTGAGTGGGCAAGCCTGTCACAAGGCTGGTGTAATGTATATTGAACAATAGTTATGTCAGTGATGAGAACAGGCCTTTTCTATGTCTGTGAGGCACTATGTAGATGTTGTTGGATAATTTTCCAATACGTTTAACTCTTGGGTGTGTTTTGTTTCTGGCAGAGGGGACTAACAACTGCAACATTATAAGATTTTACAAATCCTTTAAAAATAACTAAATGTTGAGCCTAAATTGCCTGCCACTGTCCTTTTCAATCCACAACCTTTTCTTCAAAACTGTAGAGGGAAAAATGTCTTGCTTTTTTCACCACGCTAATCCATACAAAATGTTGTCACTAAAATCATCTTCCTCTCCTGTTGTTTTGACTGTATCATCCCTTCTTCAGCTCTCCCCACTAGCTCCCCATTATCTTATTTCACGTTCAAGCTTTGTCATTGCTTTTAAGAGCCAACATCCGTCATTCAGCACAGTATATGGCTCTGACTTTGCCACCTTTCATGTTCTCCGCCTTCTCCCTTCCACTCCATGAACAATGTCAGCCTTAATTTTCCCATTTCCTTCTCCAATGCCTGCCTTTTTATGCTTCTGTCACCTATGCCCACAACCTCACGCCAGTTCTCTATATTCCTTGCCTCATTCAAATCTCTCCTAGAAACCTCAATTGTGCTGTCTTGCCAATAAAAGGAGAATTTGAAAAAACACAACCCAACTTAATAGAATACCATTGAGGCAGAAATAAATATCATAGTGGTGTTAGTGCTACTATTATTAAAGCTTTGTTTATCAGGATCATTAAGCCTAAATTTTCAAAGTAACACTTGTGTTCCCAACTTGAGACAATAGAGAGGCCTGATTTTAAGAGGGTGGATGTCCAGCACTGTCTGAAAACAAGGCCCTTTGAAAGCATCTCAACACTGAACGCCCCAAAATTGAGGCATTCAAAACCAATAGCTACTTTTGAAAATGTAGGCCTTATGGTTTAGGTTTTTGCCCTAAAAAGTAATGATCTTTTGAAAAGATAATTATTTGTACAGGAATATACACATCCACTCCCAGTCTTTATTCAAGCCTAATTTAATGGTGTTCAGTTTGCAAATTAATTCCAATTCAGCAGTCTCTCATTGGAGTCTTTCTATTCTGGGGACACCATCATAGGGCCTAATCACATCAGCCACACTATCAGAGGCTCGTTCACCTGCACATCTACCAATGTGATATATGCCATCACATGCCAGCAATGCCCCTCTGCCATGTACATTGGTCAAACTGGACAGTCTCTATGTAAAAAAATAAATGTATACAAATCAGACGTCAAGAATTATAACATTCAAAAACCAGTCGGAGAACACTTCAATCTCTCTGGTCACTCGATTAGACCTAAAAGTCGCAATTCTTCAACAAAAAACTTCAAAAATGGACTCCAACGAGAGACTGCTGAATTGGAATTAATTTGCAACCTGGACACCATTAAATTAGGCTTGAATAAAGACTGGGAGTGGATGTGTCATTACACAAAGTAAAACTAATTTCCCCATGTTTATTTTCCCTCTACTGTTCCTCACATGTTCTTGTCAACTGCTGGAAATGGCCCACCTTGATTATCACTACAAAAGGGTTCTGCGGCCCCCCCCCCCAGGTAATAGCTCACCTTACCTGATCACTCTCCTTACAGTGTATATGGTAACACCCATTGTTTCACGTTCTCTGTGTATATAAAATCTCCCCACTGTATTTTCCACTGCATGCATCCGATGAAGTGAGCTGTAGCTCACAAAAACTTTTGTTCAAATAAATTTGTTAGTCTCTAAGGTGCCAAAAGTACTCCCTTTTCTTTTTGAGTTGTTGTGTGAGTAGTTAATGTCTATAATGTGCTTTGAAAATGCAGCACACTGTGTTTGAGTGTTGAGTATCGTATTGTCATGCATTGCAGGAATCCCTATGCAAGAGTGAAAGAGCCCGGATTCTGGAAAAACAAAAGTATGATCCAGTGTGGAAGCTCAGGAAAAGCCCACCAAGGGACTGGTACCTTCCTCTTGGTCAAGATAAACCAAAGTAATAAGACTACCTACCATATTTGGCCCTCATATACCAGATGTGAGAGCCATGCTATTTTTTTGCCATGTGATTCTGAAATAAGACTGTAGCCTCTAAAGGAGAGAGACTTCTCAGCTTATACTTCTGCTCACAGCAGCCACGCACCTCATTAATGCCTATTTTGGGGTACATTTAGTGGTGTTTAAGAAACATCTTATTGAGATGTAAATATTTTAAAAGGATAGTTCGGGTGCTCAGTTTGATTCTTGTCTGCTACAGTCCTCTGCCTTTTTCATTCCCTTTACCATCCATCCAGACAAGGACAATGCCTGCTGCTTTGAAACAGCACACATTCATGTAGCCTGGCTGCTCTTGCTAGTAGAGCCGCCCCCCTTCCTTCACATGGGCTAAGTCTGCTGCCATTTTGGTATGCCCAAGACCAGGCTGGCCAGGTGAGGAATTAAAAAACTAAGATATCCCTCTCCATTGGCAACAGAGATTAGAGTAATCAGGACAGCCCAAGCAGCTAGTATTTGGAAAAAAAACAAAACCTAACCAGTTTGTACAGATGCACTATTGTCATCCTTAATAGTGTGCCAGGGGGCAGCAGACAGAAAATAAAGTTGACCTATGCCAGCTGTTTGCCCCTGCAAAATTATTCTCAAGCAGTTTTTGTTCTTAAAATATGTTTGTGAAAGCATTAAAAGTTATCACAAAAATAAAGACTTCAGTGACTTTCAAAGATAAGTCTTATGGCTTTAAGCAAATTAGTTAAAATGGAATGTCTTATCACATTAGCCATGCAGTATAAATAGCTGTATTTACTTTGTTGTGAATCTGTTTTCCCCTTGATTTGTACACAGGCACCTCAGCAAAACCTGAATTGGAGCTAAAGGAGAAATTGGCAGTTATTATCTTTCCACTACAGCAGACTGACATACGATCGCTTTAACAATTTTTCTTCATGGCATAATTATACCCTCAGGAACTATGGTTTGTCCAGAGTGAGGAATTGTTACTCAGGAATAAATGAAAGGGGAAAAATATTCCATAAGTGAAAAATGTCCCTACATGGGACCATGCTTCAGTTTGTGGCATAAAAATACAGTAGAGTAGTACCCTGTTTATCTGGTCTAATTGGGACCAGGGCCAGATCAGATAATCAAAACTCTGAATAAATCACGGAATGGGAAAATGCTATGCCACAGCACCATCTAATGGCTACAGGAGAGATTGCCCGCTTCTGGCCCTGGAGTCACGGTAAATGCAGAGAACTGGCTAAGGGAGGGTTGGATAAACGGGGTTCTAAAGTATTTTGGTTTTATTGTCAAGATGGCCAGTTATAAAAAGAAAGGGAACAAGGACAGGTGGTGTTTTTATTTTCTTTTGACAGCCACCTGCATAGGGATGTTTGAAAAAGCGAAAGAAATAGTCTAGTCGCATCCCATTGTGTCCTCCTCTCATGCCCTTTAATGCAGCTGCGTGGCACAATCTTCTGATCTCACTGAGTGTACACTTTGGTAACGTCGATGCACTTCCCTTCAGGAGCCTCATAGCCAGGAACCTGTGGTGTGTAAGTAGGCCCCTCCTTCTCAAAGGGAAACAGGTCATCGTCTCGTCTTATTGCTGCTTGGTAAAGTTCTTCTGATTCGAGACGCAATTCCTCTAGTGCCTCCTGCTGAGCTGCCATAAGAGACTTCAGTGTTTCCATCTCTGCCTCATGCTCTTTCTGCTTGTACAGGGCCCACTTCTTCAAGAGCAGGGCTCGCCTTTCACTCTCCTCAAAGGACAGCGGGGAGATATCTCGCACTCTGGCAAACGTGAAAGAACATTTTAACACAGAAGCTGCTGACATCCCAAAGAGCAAGCATCTAACAAAAACTACAGTGAGATACAAAGAGGCAAGTTGGCCCAAACACACAATACTCTGGATTGCCTTTATGTAGGGTCTTTCATGGGAGGACACTACTGCACTATCTAACAGCAAATTCCACTTGCCCATTCATCTGTTTGTTTCTAAACAAACAAGTAAAAGATCATTCATGTTCTCTCTATTGCCACCACAGGGAGAGTGGGGGAGAAGATTTTGTACCCAAGCTGATGCGTTTTGTGGCAATTTTGCAAGATTCCTTTACAAACATTCCTCAATACACCTGAGGTAATTATCTTTTTTAAAGGTAAGAGAACAGGAGCTTAAAGACTTGCCCAAGGTAATTAGAGAGACCAGGTGGGTGAGGTAATACAAGCTTTTGAGCCACATAGAGCTTTTCTTCAGATCTGGGAAAGGAACTCCCAGGGCACAGAAAAATGCAAGGTGAAACAGATTGTTTAGCATAAGTAGTTAGCGCATAATGTATGGGAGCTTAAATTTATTACTCTGCTAGACACTACAAATAATGGATTTATGGCTCATTACAATAATCTGTAACCCACTAACCCAGTGGTTCTCAACCTATTTATCACTGTAGGCCAATGCAGGTTGAGAACCACAGTGCCCCTCCCCCCCCAAAGTCCCCTATGCCCAGCGCCCCGAGACCCCTCCACAGAGCGGGGCCAGAAGTGGGCAGGTGGCACCCACATGCCACAACGCGGGGCTGAGCAGCCTAAAACTTGCTGCAGCATCCCCACAAATTCCTAGTTCAAAGTGCCCCCTCACTGCCCAGAGTGCCTTCTCACCCCACAAACCTGCCCAGAGACCCACTCTCCTTCACCCTGCCCCCCTGTGGCACTCACCAGCCCCCTGCTAGCAGGAGTGCTCCAGCAGGCTGCCAGATGGTGTCTCCCCCTCAGCCAGCTCTGCCCCCTTTCAGACCAGAGTGGCAAATTTTGAATTTTTTTTAGCACGCACTGGGCCTGCAGGCTGCCTGCTACACTAACCCCATATTTTTGTTCTCTGACTGCAGAGGTGTTAATCGGCCACTCTATCTTGAATGGTCCCTTACAAGAGGGGTTCTCACCCTTTTTCTTTCTGAGGCCCACCCAACATGCTATAAAAACTCCATGGCCCACCTGTGGCACAATAAGGAGCTTTCTGCATAAAGAAGCCAGGGCCTTTGTTAGGGGTAACAAGCAGGGCAATGGGCTATTAAACACTTTGCATTTTGCTGTGACACGGGGAATTCCTTTCCCAGACCTGAAGAACAGTTCTGGGCATCTCAAGCTGTAGCTCACGAAAGCTCATGCTCAAATAAATTGGTTAGTGCCACAAGTACTTCTTTTCTTTTTTCAAAAGCTTGTGTCTCACCACCAGAAGTTGGACCAATAAAAGATATTTCCTCACGTACCTCGTCTCTCATATCTTGGGACCGACACAGCCACAACTAGTACATTGCCAAAAGTCAGTGGCAGAGTAGGTAGGGAGTAGAACCTAGGACTTATAATTCTAAAATTCTTGTTCCAACCAGTAAACAACACTCCCCTTACCAGGTGCCAGAACAGGGATACGAATGAATCTAAAATGGGAACAAAAGTCACACCAAACAAATTACATTGATATGTTTTCGCATGTGCGAAGCAGAACATTCCAAAATCAGAGAGAAGGATCTGCTGCCCCTCCTCTCATGATAGATTGTTGAGCCCTCCAGAAACTCCTGCAAAGTCCATCTCAGCACTTGGAATTGGAGATAAAGTCTTAGACTGATCCCATCTGATTTATCAAAAGATTTTTTAAAAAACTCTGTATCCCACACCCAGAATTACAATTTTTCATTACAAACACAAAACACTGTTTCAAAAGCAATTTGTAGGAGAAACAACTCAAGAAAAAAAATTCTGGAGTTGCAGAAGTCACAAATTTCTTGATCCTTTAACTATTTATCTCAAAACTGACTCCCTTGTATCTAGCACAAGGCAGCTTATGGGCAACAGGGTAGTATTAGTAGGTAGAGGGTATTTCACTGTTATTTGCGCTTCTTCAGTTCATAATCAACCCCAAAGTAAAAGCTAGCAGTTCTCCATACCTTGAAGCATCCAAAAACTTGAATGGTGTTACAAAATCCTCAATGGGAATCATTTCCAGGGCAGCTTTTTCCAGCTTTTTTATCTTTTTCTTCATACGGTCCTTTTGTGCTTGTTCTCTCCTTGGATCTGCCTTCTTTTTCTTCCGCGGTTCTGCTCTAGCGGAGGAAATTAATTTAAAAATTTTGTATCTGTGTATACCCATGTAATAATACTTTTTGTTTCTATAGTAAACCCATCCTAGCATAAAACGGTGTGTCTAATAGGGAATATTTATCTATACATACTGGGAATTTGAGAAGCATTCTTGCAGCAAATCAATATAAACTGTAATATAGTACATTTTCTTATATCAATCTGTACACAGAAGAATACTTAGCACTTTACAAACATTAACTAATGAGTCCTTACAGCACTTCTGTTATACTTAGAAAATGAAAACCAGCAGGATCTTATTTAGGGGATAAGGCAATATGCTGTGTTTACTGTGAATACAGAAAGAATTAATCAGTTACAGCTATAACATGCTATTCACTCACACAAGTTCTGCAAGGTGGTTGTTATAGTTACCAACCTTAAAGTTGCTCGTGCCAAGTCACTAGCCAAGTGGCCAGGACATGTGGAGCCGAGTCTTGTCAGAAGCGCATCCGATGCTCCTGAAGGGTGATTGCAGAACCAGACTCAAAGTTCCCAGTTTTTAGAGTCTATCTTTATAGGGATTCATCCTCATTCAAATCTATAGGGTTTGCTTTGTCATGCTCTATTTTTATGTTTGAAGTGATAATCAATCACTGTTCTCACGTTTGAAATTACAGTCAATCACACAGATGGCACAGCAATGATGGCTTGTTGTTATCTTGGCCTTTGGCCCCCCTATCCTTGGGGCAGTTGCGGGGTGGATTCTGGCTTGCCCTCAGGGTAATCCAGTTATCTTACCCAATGCATTCTCATTCTTTGGCCTATTGGTTTTTCCTCTAGATGTAGTGTTATTTATTAGGCTGGCACTTCAATCTTTTATTACTCATTCAAACATACATCCGCAATCATACTTTATTTTACTTAACATACCTCCTACATTTTATTACCTATGCATTCTTTAACATAACTATTCTCACATCATTGGGGCATGACAGACTCCAATTAATCTATCCATGCCACCTGTTATACACTAAAAAAAAAAACAAGCAAAATAGGAATGTAAAAGTAAACAAACAACAAATTTTGTTCCTAAGTTCAAAAAAACATTTGTAACATGTTATCTTATTACTTTTAGAACAGACTCTTTGTCTCTGGATGTTTTTCTACAATTAACACAGATCTTGCAAACTAACAGGCCTGCTTCAATTAGCACAAACTAAGCAGGCTGAGACACATATTTCTTTCTAATAATACAAGCCAAATCCGGGGTCTGTACTGGATCATACTTTCCCCAAAGCATCAATATATTAATTATTACTTTTAATTCAACACTCTGAAGTATTATGCCCATTTTACAGATAGGGAAACCAAGGCAAGTGGATCAGTGACTTGCATAATGCTACAGAATAAGTCAATGGCAGTCAGGTTTAAAACTCTGGTGTTCCTGGTTGGCATTCAGTCCACCAAGCCAGGCTGCTTCCTTATACTACATACACAATACAGTACAGGCAGACAGGTTTTATATTTGGATGTTGGCTTGAAACAGAAGTCGTACAGTATTTTAGTTACTAACTATGGAGTCATTTTAACCAAGCTGTATTAAGAAAAGGGTGGCATGCAAACTGATACTATACATCTATAAATGTAGAAAAAGTACATTCAAGTATTTTTAGTGCAGCTAGTGCTACACTTCAACTACTGTTCAAAAGGAAAAACTAGGAAGTTGTTTAAACCAGAATATCTCCAAACATTTACACCCTTACGTTACATGCCTTCATAACTGAGGAATTATGAGTAAATACAACTAACCATTAACACTAAAATTTTATTCAGAACACCAGCTACATATATGGGAATTAAACACTACGCTAGAGTCTAATAGTTCTACCTGATTTTATATCTATGCCTCATAATGTAGAAATATATATGTGCGCCTATTCATTTGAATAATTTAAATTTTTCCTAACTTCCTGTAAAGAGGATTTGAACATCTGAAAACTATTCTATGAAATACAATATAAATTGTATTTTACCTCATGGGGAGGGACGCCTGAAATGCCAGCATAGAAGTCTGCCAGTGGTTTCCCCGAAAATGAATGGTCCAGGACAGCTGAGAACTAAAGAAAAAAGGAATACAAAGCATGAGAAGAATCAAATTCAATTATGTTAATATATAGCTTTTGTAGACTGCCTTTTATTAATGATTTCATTTGCATAAATACATTATAATGAATAACAGATTTATTTGGGGCATAAGCTTTCGTGGGTAAAAGAAGTGGGTTTTTTATCCACAAAAGCTTATGCCCAAATAGATCTGTTAGTCTTTAAGGTGCCACGGGACTCCTCGTTGTTTTTGTGGATACAGACTAACACAGCTACCCCCTGATATTATAATGAATAATCTTCAGTCCATCCTCAACTGTTTGAGCGAGTAGTGGTGCCTGGCACTAATTCAACTGTAACAAATATGAACCTTTTCAGCCCAATAACAGTCCAAATTTTGCACTGTTTGAAAGTTTGAATCCGCAAGGGGGAAAAATCACTTTAAAAAAAACTCCACAAATTAATTATGTCTCAAATTCAAATGACCATGTATTTGAAAAGTAAAAATAACTGATTCTGTGGACTAGGGAGCATTTGCAGCTTCACTTTTAGGAACAGGGTGATACAGTTTCTCAGGGTCTATGAAGTCTGCTACAGAAGAAATACAATCTGTCAAAGTCTGAGCCACCAACTTGTCCATGCCCTTTTGCTAGAGCCCGGACTAAGCCTGCTGGTACCACAACGCTTGCATGTAATACTCCATCTCAATCCAACTTTTTTGCAAAACTCCATCCCGATGCCAAGGAACATGTATCACATGCTGGGACCTGCTGCTTCCAGGAGGGCAGCACCCACAATTGGCAGTGAGGGTAGCCAGGCAGATCAAGATGGCGCAACACGTGAAAGACCAGGAAATTTCAACAAGGGCCACGCTGGTGGAAGGCACCTATGGCAAAGGACCCCAGAACAGGGCAGGGCACGGGCTGCTGGATCAGAGCATGCCACGCAGGGGCCAAGTGGCTACTACGCCTTTGCATTCCCCATGGGCGTGGCCACTCCGCCCAAGGGGGGAACCGCGTGCGGGGAGCGGCCGGCACCACGTATCACGGGGATGGGGGGGGGGGCGCACGCGCCCGACGTTCCTCGCGCGAGGACAGCGCGTGCAGCGGAAGGGCCCTGCCACGGGCCCGGCAGGAGGTGGGGTCCCAGGGGCCACACGCGCCGGCTGGGGGCGGGGGACCGACCGGCGAGCCCCAGGCCAGGCTATCCCTGGCCCTACCTGAGCAGGGAGCTCCCCGCTCCGCCCCGGACTCCGGGGAGCAGGCGCACCGCCCCGCGGGCTGCCGCTAGCATGGCTTTTGCGGGACGCCTCAGCAGCAGCAGCAGCGCCTCCTCTCAGGTCCCCGCCGGTGTGGTGCGCCCGCAATTGCGGCCGGCTGCAAACCTGCTCCCCGCCGCCCCTGGTTCCGCCTCGCGAGGAATCCGGCCCCGCGCGCGGAGCGGCGTGGGACGCCAGGGACGCTCGCGCCGGACTCGCTCAGTGCCGGAGGCGGGCGAGAGGCTTTAGGCAGGGGAAAGAGGCGCTTTGCATTGACCGCAGGGCTGCCACTCACATGGGAGTGACGGGGGCGCTCCAGGAGAAACGACGCGCGAGTCTCATGCGGAACCCCTGGCTCCTGCCAGCCGAGAATCCTCTCAACTCCTCCGGTGACTGGTCCCTGACCCGCCTGCAGCCCTTCATCCCAAACACGTGAACCCTAGAGCCTGGCCAGCCCTTGCAGCCTGGGAGTCCAGAAAGCCTCTTCAACCCAGTCCCGCTGGAGTAATCACCAAATACTTGGCTCCCTATGTGGTGTTTAGATGCTGCTTGTAATTATTAGAACTGGGAGCGCTGGTTGTTGGGAGTCTGAAAGGATAGGAAATGGGGAAGGGGGGAGTTGAGGAGGCTGAGTGAGAGCTACCGAGGGTGTAGCAGCAGCTTGGAAAAGAGGTTTCAACTTTAAAAATAAAGTTCTGTTGAAGTTTGTTAGTACCTTGCCTGGTTGCTAGAACAGTTTGGCGATGAGGATGGCTCTCCTGCCTCTGAACCCACTTGCACCCTTTCTGCAAAGCCCACATGAGCCTCCAATTGCTTTTATTGCCTGGATCCATATGTTTGAGATTTATCTGCTTGCAATCGGTGCTACAGAGATTTCTGAAGTAAGAAAGCATGCTCTGCTAATCCACTGCCTTGGAACAGAAGGGCCGCATATATTTTACACTTTTCCCCTTGCAGATGATAAATATGAGACTGCACTCACTACATTAAAGAACTTTTTTGTGCCAAAAGTGAATGTAATAGCTAATTGCTACAGACTTTGCCAGCGTGAGCAGAAAACGGGAGACTATAATGCAGTATATTGCTTCCCTGAGGAGTCTGATTATAACTTGTGACTTTGGGAATATGGCAGATGAGATGATTAGAGACCAGCTCATTGAGAAAACAACCGTGCTTCATGTAAGAGAATGCTTACTTCTAGAACCACAACTTACACTAGAAAAAGCAATAACCATTGCTACTCAGATTGAGTCAGCTACAGCTGAAGCCAAATAATGAGCATGGATACAGGAGGAACAGTCCAGGCTCTGACTCTTTTGCAGAAAAGTTCACTATCGCTGCAGACAAATGATTACAAGAGGAAAACTAATGAAAAGCCACCGAATCAGCAAATTCAAAATACAGTAAAAGCATGCTTTCACTGTGGATCCCCACAACACCTTGCAAGCTACACAGGATGTCCGGCCAAAGTAGCTCAGTGCAATCATTGCAAAAAGATTGGGCATTTTGCTAAAGTAAAATGTCGTAGCAGCCAATTCAATCAACAGGTGCATGCAGTTACAATACCAGATGTTACTGTGCTGAGCGTGGACAAAATCACTACTGCACTTATTCCAGAACAAATGAAGTGCACTATCAACGTTTCCGCCATAGTCTCAGGCAAATCACACTCTATTCAGTTAATGTTGCACACTAGCTCAGCAGTATCTATACTATCTGATTCCATCTATTTGCATTACTTTAAAGATGTGCCTCTTACTGAACCCAAACTTCACTTTGTGTGCTATTTGAAAAACCATATTCCAGTACACGGCTGCCTGCCAGCAATAGTTACTTTTGGCGATTGCTGTGTAACTGCAGAGTTCTACATTGTCCACAAAGGCACTCCTTTCCTTGGCAGAGATTTATTGGCTGCTTTAAATCTCAGGGTAGATAATGGATGAATTGATCTTCCACATCAAAGCACTCTTGCAGTAAACACGCACCAGTTTCAGCTGGGACCCAACACCAGGTTGAGGAGAAACTCGGTTGTGCTTATGGGTTTCTGCATAAAGTTAAAATGTGGAATAATGTGATGTCTGTACGACAGAAGTTACGGCGCTTACCATTTTCAGTCAGGGAAGCTGTTTCAGAGGAACTTAGAAAACTTGTTCAAGAGGACATTATTGAAGAGATTAAGTCCTCAGAATGGGTTTCACTTATAGTAGTGACGAAGAAGAAGGATGGAGGCATTCACCTTTGAGTGGACTTAAGGGACCCAAATAAAGCTATTGTGATTGACAGCCATCCTCTTCCTCACATAGAAGAAGTATTTGCAGAACTCCGTGGAGCAAAAATGTTTTCTACTCTTGATTTGCAGAGCGCATACTACTTGGTTATGTTGCATGAAGATAGCAGAGACCTCACAGCATTTACTACATATGAGGGACTATTTCATTTTAAACGTGTTCCATACGGTCTCACATCTGCCCCAAGTGCCTTCCAAAAAATGATGTCATTGATTCTGAAGAATCAACATGGAGTTCAGTGCTATCTGGATGATATTATCGTGTTTGGAAATACTTCTGAGGAGCATGACAATAACCTGCAGTCTGTACTAAACTGCATCAGCAAAACAGGCCTCAAGCTCAATAGGTCCAAATGCAAATTTAGACAAACTTAACTCTCCTTTCTGGGGCATACAATTTCACAGGCTGGACTAAAATCTGGCTCATATCCTGGCAATTTCAAATGCTCCTCCTCCAACAGATTTGCAAACCTTACGTTCCTTCTTGGATCTTACCTCCTGGTATGCAAAATTCATTCCCAATTATGCTTCTGTCATTGAACCATTATGAGAATTACTACGGAGAAGTTCAACCTTAGTGTGGACAATGGATGCACAAGCTAGTTTTGAAATGGTGAAAGACTTCATTGTACATAGTCCAGTACTTGCACTATTCAGTCCTGCATTGCCCACAATTGTAACTACTGATGCTTCTGATTATGGACTTGGGGCTGTCCTCACACAACTTCATGAGGACAACAAAGAAAGGACTGTTGCATTTGCTTCAAGGACACTAAGTAATGCTGAGAGAAATATTCTACAGTCAAAAAAGAAGCACTTGTTTGTGTCTGGGCTACTGAAAAATGGTGAACTTACCTGTGGGGCTGCATGTTCAAGTTGGGCACAGACCACAGCCCTTTGACGACGTTGCTCACCACAAAAGGACTGGGAAGAGCAGGATATCGTATTGCTAAATGGTCTTCAAGACTACTCTCTTTCAATTATGAAATGGAATATAAGCCTGGAAACCAAAATGTGGTCACTGATAGCCTTTCTTGCCTGCCTTTGCCTTCACCAGCATGGTCCACCGGAGGATGAGGATGTAGTAGTTGCGCTTATTACAAGCACTCTTACTGCAGTTACAAAAGAACAATTTCAAGCTGCTTGTTCAGCGTGTCCAATTCAACAAAAACTACGGGAATTTCTGACAAAAAGATGGCCCAGTAACCCTAAAAACTTTGACCCAGTTTTGCTGCCTTATTTTAGAGTTCGGGATGAACTTTCTTTGCTTGATGGCTGTGTGCTATGAGGTACACACCGGCTACTTGTGCCAGAAGAATTACAGTCAAAACCCATACACCTGGCACACAATACTCATCAAGGAATTGTCAGAACCAAACAACGACTATGGGATCTGTTTTGGTGGCCAGGGATGGACTCTCAAACTGAAGCACTGGGAGTTTGTGTGTGTGGTTTTTGGAGGGGGGTGAGGGAGTGAGAGAACCTGGATTTGTGCTGGAAATGACCCACCTTGATTATCATACACATTGTGAAGAGAGTGGTCACTTTGGATGGGCTATTACCAGCAGGAGAGTGAGTTTGTGTGTGGTGGGGGGGGGCGGAGGGTGAGAAAACCTGGATTTGTGCTGGAAATGGCCCAACTTGATGATCACTTTAGATAAGCTATCACCAGCAGGACAGTGGGGTGGGAGGGGGTATTGTTTCATGGTCTCTGTGTGTATATATTGTCTATTGCAGTTTCCACGGTATGCATCCGATGAAGTGAGCTGTAACTCATGAAAGCTCATGCTCAAATAAATTGGTTAGTCTCTAAGGTGCCACAAGTACTCCTTTTCTTTTTGCAAAGACAGACTAACGCGGCTGTTACTCTGAAACCCATAAAATCCTGTGTCACTTGCCAAATGCATAAGATTGCAGTGACCTGTACCCTTCCATTGCAGCCTGTTCCTTTTTCTGAATCTGCATGGGAAAAAGTGGTGACTGACATTGTAGGACCCTTTGATACTGCTCCAGGTGTCTGCCGTTATGCCATCACTTTAATAGACTATTTCAGTAAATGGCCTGTTTACATCAGGCCTGTTTACATCGTAAATCTCTTCTGCTACAGTAATTAAGTTCCTCTCTTCAGTCTTTAGCAGGGAGGGTAACCCCAAAGAACTGGTTTCAGGTAATGTTAGTCAATTTACCCCCTGGAGTTTGAAACCTTTCTAGCAGAGAGGAACATTTTACACAGAAGATCATCCCTATATTACCCTCAAGCCAATAGGGAAATCGAACAGTTTAACAGAAGTTTGAAAGGGAGTTTGCAAACGGATAAACTGGAAGGGTGATTGTGGATAACCTTCACTACTGATTTCTTGCAAGAATACCGGGCTACACGACATGCCACAACGCAAAGATCACCCACAGAGTTACTGCATGGGAAACAGTTGAATACTAAACTGAAAATTGCTGGATTGTTAAAGGCATGACCTGATGCCCCAACCCAGGATGATGTGAGAAAAACAGTTGAACAGAACCAAGCAAAGTATAAGGCTTTCACAGACAAGCGGCAGGGTGCTAAGGAACCAAAGTTTTGAGTGTGGTTCTTTCGTTAGAATATGAAAACCTGGAATTTTACGCAAAGGGGACCATAAATTCACAGCTCCTCTTAAAATCATAGAGAAGAAGGGACCTTACACCTGTCGACTTTCTGATGGGCGGGTATGGAATGCTTCTTATCTTGCATCTGTCTATGCACCAAGAGGAGATTATGCCAACCCCCAGTCTGCATTGGATGACTTCACTATAGTATCAACACAACAAGACATTGCACTGGAACCGGAGCTTGAGAGACGGCCTGTCAGACCCAGACGACCACCTGTCTGGACTAGAGACTATGTTATGTAGTATCTACAGTGCTTTCAGTGTAATATTTCTGCCAACAGTATAGTGTCTTGTTTCATATTTGTTCCTGTGGTTAGAATAACAATGTTTATTTTAATTGGGAGAGTTTTTTAAGAGAGGAGGGAATGCGGTGTTTAGATGCTACTTGTAATTATTAGAACTGGGAGCAATGACTGTTGGGAGTCTGAAAAGACAGGAAACAGGAAGCGGGGCCGGGGTGGGGGGAGGAGTTGAGGAGGCTGAGAGAGAGCTACCAAGGGTGCAGCAGCAGCTTGGTAAAGAGGTTTCCACTTTAAAAATAAAGTCCTGTTGAAGTTTGTTAGTACCTTGCCTGGTTGCTACAACACCCTACAACTCCTGAAGCCTGTAGCTGCCCCATCTGAGAGTAGGATATAGCCTGTCTTACCCTTGTAGTCCAAGGAGGGGGTGTGGGTGGGGAATCAGATGACAATCTGAAAAGTGCAGAAAGATTGAGGGAGGTGGAATGAGTTAAAAAAAAATCAAGAGGATTAATACATTTGCATGGAAAAACTCTTAATTAAATAGCTGACTATGAAAGATGCTTAGATTAGACTCCCGAAGATGAAATCCTGACCCCTTTCAAGTAAATGGGAGTTTTGACAGTAATGTCGATAGGGCCACTAATTTATCCTAAATATCAAAATAAAAAGAACGTTTTCCTTCAACTGGTCTTCCAAAATATTCAAACAATTCAAGTCCTTCATTGAAGGTCTTTCTGAAATTAGTTAGCAGTTTTCAAACTGGCTTTCTGGAAGTAAGCCAGTGAAGGGATCAAATTTGAGCTACTGGTTACCAAATATAGGGCCTGACCCAGCAAGCATTTAAGTGTATACATAATCACTTACATGCATCTGTGTTTAGAGAATTGAATGCTGGGGTGCTATATATAATCCTCCATTCCCTTTGATTTGGCTGACACACAAATTCTTTAATCCTGTAGCTGGACATATTACCTTCCAACACCCCCACTTCATTCCTACCATTTGGATGATGATGTATAAGTATTCAAATTCCACTTCCCTTCCTCCTCCACACAATGCTCTCAGCTTTAATGCCATCTCCTTTTTAAATATAAAAAGGAAGAATTCAAAATACTTCATGGAAACTCATTGTGCAGGATTCTTTAGCTGAAATGGAGATAACTGAAAATACAGAATTTGGAGCATAAGTTTAAATTGTGTCTCTGTGACTCCTATGTTATTAAACAAAAATCAGCTATTCAAGGTGAGGGCAAATGTTGACCATAGTTGAGTATTCTAGGTTAATGTATTTGCTATGGCTGAAATAATTGACATTCCTTCTGTAAGTGACTGTGTTTGAACTGTTGTCCTTTGGATATTATAATGTTAATATAAATACTTTGAAATGCCAATGGAATTGTGTGTCCATGTAAAATTTGTGGAAAGAAAAATAATATGTTAAGAAGGCAGTATCAATTACACATGCACACGCTTTGGAGCATACACCAGCCAATAACTGGTGGTTAGGGGAACATTTCACCTATAGTCAGGTAATTTCGTTATCTGCTAAATGGTTCCTGGCTCCTTTTGATGAAGCATCTGGTACTGGCCAATGTGAGAGATCACACACTAAACTAGTCAGCGCATGGTTCTCCAACTGTGGCTTGGGACCCCGAAGTGGGTCAAAATCCCATTTTAATGGGGTCACCAGGACTGGCTTAGACTTGCTGGGCCAAAGCCCAAGCCCCACCTCCCAGGGCTGAAGCCGAAGCCTAAGGACTTCAGCCCAGGGAATCAGGGCACAGGTTACAGGCCCCCTGCCTGGGGCTGAAGCCCTTGGGCTTTGGGCCCCCACTCCCTGTGGTGTGGGGCTTGGCTGGTCTCAGGCTTGGGTCCCCCCTCCTGGGATCATGTAGTAATTTTTGTTGTCAGAAAGGAGGTGATGAAGGTGCAATGAAGTTTGAGAACCCCTGAACCACTAATCTGGTATGTGTCTGACCAATCCTATTCCTGGAGTTAAATCATGGCTTCGTGTAAATCAATGGAAGTTTTACCACTGACTTCAATGGGGACTTCAATTTCACCCCTGAATTCCAATACCAGTACCTAGTACTGGACAGTTACCAATAAATACAGCATACATACCTATTCATGCAGGACTTTAAGGGAGATAAATCTAGAATCTTATCACATGATGTACATTTTTGCACGATTCCAAAGTTTTTATCATACAAAAACAGGGTAACACATTAATGGGAATATGCTATAAAAGAGTTAAAAGTGAGTGTGATTAATATGCTACTTAGGCCACTCATGAAAAAGTAAACAACCTGACTCTTCCAACTTCACAGCATTGTACATTATTTGTAGGGGAAGAGAGAGGCAAGCAGAGGAGGGTAGACTAGATGATCTACTGGGTGTTTTAATCTCCGATTTCTATGATTTTTTGATGCTTAGAACTATGAAAAATTTATAGACAATCACAAAGTTTCCCTAAAGGAAGTAGAATTGCCCTAGCTTATGTAAAAAGAACAGTAAATGCAAAGCGTAGTTATTCATCTAACAAATATTTTTGTTTATGAAATAACTGTAGAGAAAATGACATTGTAGGAAAGTAAATTATATGAGCATCAACTACAAAGGTAATAAAATATATCTTGTGTCTAGACATAGAGTTTGTACTGGCAAGTTTATTATGTTCTGGATACAGTTACATAATGATGTATGTGGTAGCATAAAGTTTCACATTGGGTACTGAATGTCCCATTACAGGGATATTTACCTAGTGCTGTTAAATTACCTAGTTAGAGACCCATAAAGGGACACTGTTTTACATAATTAAAAATACAACATATACCTCACCTATTGCCCTGATCCTACAAACACTTGCACACCTGTGGTCCCAGTGAACTGAAGGAGTGTAGCGTTTGCAGAACTGGAGTCCAGGTTATTGAAAGTTATTTCCCGTTTAGTATCTAAATGTTATTTTCCTGTTCATGTTGTTGGTTTACTTTTTGCATTTCTCTCAACGTAGGCAGTGAAAATAGATTAGTCAGTTTCACTTACAGGTTGTCACTAACAATCCCCACAATGCAATGGTCACTCAACCCAGATCCTCCCCCAACTCTACCGGGGGAGTCGCTCAACCCAGACCTCCGCACACCCCATCTCTGCCTAGGGGTGGGTCATGCAACCCAGATCTTCCCTCATCTCTGCCTGGGGATGTGTGTGTCAGTCAATCGACACCTTTTCCCATCTCTGCAGGGGGAGAGGGATGTCACTGAACCCAGATCTTCCCCCATCTCTGGGTCTGTGTGTGTTCAACTCAACGCAGCCCTTCCCTCATCTCTGCCGGGGGGTGACTCAAGCCAGACCCGCCCCATCTCTGCTGGGGGAGGGGGTCCCTCAACCCGGACCCGCCCTATCTCTGCTCGGCGGGGCACTGGGCCGAGCTCCCGCAGACCGACCCCTGGCCCCACGCGGGAGCAGCGGCGGCCGGGGGCCGCTGGTTTCTCCCGCCCTCTGCGGGCGGGGACAGCCGGGCTCGGGGCGGCTGTTTCCCGCCGGGCCGGTTAGGCGGTTGCCCGGTGCAGACTTCCGGCGTTGCCGGGGAGCCGCTGGGAGCCGAGCGGGGGATGCGGCCCGGAGGAGGTGGCTGGGGCAGGGCCGGGGCCGTGGCCGGGGGATGGCGCGGCGCTGAGGCGGCTCCGGCCGGGGCAGGGGCCGGGCAGCGCGGAGAGCGGGAGCGGGGCGAGCCCATGGCTGCTGGCGGCGGCTGCTGAGCCGAGCCGAGCCGCCGCCTCTCGGAGCAGCCCGGAGCCCGCCCGGGGGTCCCGGGGGCACGGGCCGGCGGGGGCCCCGGGCCGGGGGACAATGAAGCTCCTGAAGCCGACCTGGGTCAATCACAATGGTGAGTGCGGGGCCCGGGCGCCCCTGTGCGGGGGGCGGAGCCGGAGCCGGGGCGCCCCAAGGGTCGAGTCCGGTGGGTGTGAGCTGGGGGAGGGGGGCGCGTTGGGCACCGGGCCCGGGGAGGGCTCTGCGCGCGTGAACTTCGCAGTGACCCTGCTGAAAGTAACCCCCCCCCCCGGTGTCCCAAAGCAGCGCCCTTGACTCCCGCCCCACTGCCCTGCGCCCGAGGGGGACGCGCTCCTCGGAGGATGAGGGACAATTGGGTGTGGTGGGGAAAGCTCTTGTGATGGGAACTTCGTGCTTTCGGGGCATGCCAGCCTTTGCTCGCGAGGGTGTACGTGTGCAAAGACGAATGCACGGGGCAGATTTGAAGCTCCTTTCTTGTGACTCTTAGTTAAAGTTAAACGCTGACAAGCGTTTTGTACCTTTAACAGCCCATGGGGTTTGTGATTTTGTTTTTCCTCCAAAGCGAATGAAATGTAGCCGTTACTGAGAGTAAACTAATCCCTAACCACGTCTGGTTTTAGCAACTGCAACACTGTAGCAGATATGAAGAGACGTGGTATAACTTGTTTCCAAATAAGAAGATAAGGATACATTCTTTAGCATGCCTAAAGTGTCTGGAAATCTGCCTTTCTTGGCTCATTGTGGATTTTTATATGTTGGGAAGGCAAAGAGAAATACGGTACAGATAGTTTGCAAAAGTAAATGGAATGAAAATAAAATGAAACTGTTTGCTAGAGAAGCATAGTTTCCAAAATACAGACGTTGGCTTGCAACTCTGCTTCGCAAAAATGTCTGCCAGGAGATCTGTGAACTGGCCTGTCAAGCAGGGGTTCTCGACCTTTTTCTTTCTGAGGCCCCTTAACATGCTAAAAAAAAATTCCACAGCCCATCTGTTCCACAACGTTTTTTCTACATATCCAGTAGATTAAAAGCCAAGGCCGGTGTTAGGTGGTAGCAAGCAGGGCAATTGCCCAGGGCCCCACACCACAGGGGGCCTCCTGAAGCTAAGGCTGTGTCTACACTGCCACTTTCAGTGCTAAAACTTTAGTCCTTCAGGGGTGTGAGAAAAGACCCCCCCCCCCGAACGACAAAAGTTTTAGCACTGAAAAGCACCAGTATAAACAGCACCTCCCAGCCATAAAGCTACCACCCCTCATTCGGGGTGGTTCTTTTTAATCACTGGGAGAGCTCTCCCGCAGTGATAAAGCATGTCTACACTGCCCACATCACAATGCTGCTGCAACCGCGCTGTAACATGGGCAGTGTAGACATACCCTAAGTTGCTCTGGCTTCGGTTTTCAGCCCTGGGTGGGGCTTGGGCTTCGGCTTTTTGCTCTGGGCTCCAGCAAGTCTAACCCAGCCCTCCTCTCTGTATTTTGGCGGACCACCTGAAACCTGCTTGTGGCCCTCTAGTGGGCCCCGGACCCCTAGTTGAGAACCACTGCTGTAAAGAATAGAATGATGTGTGAAAAGTAAATAAATGTGAGTACCATTGGGCAAATGCTGTCTCGTATGCACTTAGGGCAGAACTCTATTTTGTTTCACAAACATAGTTGCAGTTTTCTTCAGGGAAACCTTTGACACAGTGAAAAGAATATAAAGGCACCAAATTGTGGATTTCTTGGCTTTCACACTGGATAGTGAAATGGTGTCATTCAGTGGCTGCATTGTAAGAAGCCTGAGCTGCTTATAACTATTCAATACAAATATTTGTTAATTTAGTGCTTATGAAGGAAAGAGTAGTAGCTTGAACAAAGCATACTTTGAATTAGCATGCAAGAGAGATGCAGATTTCCACCTATCTCTATTCCATTCTGGGCCTTGTGCTGGAACTTATAGAAGTTCTGTGCAAATGGGTACTAACCTGAGGCCACCAAAATAATTTTTGTTTGAATCAGTTATTTTGTATATTCATGTCTCCAGATGTGTTGAGCTGCTGCACTTGCCCATTATACTTCCTGTAATTCAGCCCATAATACACAGTTGTGGAAGAATATTATCCCAATATATTATCCCACACACTATATATTTTTCAGAATGCATATGCACATGAACAGTAACATCAGATTCTATACTAAGATTAGGAAGTCATTGCTTTTATACTGTCTTGTCTGCCACTTCTGTAATTACTTATCATAGTGGTTTGTGAGTTATGATGTATCTTGATCTTCAAGAATAAAGTGTTCCTAGTGAGATATAAATTAATGTACATTTGCAGAGGAATGTTGTAATTTCTTACCAACATTTTTTTAAATGTGCAGAGTATTATCAGAGTACAATCAGTAGCAAACAAGCAACTTGGTGTCTAAATTATTACATCACAGTGACAGTGAGTGGAACAAGTATTGGTCATGTAAAGAGTTAATTTTGCATGTTCAAACTCTGCCCATATACAGGTACTTTTTCATAATTTGTTCTGCATATACCTTTGTTTTGACAGTGCAATTTACACCAGAATATAAACTTTTAGAAACTTGAACTCATTTCTTGCAGGTGACTGATATCCAGAGTAAGCTGAGTATTGTTCAGATTGGACAATTTTGGGGTTCTTAAAGCTGGTTTATTGTATGGTTTATTAGAGAGACCAAGTAGGCGAGGTAATATCTTTTAGTGGGCCAACTTCTGTTGGTGAGAGAGACAAGCTTTTGAGCTACACAGAGCTCTTTTGGTCTTTTAACTAAGTTAGCATAAAACTGTAGTTAGATTGTAGGTTTTATGATTAATTTTGACCTCAATCCTGCAAACACTTACACACATGCTTAACTTGGATAGATATTCCATGCTTGAATAATATGAGTATAGCAGTAGGAATATACTACCGACCACGTGACTAGGATGGTGACAGTGATTGTGAAATGCCCAGGGTGATTAGAAAGGTTATAAAAACAGAAAACCCATTAATAATGGGGGATTTCAACTAACCCTGTATTGACTGGGAACATGTCACCTCAGGATGGGATGCAGAGATAAAATTTCTAGATACCATTAATGACTGCTTCTTGAAGCAGCTAGTCCTGGAACCCACAAACGGAGAGGCAATTTTTGATTTAGTCCTAAGTGGTGCGCAGGATCTGGTCCAAGAGGTGACTGTAACTGAACCATTTGGTAATAGCAACCATAATGTGATTAATTTAACATCCTGTGGTGGGGAGGAAAAGGGAGAATAACAAAGAAGCCCACCACAGTAGCATTTAACTACAAAAAGGAAGAAATGGGAAGAAAAATAAAAAAGCAACCATGGCTAAACAACAGAGTAAAATAGGTATTTAGAGACAAAAAGACAGCTTTTACAGATTGGAAGTCAAATCATACGGAGGAAAATAGAAAGGAATATAAACTCTGGCAAGTCCAGTGTAAAGTGTAATTAGGCAGACCAAAAATGAATGTGAAGAGCAATTATTAAGAGACAAAAGCTAACAGCAATTTTTTTGAAGTATATCATAAGCAGGAAGCCTACCAAACAATCAGTAGTGTCACTGGATGATCAAGGTGCTAAAGGAACACTCTAGGAAGACAAGGCCATTACAGAGCAGCTAAATTAATTCTTTGCATGGGTCTTCACTGCAGAGGATGTGAGAGAGATTCTCACATGTGAGCCATTCTTTCTGGTGACACATCTGAGGAACTGTCCCAGATTGAGGTATCAATAGAGCAGATTTTGGAACAAATTGATAAACAGTAATAAGTCACCAGGACCAGATGGTATTCACCCAGAAGTTCTGAAGGAACTCAGATATGAAATTTCAGAACTAATAATTGTGGTATATAACTTCCTGCTTAAATCAGCCTCTGTATTAAATGAGGGCAGATAGCTAATGTAATAACGATTTTTTTAAAAAGCCTCTAGAGGCGATTGTGGCAATTACAGGCCAGTAAGTCTGACTTCCGTACCAGGCAAATTGGTTGAAGCTATAGTAAAGATGAAAATTATCGTACACATAAATGAACAAAATACTTTGGAAGAGTCAACACAGTTTTTGTAAAGGGAAATCATGAGTCACCAATCTATTAGAATTCTTTTGTGGGGGACTAGAAAGATGTGGAGAAGGGTGATCCAGTGGACATAGTGTACCTGGACTTTCAGAAAGCCTTTGATAAGGTCCCTCATCAAAGGCTGTTAAGCAAAGTGGGCAGTCATGGATAAGAGGGAAGGTCCTTTCATAGATCAATAACTTGTTAAAAGACAGGAAACAAAGGGTAGGAATAAATGGTCAGTTTTCACAGTGGAGAGAGGTAAATAGCGGGGTCCCCCAAAGATCTGTGAGGACCAGGGTGGTTCAACATATTGAGAAATGATTTGGAAAATGGAGTAAACAGTGAGGTGGTGAAGTTTTCAGATGATACGAAACTACTCAAGGTAGTTAAGTCCAAAGCAGACTTCAAAGAGTTACAAAGGGATCTGACAAAAGTGGGTGACTGAGCAACAAAATGGTAAATTAAGTTCACTGTTGATAAATGCAAAGTAATGCACATTGGAAAACATAATCCCAACTATACATACAAAATGATGGGGTCTAAACTAGTTACCTTCACTCAAGAAAGCGATCTTTGCGTCATCTCTGAAAATATTTGCTCAATGTTCAGTGGCAGTCAAAAAAGTTAACAGAATGTTAGGAACCTTTAGGAAAGGGATAAATAATTAGACAGAAAATATATTGTCACTATATAAATCCATTGTATGCCCACACCTTGAATACTGCATGCCGTTCTGGTCGTCCCATCTTGAAAAAGTACTGCGAAGGGCAAAAGAAATGAGTTGGGGTATGGAATAGCTTTCATATGAAGAGAGATGAAGAAGACTGGGATTGTTCAACTTGGAAAGGAGGCGACTAAGGGGGAATATGATAAAGATCTACAAAATCATGAGTAGTGTGGAGAAAGTGAATAAGGAAGTGTTATTTACCCCTTCACATAACACAAGAACTAGGTGTCACTCAGTGAAATTAATAGTCAGTAGGTTTGAAGCAAATCAAATGAAGTCACCCTGTGGAACTCATTGCCAGGGGAAGTTGTGAAGGCCAAAAGTATAACTGGGTTCAAAAAATAATTAGATATGTTTATGGGGGATAGATCCATTAATGGTTATTAGACAAGATGCTCAGGGATGGAGCCCCTTGCTTTGGGTATCGCTAAACTTCTGTCTGCCAGAAGCTGGGACTGGACAACAGGAGATGGATCACTTGATCATTGCCCTGTACTGTTCATTCCCTCTGAAGCATCTAGCACAGTCCACTGTTAGAAGACCAGATACTGGGCTTGATGGACCATTACTCTGACCCAGTCTGGACATTCTTATGTAATGTCAGTACTGAGAGTGGTCCATTGAAGTAAATGGAAATGGTAGTAAAATTAAGCATGTGGATAAGTGTTTGCATGAGTGTAGCCGCAATATAAAGTTAACTTTTGATCAGTGTACATTAAAAATATTTACTTTCATCTTGAAATGGTTAATGACTGAGCAAACATCCTCTAAATGAAAGATCACGTTGATCAGAAAGAAAGTGAAAGTATTATCATTTGAGATACTTGGCTTGATTTCCTTTTAAAAAGTTCTGCTAGGTTAGTATTACAAATGTAGCTTATACAACCTAAATATAATTTTAAGACCCTGATCCTGCAAACACTGAGGCATGTGAATAATCCCAGTGAGTTTAACAGGACTACTCACATGTGTCAGTGTTTGTCGGATAGGAGGCATAAATTGTTTCTGCTGTATATATCAGAAACGTTAGATGCCTATTTTTACCTTTTCCTCCCCACCATCAGAAGAGCTCCTTCCACAGCAGTTGCTGGGGAAGCAAGAGACCAGGAATCTCCTCTTCCTCTCTCTAATCGATCCATCAGCATGTCCTTTGGAGAATACTCTTCATCCCCCCCATACAACCTTGTGAGGGTTCTGCAGGGCTTTGTCCTTGATCCCTTTTTCTTTCTCTTCTTCCTTTACATTTTACCTCTGGGTAATCTTATCCACAAAAACAAATTCAACTACTATCTCTATGCTGACAACTCTCAGATCTACCCCTCTACTCCAGACTTGTCATCTTCTGTCCAAACTAAAATCTCAGCCTGTTTCTCTAACATCTCCTTGTGGATGTCTTGCTGTCAGCTCAAATTCAACATGCATAAAACAGAGCTCATAATCTCCGTCCTCCTCCAGTCCCTACTTTTGTTCAATTTAGGCATACAATTTATGACCTCTTCAAGCCACCTCACTGAATTTAAATACGTAATGTAAATATTTGAATAGATTTGTGAGTCTTATTGGATGTTATATATTAAAAGGGTTGGAGAGAAACAAAATTAATGTAAACTCACCCATATTATGGTACAAGCTCACAGAGGATGTTGACAACATTAAATTTCACTTATTTGTGCCTCAAGCTAACCAATAAGCAAATAAAAAGATGCCCATTTAAAGTTTATCAACAAAAAAGACATGTATGTTTGCAAACAATTTAGTGTATTTTCTTCAGCTGTGGTGGCTGTAATTTAAATTCCCTTAAGTTCAGGGCAAACTGAAATCTATTTGATAAGATTTTCCAAGTTCCTTTTGACTCTTGAAGTTTCTAAGTTGTATTGTCGTGTTTTGGACTCCTTATCCTTTGAGAAAAATCCTTAGGAAAGATCTTTTATTTAAGCCTAGTCTGGCTCTTAACACCATGTGATTTTGGGACTTTGATTGTTTAAACTGTTTGTTAGAGATCATTGTAACTGTATAAAAAATATCCTGGAACTTAGTCTGTCAAATTTAAATATTCCCCTGTGTTAATATGTCCCTGGTGTTTTGGTTTGTTGCTTAATTAATGGAGAAGACCTGAATTTCCCACCAGTTACTTGAGTTTCTGGCAAAAGGAAAAACATTCATCCACTTGCAAACAGGAACTTTACCTTTTGGCTCATTCCAACAGGATATAACAAAATAATTCAGAGAGAATTCAGGAAGAAAGCAGTTACTATCAAATCTAATAATGGCTCTTTTTTTGTGTAATTTTGACAAAATGATACAAGATGAATGTCATATCTGTGGTTTGTAAACTGTTCACAAATACAGTGAAGCAGTTCTTAAATGCTTTAATCTTTGTTTCATGGCGCCCACTAAAGTGAGTAATAACTTTAACAGACAAAAGAAATAGAGCATGGTGATGGTAACAACTCTGTCTTGCTGAGTTTCCTTCCTGTACTACATTTATACATTTTTCTTTTTTTTTAATCATTTTACATCTGTAACTTCATAATACTGGAAGCAGATGTACTTCTTGAAATGCTTGGAAAACTGAAGATAGAGAATCTGATGATTGTTGAAGTGTTCCATATTTTAAGGGATAGAGAAGAACCAAGTGTACTGGGTCTAACTCATCAGAACAGAGATAAGACACCATTATCTAAAAGCGATCTCTGTTTGGTAAAGGAATTAATGTACATTCACAGTGTGCAATTTTAGTACTGATTTTATCCAGTTTCATCAAAGAATAACATAGTAACAGTCTGGCAGTTGTGAGCATGCATAGCCCTGGAACTGTGCTGCTGAGCTGATAAGGAAAATCTCTCTATAATGCTTCAGAAATACAGCACTTGCTCGTGCTGACCCTGAACCTCTAGTTTTGGAGTTCCGAAGGTGCACGTTTGTTTTGTCGAACTGTACTTGTGCATATGACTATCCAACTAAAATCTTAGCAGTAATTTCATATCGTGCCAATTAAAATCTGTAATAAATTATAACTTTAATGTGTTTCTTTTTTAAACTTGCCAAAATGATGGCTCCTTACTGAAGATTAGCCATAGTTCATATTTAAAGGTCAGCCTTTTTTTGAGTACTATTTATTTAGGAAGTATTGAGAGGTTTACAACTCTTTGCCATGTAAAAAGATGGCAAAATAATAATCATTACAACAGTGAGCTCTTTTTTAATGATACATTATACAGGAGTATAGTAAGCAGATTTCTCCGATTAACAAAGTGTTACCATCTTACAGAGTGAGCATCATTACAACACCAAAGGCATGTTGGGTCTAATGATTTCATTAAATTAAATGAAATCTCTTATTACACATATTTAACAGACCAGGCATGTCTATTAAATGGTAATATTAAAAATATTGGGCAGGTGTGCTAGTTTTATTTTATTTTTATTTTTGCAAGTGAATGTACTTTAAGTCTTGAATGTAAAAGGGAACTAAACATCTAAGTATCTATTTGTCTTTGTAACTGGTGTGTGAATTTTTCTGTACCCACAGCCTCTCATATTTTTTGAACCATTTTTCCACAGTAAATTCAACCATTTTGTAAGGGATTATTTTGGGAAAAAAATTGGAACAGCTTTTCCAAGTTAAAAGGGGTATATTTCCTCCACATCTCACTGGCCTAACTCAGAGCTGAATGAATTCTTCTGAAATGTTCCAAAAAATTCACCTATTGGTCTGAGTTTAAGTATTTGTTGTTTCGGTTCAAATAAGTGAAAAGGGAGATTTAGAATGCAAGTGGCTTTGCAGCCGCTGTATAATGCTTGCTGCTGCAGACTCTGTATGGCATTCATAACTGACTTTTTTATGTATATTTAATACTCTTCAATTACCAAACATAGTCCAGTTGGTTAAGAAAGTGTCAGGTGACTAAACAACTCTATGAAGCTCTGAGGTGGCCTATGCTGCGAGGAGCACTCACTTTTTCATGGTTCACTGAAGTACAAAAAACATACATGTCAGGAAGAACGTTCCTCACTGAGTCTTTGTGATAGGAGCTGCTTAGTCCCTATGGCCACTCCAGAATCCATAGTAGTGCTTATGTGGATCTTTAAAGGGGCTGCTAGGACTGCCATGCAAAAAATTGAGAGTTGTGTCCAGACCTGATGTGACACTCATGCATTTTTCATGTGTGTTATGCATTCCTGGTGAGGCGTCATAAATTTGTGTGCGAGTACGAGAAACTACGATTTTTGGATTTAAAAATAATGAGCTTCTACCACTTGAGCTAAAACACCATGCACGTTAGCAGGGAGGCAGCCGAAGACTTATAAACCTTTATATGTGGTCTAGACTAGAGAGGGACAAAGACCCACCATGTTAGCATGGATTAAATAGCACATAATTTGGACCCTTCCCTCCAAAAGGTAGCATGGCAAAATGGATGAAACTGGGTTTCTCATATTAGAGAATTGGGTTTTATTTCCAGTTCTGCTTGCAGTGGCCTTGTCCAACCTCTGTTATCTTACCTGTAAAATGGGTGAATAATAGCGGACTCCCTAAAGTAAGCGACTGAGGCCTTGGTTAATAAGGGCTATGAAGTGCATACAAATATTGAGAACAGTCCATAGAAGAGCTGGAATTAGAACCGATGGACTCTAGGCTTGTAGGCAATGCACCTTCCCTTATGCTATGGGGCAGTGTATGAGGGAAGGACACTCACAGCAGCTACTAGTCCAGAAATTGTTTCCCGCAGATCCTTGTCAAGATGCAGAAATGAGGTTTCAATGGAAACTGTTCTTAGTCACCTAATAGGACCTGCCCCCATGTTCCTCTTCCATGCTGATGGAACGATGAGAAGAACATACAAAGCTGAATTAGGGCATCAGCTGGAAGCTCAAGCTGAAAGAATCCATGAGCTAAGAGCATGCAACAAAGAAACCATGGCATACGTCAGAGATACCATGGCTGTCATAAAATAACAGCTGGCAACAAATTCCACACTTTTAGAGAATTGGCTGCGGAGTACCTGAGGCAGGTCCTAAAAGGATTTGACAAAGTTAATTCTATAAACCAAGTCTTTGACGCAGATGTGATGAGAGTAACTCTGTGAAAACTGTAGAAAGATAGCATGGGACAGGATCTAAGGTTGGATGCAAGAAACACCAGGTGATTGGTGGATGCCCTGTGCCTCCATGGAAAAAGTTTCTAAATGTAGCGTCTAACCAATAGTCACTTGTAAAATTCCTCTGTGAATATATGGTTAAAAATGAACCTGAGAGTGTATTAGCACACCCAACACAAACACTTCTCCTTACTGGATGCTTTTCCAAAGGTGAAGTAGCAAAGTCCATCACCAGTAGAGGAGTTGAAGAAGCCCAAGACTGGTACAATATTCAAGAGGAAACGGACACAAAGATGCTTCTGCATGCTGCATGTGCCAACACGGCTTTGGGGTGTCTTGGTGTCGAAGGGACCACAGTCATTAGGTCACCTGCGACAGATGTTTTGGTCCTTGCTGTTCACCACTTTCCAAAAATTGACCACACAGATAAAGTGGATTGAAGCAGGCACCACTACCAGCACAATTGACAAGCATCTCTTCATACCTGTGCCTGCAATTTGTGACACATTTGCTCCTGACTTCTGTAACGTCCTTCCTGCTGTACACGCATTAACTACTCCTGGGGGAATTCTGCACCAAAAATATCAAAATTCTGCAAAATTCTCCATATTTTGTCAAAATAACACAATATAATCACACCAGTTTCAATTATTTTGGTAATTTATTTCAAAATACCTGTCAACAAGTTTGTAACAATACAGACAACAAAAAAGATTCAGGAAATGTTTTTTAACAAATAGATTCCTTACTAGGCATATTAATACAGAACTTGAGTAATAATTCATTTAAACTGCAATACAGAAACTTATTTCCCGCACTCCTCAGAAGCAATGCAAAGGCTTGGAGGAGTCAGGGGTAACAAGGAGCTGAGGGAGAGGGAAGTAATTGCTGGGAGGGAGCTGGGAGGTTGTTAGATGTGGGTGGGAGTAGTATGGAACAGGGGTTT
Source organism: Caretta caretta (assembly GCF_965140235.1). Lineage (NCBI taxonomy): Eukaryota > Metazoa > Chordata > Testudines > Cheloniidae > Caretta > Caretta caretta. The sequence goes on along the minus strand of NC_134220.1, from coordinate 15,992,655 downwards.
TTTTGCGGGGGCAAGGGGATTTTTAGCAAGTTGGAGAGTCTCCCCCATGCAGACCCTGGCTGACCTCTAGCCTCTCCCAATCAGTCAGGCACATCTGCTCTGCCTAGTGTGTCCCTGCACCCCCACTCCCATTCAACCCCTGCTCCAGTCTGTCCCCCCCACACTAGCCCATCTGAGCCCCCGTCTATATGACTCCCCAGCAGCCCTGTGTGCCCTGCTCTGTCTGCCCCTCTCCCCATATCCCATGCTTCCTCACCTAGCCCCGCAGGCAGGGTGCTGTGAAGAACGCAGCCTCAGCTCTCCCCCTTTTGGCTGCTGACCACTATGTCCAGTGAGCGGTGAGCTGGTTGCTTCTGTTCTGGTGCAACAGCAGTGGTTGGTGGTGGTGTCTGCTTCTTGCCTATCTGCCTGTGTAAATTCCAAAAACGCTAGAACTTGATCAAATAAACTCATCTTTCCATAAATCAAACCTGACTTTGGAAAGTGTGTTAGCACTTATTCGGAGGCTGGATGCCTCTAAACCTTGCTAATGAGCTTCACAGCCTTTTGCCTGTAGGTAACCAATCTGAAGCCAGCTAACTCGGGAACAACTTTTAATTTGTACTAACTAATGGATGTTTGGTTCCTGTATGAGATTCATGGGTCTCCATTCCATTTCCCACATCACAAACTCGTTGTCGTGCTTTGTAGTAACTGGCAGACTCAGCAGAGAAGCCAACAGTAAATGGGCTGTGGAGACTGAACTACTCCTATTGGTCACTGAGGAAGTTCTCCTCCAAACCAGAGATGAGCCTGCTGTTACTTTGTAGATAAACTGATGACTTCATACACCATTGCTGATTTTCACCAGAAAGAAATTCACACCATTTTTAAGTTTAGATATATGCAGATAGCTCCATATATGCAAAATAGCTCATTAAATAATTTGCATAAACATCACACATGAAGCTGCGTGGAGCTTGGCAGCAAAACTGTACCTGAACACACAAACTGGCTGCTATTGCTTAAGAAACCCTGCTTCTAAGGATAAAGCAGAAATTGGCAACATTAAGATAGCTTAAGTAGCAGCAAAGGGGACAGGGGAAGGAAAAGGAGAGAATTGTATCCTGTTTCCTCCATTTTTAAAAAGTGCTTAGTTCAAACTATTGTCCTTTGTGTTTGAAAAAATTACCTTTCACGGGCAATAGTGTCTCCAGGCTGCAGCTTGACTTTGTATCCCACAACTGGTCACTCTGCAGGTTGATAGTTTTTCATGATAAACCATTTCTCTGCTCATGCATACTCTCACATATATACTCCTCAGGAGAAACACATTTTATCTGGTAATTTTATGTAGCACAATATAAAATATATTGATGCCAGTAATTTCAGCAAAGGAAGAGGTATAACAGCTTATTTCACAATTGTAGATATTATAATTATGCACCAGAATGCCTAACATATTCATTTTATCTAAACAAGGAGGCAACACAACTGCCAATCAAAAAAACTTTTCAATGTCTGCTTTGGCTGTAACTCTAATTTTCTTATCATGTGTCCATCCTTCGTTTGGGGGCGTGTTGGGGGCAGGGGATGGAGGTTTGAGAGGCAAGCGAAGTGTTGCTGACAATTCGTTTAATAGAATAGGAACTTATAAACCTGAGAGAGTTGCATCAATTTAGCTTAATCAGTTTTTAAACTTGGTTAGTTAAACGGGTACAAACCCCTTTAACTGAAATAAGCATTCAGTGGTTTGCACCCGTTTAACTAACACCTTAAGTTAAACCTTTGCAACTTTCTCATGTGGGCACGGTCTAAATAGTTTAGTCTCCTAGTTCTCTAATCTTAGAGCCTTGAAGATCCGTTTTTTGTTTAATTTTTTTACAGAAGTTTGTTTGCTGCCTTTGCTTCCCAGAATATATGGGTTATCTCTGAAACTTACGTGAAGTTTGGCAGAGTAAAGGACAGATGCAGCACGCCCCTCTGAAGAAGAGCCACAGTTTTTAAAGTACAGCTCATGTGTTTTATGGGACTTGGATCTTGAAAGAATGCAAGTTGGGTGCCATCCTACTGTACTTCAGCTTCGCTGCCTGTAGGATGTTACTGGGATCATGTCAGCATTTCAATAAGAATAAAATAAATAATTAAAAAAATTACCCTGAAACAAATCATCATAAACAAACACAAATAAACAGCCCTACCCCAAGCAACGTGTTTACCCCAACAACAGAAATATCAGAAACTTCACAAAACCCACTGTGGGCTCTGCTGTTGCTGTCATTTTTATGTGAAAGGCACTCAAATACTATGGTGTCGGGTAATAACTCAAATACCTTAGACAGATAAGTCAAGTCCCTCTAGTTTTCCGTTTTGTGTTTTTACATATCATGAAGATACAGTATAACCATTTCACCAATATGGGAAACTGCTCAGATGTCCAAATCTAATACTCTTGGTTAGCGTTTACAGAGTGGTTATGACATAATTGCCCTCCTTTCCACTGGGATGCTGATGATTTTGACATGTGGCAGCATTTTTAGTTTTTAAAAAAGTTCAGATATCTTTCAGTTGCTGTATGAAGTTTTGTTTGACTATATAAATCCTTTGTTACTCTTGTTTGTTTTTGTTGAATTTTGCTGCTTGAATTTCCACTTCCTATTCAGCTTCCTCCAGCTAATCCTTGTTGGTTTCATTGGCCTCATGGGAGGCTGCAAGTTAAAAAACATTCTCTGCAAAGGTGATTAGAACTGTTTGATAGTATGGTGGAGGAGGGTGGTTTAGTGCTTACAGCAGGGATGCAGGCAGAGCAGTGCCGACTGGGAGCTGTTGGTTTCCCAAATTCTGTTTCCAGCCCTGCCAGTGATTTGGGCAACCTTGGGAGAGGATACAAAAACTAGGATTATTGTCTTTGAAAGTAGATGTGTTAGGGTACCTTAACTGAAGTATTTAAGATTGAATTGGTTAGTTCCTAATCTTCTGTATCCTAATGGGGTGCTTTGTTATTGTGGTGATAGAAGCCATATAAATAACTTGATAAGCCTTTGGGTGTTACAGGATTGTATATATTTAAAGCAGGATTTAAATTGAACTAAGTCATATGAACAATAATATTTGTTGTTAAACAAGCTGAAATAGGGGGAAATCAAATCTCTTGCTTCAGGTCATCAGTTTGATAGGAGTCAGAAAGAAGTTATTTCCCAAGCTTTACGTAATTGGCCAGGTGCATTGTGAAGGAGGTTATCTTCCTTTGAAGCATTATGCTACTGCGGAGGTAGGATATGATATGTTCTGGCATGAGAAATCCTATATTCCTGTGAGGTTTTTAATCTGGGTAAGCTGTAGTTTCTGTTATGATTTGGATGTTTTATACTTTCTAGTCATCTGTATTTGTTATATGCTGATTAGAACTTTTAGAAGAAGAAAATTGCTACTTGACTAAACAGAACATTTGAGATTTAATTGGCAGTACTGTATTCTCAGGAACATGGGTCCATCTCAGTGTGTGTGTTTTTCTTTCTCTGTGTCCAGGAAAGCCAATATTTTCAGTTGATATTCACCCAGATGGGACCAAGTTTGCAACTGGAGGACAAGGTATGTTTGCACACTAATGGACGAAGGAGTTCTGGGCCATAATAATCTCATGCCCTCACCACATTTTTCTCATTTTATCCATTTCTTTTAAGTTCATCATTTAGGAAAATTATCTATTCCCTGGAGATATAAGACCCTGAACATGCATATGTAAAAATGCTGCAGTGGATAAACTAGACTTTTACGCTTACGGTGGCAAGTTCATGCTTACTGACGTGGCCATATGCTTGTTCTCTTGGACATCAGTGGAGAATAGCAGTTGTAGTAATTGTATTGTGTCCATTGTTCCCTCTAAGCTGTGCGCGCACGCACACGGATCCTAAACCCCGCACACACGGCGAAACACCGTGCACACAAAAATTTGCACAGAAGCACAACAGTTTGCACAGAAGAAATTTTTGTTTTTGTACACATGGCCTTTCAAAAATTAGAGGGAACATTGATTGTGTCTGCTGCTACTAATATTGGTATTTAATTTCCCAAAATTACTTGCCAGAAATCTTGTTTAGACAGAGGTAAAACATGCAGTTTGGCCTTTTATATTGATAGCTGGTGGAAATTGGGATTAAACGTTTTAATAAAATTATATATATATTTGTACACAACATAAATATTTTGTATATTAATATACACAAATAGAATTTAGTAGTGTTAGGGTTCAGTTTCAATTATTGAATAATAAAACCTCAGGTAACTTGGCTCAATTAGAGTTTATTAATCAAAGATAGATCAGCACAATACACAAAGGCAAGGGTTAATATCTCATAAGTCTGGATAGAAGCTCCACAGAGTCTTCAAACCTGCTCTGAAATCATGGGCTGACTTCTGCTTTATTTATATCCCAGAGGGTTATGACTTTCACAATATTACCTAAGACTTACTCACCAGTTCTTGTCAGTTTTGAACACAGTTTTCCAGAAGTCACCAAAACTTATAGCATCTTATACTAGCTATACCTGGGTACAGGATGCATGCTGGGTAGGTATCAACAAGAGTTGATTTGTAATTTTTAATCAACAAGAGTTCATTTTAATCACTCTGAGATATTTCCATACTACCTATCCTTAGCATTCTGTACCTTAGCACGTTTTGTCCCTACAGTACCAAGAAGAGGCTTGGCTTAAGTACAAAGGATGCTGGAAGTATGGATCGTACATTTTGTCTTAGCATAATTATACAGGCTTTTGAGAAAAGCTTAACATTAATACACTTCATAGTTATGCAAAACATTAATACAATATATGATATTAAGTATAATTTTGGTGTTCTGTATAAAACTGATATTGTATATAATACTGGCTAACAATAGTTTAAATGCCCCCTTTCCTTGAACTTAAATTTAATTTTTGTGTACATGACAAATCACAGTCAAAATATTACTTTTATATACAGTATGACTTTTACTATTTATGAAAAATTACATGTGATCATCTTAATAGCTTTGTGGTAAATGAAAGAAAAGCACGGTTTGAGTACCAGCAAATGAATATGAACTCTAAAAGTATATCTTTGTGTTAAAGATTTCTAGGGCACCTATTGCTGCAGTATCAGAGAGCCAGTATTTTCTATGAAATTGAAAACAAGTTCAGACAAATTTTTGTTCTCTATAAAATATTGATTTCTTCTTTGTCTTCAGGACAGGATTCTGGGAAGGTGGTGATCTGGAGTATGGCTCCCGTCCTCAAAGAGGAAGATGAAAAGAATGAAAATATTCCCAAGATGCTTTGTCAGATGGACAATCACTTAGGTAACATAAAAGCGTTCTCTGTAGACTTTGAGCCTTGGCAAATTACCTGTTAGTACGTCTGTCTGTAATGAAAAAATATAAGTCTCTGTTCAGCAGTAAAGAATATGTGATGTTCTGCAGAGGGTCTCAGACCTCAGCTACATGCCTTTTTTAGATGTTCAGCAGAAAACCTTGTCAAGCTATAGAATATGTTTTGGACAGTTCTTCAGATACATCTGGAGATCCCTTGCATATGAGTCTCTTCCATCTAATTTGGTGGGGCCAAAAAATAACTTGTAGATCATTTTTGAAAACCAGTTGGATTATAGAGAAGGGCAGGAGAAGGAATTAAGATAGAAGAGATGCCAAATAAAATATATTGATTATAGTCTTAAAATATATTGTACCATGCATGCAAAATGTTTGAAATGAGCTCATCTGAATAATATGCTCCTTGATTTTCTTGAAAATATAGTGTTTCCAGGTTGCATTTGTAATTTAATCCAATTTCATTTATCACAAACAGTTTCCTTAGTCAGACAACTGCTACTTTTTCCCCTTTAAACCATATTTTTGTTAAATGTTTTTTAGACAGAATAGGTTGTTGTTGAAACTTAGATAAGTTATTCATCTGGTATTGAAAGATAAGTGCCGATACTTTATCTGCTTCAGATAAATGGAACTGCTTTGAGTGGAGTGAGCATATTTAGCAAATTCCAAGCATCTACTGCCAAACTCTGCTTAAAATGAAATCTGCTCTCATTATGAAACTATGGGGTTTTTTTTGGCTTTTCATCTTATAAACTTTTTTTTTTTTTTTTATTTTCCAGCCTGTGTGAACTGTGTGCGGTGGTCAAACAATGGGGTTTATTTGGCTTCAGGGGGCGATGACAAACTGATCATGGTGTGGAAACGAGCTGCGTAAGCATGTTTTTCCTTTTCAACTTGTATTTTAATTTTAACAGTTATCTCTGTCTATTTTCACAAAATTTCCCCCAGTGCTAGCTCCTTGCCTTAAGAGCATGCAGGGAGGAAGTCACAGTTGCAGATCAGTAACATTGGAAGTTTGTTCTGATAACCTGTGTCTTGAACAGTAGTCTGTTTCCATTAGTGTGTTCTCTTTTCTGGGTAGGAGGTGAGCCATTTTCTCCCTGGGTTTGGAGACAGCTTCACTATTATACTCTTCAAAGAGATATTTTACGTTTTAGCATTATCAACTTGCTTTAGGAAGCATAGTAGTATAGAGTATATTTATGTAGCTTTTAAAGGTATTATAAGTTTCACTTTCATATAAAACAATATTGCTATTTTCGTGTCATTCTCCATTGTGATAATATCTGAGCAGAAAGTAGACTTGTACAGCTATACTATATTCTAAAACAAACAGTTAATGAGTAACTTGTTGAGGTGGTTTCTGTGAATAACTCTTCTGGTCCTTTTTTAACTAGGTATATTGGACCTAGCACTGTGTTTGGTTCCAGTAGTAAACTTGCTAATGTAGAACAGTGGAGATGTGTTTCAATTCTCAGAAGCCATTCAGGGGGTAAGTGAAAAGGTGTAGAATAAATCTGAATAGAGTATATTGAAAAATATTTTGTATACATTAACATGATATTTTTCTTGTTCACAATATAATCAGTTGGTCATAGAACTCCTCACTACACAGCAGATCACTAACTATTAAAACTGGTTATGAGGAAATAGCATCAAGTGTCAGGAGCCTTAAAAGGGGGGAGAAGAAGATGGCTTTTATTTAAGGGAGGCAATGTGTCTAATGGCTAGAACAGGGGACTGGGTGTCAGGATTCCTGGATGCTGTTCCTGACTTTACCATTGTGCTCTGTGATGATGAGCACATAACTTAACTTCTGCAAGGCTGTGCGCTCAACTGTAAAATGTGGATAATACTTTTTTATTGTTAGTATTATCTTAAACAGTGTCTTCTATTTACTATCTTATTATAGTGGAATGATGTTATTTTGACATGAATTATAAAAAGTTGGTTATAAAAAATGACAAGCATGTGTTAATTTTGTAGTTGTCCGAAGGGGCTGTGTGGTTTCCATCAGTGTTTCACAGTGGACTGTGGTAGTGAGATATTTTTTTCCATCTGGGTTGGAATAATATTGTGTTGTGGTATCTCCTGCTGCTGCTTCACTAAGTGCAAATCAAGTCCTTTGGACAGAGGAGATTCTGGTTCCTGTAAACACCTTGGCCATCATGTTTCTATATCTCTCTATCTTAGGTACTTATACAGCCCCCCATTAAGCCATATAACTGCAAGTGCCTCCCAATCTTTAATGTACTGATCCTCACAACACCCTTGTTAGGTAGGGATGTGCTATAATTTCAATTTTTAATAGATGGGGAACTGAGGCAGAGAGTATGTGACTTGCCCAGGGTCACACAGGAAGTCTGGTGGAGTAGGGACTGGAACCCAGATCTTCCAAATCCTGGGCTAATGCCCTAACCACTGGACTATTCTTCCTGTTTGCATAAAAGCTTTGAAGTAGAAGCAGAAAAACTTGCAAGTAATGAATGTCTGTAATTAGTTTCCCTAAGATTTTAGAGCAGGGTGCACAAGCTATCAAATAGAGGTCTTGATAACTAGTCCTGTGCCTTAACCACAAGACCACCTTTCCTCCCCTTCAGTATGTTGTGACCAATTTTGAAATAATAAAAAATACAACTTTGTCTTTAAAGGATTTGGAGGCTTTTAGTGAAATATGGGGGAAAGGAGATATAACTGTTCTAGGGCTACCAGCCTTTAGTGTTCTTGTGGAAATGCTGGCAGCCCAGCTGGGACACACTAACAGTATGTAGAAGGATCTCAGCATCCATGGCACACCGCATGGATTGCAACCTGGCACATTTTCTTAGATGGCAGTAAAGCTGCTTCTAAGTCTCTATTTTCCTTTTGGGTCCCATATTAAAGATGACACAAAGATTAGAGGAAACTGGAAAAACCAAATTTCAATAAAGAAAAATCACCAGAATGGGAAATCTTATTATGGCTGAATTTATAATCTGATTCTGTATTTATTGCTTTTTGTCAAAAGCAAAATAAAAAGGTATTTTATCAACTGCCAGATGGTAACAGAGCTACATATAATATAACTTGATTGTGCTTATTTAAATGATCTGTCCTAAAGTTAAAAAATAAGCCTTGACTAAAGAATACCTTGAGGGGAATGGAACAATAAAAAATGGTTCTGCAGGTGAAATAGCTTATGGTTTTTATTAACCATCTTGTAATCGGATATTAAATATGGAAATAATATAAATAGTTTGTTGTGATATAAGGGAATATTAGTTTGTGACTTAGCACAGCTCCTTCTGCGTGTGGCTCAGTCAAAGGAAGGCTTCCTTTTCACTCCCTTGGTTCATTTGCTTTATATGGACCATAGTGGTGATAGTTTTACTTTTGAGTCTCAAATTAGATAGTGTTCATGTAACATGCATAGCAAGTACATCTCTGAAACGGGCTGCACTAATTGGTGAAATCAGTTAAATCTATTTGGCCATTAATTTGCAGCTCCAGTGCAATTTTTCATATAGATAGAGGACTTTTTTTTTAATAGATGTCATGGATGTGGCATGGTCTCCTCATGATGCCTGGCTGGCCTCCTGCAGTGTGGATAACACCGTTGTCATCTGGAATGCTGTCAAATTCCCAGGTGGGAACTTTTTTAATTCAGATATGTATATACAAATATAATTATCAGTGACAAAAACTGATAACTGCTTTTTGTGTCAGTGTCTTTCATTGACTATGAACAGATAGGGTGTATTTTAGAGCAGGCATCCTGCCCTTACTATAGTGACTAATACCTTGGAATCTGCTCAGCTGTTGTCACAGCTGTTGAAAATGAGAAGTGGATCACACCACCACTATAAAGAGCGGTTATGTTCAGATTGTGCTGCTGATTTTGCATAAACATCACCGTTACTAGTATTTTCCCTTTTGGCTTGTTTTTAAAACATATATATATCTTTCAAATCCTGAAGATGTTCTAAGAATTCCTTCTTTTCCTATTTTCTGCTTTTGTGCCTGTTCCACATAGCAGCTACCATCTTTGGAAGCCCATCAAAGCCTCACTTTTAAATGGCTAGAAGAGTTGACCTGAGGTGATACCCTCCCAAGCTAAAAATGCTGTTATACAGTGCTCCCAGCCTCCCCTTAAACAATCTGAGAGGCAAGAGATCAGGAGTGGCAGTTGAACACTGTCCAACAGGGTGGTATAGATATCATTGTCCCTAGGTTAGTGGGCCTGTCAGGCTTAAACAGTATTTAATATGTAACCTGGACATAGATCATGTACACAAATGCACCACGTTGAAGCTGTTGTGATGGTTAGTGAGAACAGAGGGAGGAATAAGTGCATATTTTAACTAGGTTCCAATTAAACTGCTGTTTACTTTCCAGTGCTTGACAAAAGTTTCATAATAAACTGGTTTTTGCTGGTCTGGATCTCTTGCACAATGACTTGCATTCATTATGCTGTCAGAATACCCCCTTTTTGTTTCTTGCTTCATTTGTACAAGAAGCTTAATTTGAACATAGGTTGAGCTTGATTGGTACATTGGTGTTTGACCATCCAACAAAAATGTCAGGCTGCATTTAATATGGTGCTTCAGATGGACCCTAGAAATCTCCACTAGACTTTTTGTCTATAGTTAAATAACCTTTTTAAGGGAATGGTAGCATCCAAGTGTTATCTCTTAACTTTTTGCTGTACGCAGAAATTCTTGCCACTCTGAAGGGACACTCTGGCTTGGTGAAGGGATTGACCTGGGATCCTGTTGGGAAATATATAGCCTCTCAGGCTGATGATCGAAGCTTGAAGGTGTGGCGGACCATGGACTGGCAGTTAGAAACCAGCATCACAAAACCATTTGATGAGGTATCTGTCGTGTGTTAAGGAGCACGTAGTGAACAAATTAAAAAACAGTTATAATACTTCTGCTCTTCAAAGCCCTGTACAAATATTAGCTAATGAAACAGGACTGAAATGCTTACAGTGTGGTTTGTGCCTACTCTTATCCCACCTGGAGTTCCCCACTGTACAAGCAGAGCTGGCACTAGGCCTAAGAAGACTAAGCAATTGCTTAGGACCCTGAGCAGCTCAAGGGGCCCCCCATTTGCTTTTTATTTTGTGGTGTGTTTATGCGTGTGTGTGCGTGCATGCAAAAATATTCCTGCATATGGCCCCCAATGGGCTAGTACCACCTATGTGTACAAGTTAGCTCTCTGCTTCTCCTGTGACTTTCTGCCCAAAAAGGGGGTTTCAACTATTTGTGAACATGAAATAACTGAGTTCAGACCATATCAACAAACCTTTGTGAATAGCGTGTCTTAACCCAAATGATTGCTTCTGCCCTCCCATATCCCTGTAAAGAGGCACATTATGCCACAGCTGCAAGGGCTGGATAGAGCTGCCTGTGGAGCATATCAATCCTGCTCCCCTGTTTGCAGCAGGTGTCTTCCCTCTGGCAGGATACCTTCCCTCTGCCCATATAGGAGTAGATAAATAAACAAACAAAACTTAGTCTTTGTATTTGTTAAAGTCCTAGCTTTGAAGAGCAATATTTGCACCTTACCAGCACTAAGCGTTTTATAATATGATTGCCAAGGGCATTGTGTTGTGGCTTGATGTGTTGTTTTAGGGGTTGGAGGGTGAGAAGTGTCTCCAGGCAATTGAGATAAAAAGCCAACAATAGGTGGGGGTGCTGTTTCCCAGTTTTTCATTGCACTGATGCCTTTGTAGTTTTAATTTTAATAGGGTTCACATGCAAAATACTGTAGTCTTAGCTTTATCGAATATTTTTGAAGGTTAATCACAGTCAGTGATCTGCCAGGTGCTAATAGCTTTATGAATTGCAGACGTAGTAAGTTTGTCTATTAGCCTCTGAGCAGGATGCAAATGTAGTACAGTGACTTTGACTAGACTTGCATATCTGCTGTAAAAACATGAAGGCAAGTACCAAAATCTGTTTTGTTTGCCTGGTTACTTTACTTTGGCTAGGAAGGCAATCAGACCTCTCCAGGTCTGGGGCTAATGAGTAGATTGTTTTGCAGTAAGTTTGTTGTGATGTGGCTAGCAATGTTCTTCATAGTCACTCATTTGCATTCAGCCATTTAGAGTCTGTGAGGTAGTGCGTTTGCAAACTTGGGTCTCATAATTTGCAACTGATGTGTTGCAGCCATTTCACTAACCAGGATGATGAATATTTGGTGTACAGTATTTTATAGAATTCTGCATTCTTGCAGAATATAAAGAATGGTATTTTCAGGTGTTCTTTCCATGTAAAAAATTGTCCTGGAGAGCCTCTTTTCAATATCAGTCATTCTCCTTTTTTGCATCTTTTCTGACAATAACCAGATACTCTTATTCACTTTCTAGCTCCTAGGTTACAGCTTCAGAACTTAGATTAGACCAACAATGTAGATAGGGATGAAGCTCTGAGAATTTAGTGTACTGAAATGTTACTGCTGAAATTGTGTTATACTCCTGAAAGAAACAAGAAATCACTCGTACAGTTTGTAAAATCTAACTTTCCTTTTTCTGCACCCTCAAAAGTTGTCATAAATGCCTCTGTTCAATGAATCTAGACCCCTTTAAAGGCCTAATGTGTTTTTTTTCTTCTCAGTGTGGAGGGACAACACATGTTCTGCGTCTCAGCTGGTCGCCTGATGGACACTATCTGGTTTCTGCTCATGCCATGAATAATTCTGGACCTACTGCTCAGATCATTGAGAGAGATGGATGGAAAACCAACATGGATTTTGTAGGGCACCGCAAGGCAGTGACAGTCGTGGTGAGTAAATTTAAAGGGTAACGTCTCCTTAAAGTATAGCTTTGAGAAAATATGCTCTCTTGATATTTTATGTGCAACAGAGGGAAACAGCTGATATAGGTAGATGTAAATATGATAAAAGTTATTAATTGATACGTGGATGTTTAAAAATCTGTCAGTTGAAGGTAAGTGTAGACTTTCACCTATACAATTTTTTTATTTCATGGATTTGGAAGCAGGTCTGCTGACAGCAATTCTGGGCCCCAGGGCAGAACAGTGAATGGGCCCCCTAGAAAGGGATAGCATGGAGCAGGACCACATGCGGCGGCTGATGCACGCACAAGCCGCACGGATGCGGTCCACCTGACATTTGGGCAGTGCTGCGCCTGCACTGGCTGGTGCCCAGTGAGCTGCCAGCTGTGCTCCTGGGCGCACTTTTCTGGCCAGGGCCGGATCAACCTTTTGTGGGCCTGGCACCAAACATATTTGTGAGTCCCCCATGGGGGCAGTGGAGCATGGCAGGGGGAGGTCAGTACCTGGAGTGAGGGACTGGCCAGGGGCAATGGGGCAGGGCATGGCATGGCGGGGCCAGCCCCACTCCACCCAGGCCAGTGCGAGGGCACTGTTTACAAACCAGCAGCTGCCAGACGCACACTGGCCCACCTGTATGTCCCTTCCCTAGGGGCCACGCCACACAGCCTCCCCACCCCCGACTTGAACTTAAAACAACTGCTTCCTATTAGGTCTTTGCACTATCTATATTTTCCAGAGGAAGATCTGCAGGTCTTGGTTTCATACACTTGCACCTCAATGACATTAATAATGTCGCTTAGTTAATAACACCACCTCACTTACCCTGAGTGAGGGACAACACATAGTTGTGCTTCCCCTTGTTCATATCGGCTACTGAATTGTGACTCAATCACTATTTGGTCTCTTCCTCCCCTCCCTCTTGCTCCCTAGGGGAAGTAAGCTGCACAAGCCCTTTTTCTGGTACAACTTACTTTCCCCAAACCTGCTGTCTTCCCTGTACCCCCCTTCCTCTCTCTCCATGTGCAGAATTGTAAGGTGATGCCTTTCTCATCTCTTACTTCTCACTGTGGGCACAATGTAGGCAGCTCACAACTGAGCTCTTAGAAAAGGGCTGCCCACATAAAGAAGTGGAACTTCTACACTCCCCACGTATCCTTTGCTAACTTCAGGTACAGCCTCGGACCCAATTCTATTAACATTCTTATTAGTACAATTGCTAGAAAGCAGAAACAGGAGAGAACTGACAATTGCCATCTCTTCCTCATCACCTCTCTTCTAGTTTCATATTTAACACCTTCCTCCCCCACCCAAAGAAAAGGTAGAGAGGCTAGAACTAATCCGTTTCCCTCATGCCTGCATTCTTTACTCAGGGCCAAATCTCCTTTGAAATCAGTGGGACTTGTCATGGAACCTGTTTCTTCCTGTAGCTTCTGCCGGAGCTCTGGGGCTTCCCCATCCAGCGTGGCTTCTACTGGGGCTCAGGGCTTCCCTCTACCCCTCCCCACAGCATCTGCCTGGGCCAGGTCTTTCTCCCACCTGCCCATCCGTCTGCCCGGCGTGGCTTCTGTCAGGGCGCCCAGGTGAGCTCGGGGCTTCTTCCGCCCCGTGGCTTGGGCTGTCTGCCTGCTGGAGTGCCCATTTTTTGGGGGGCCCCAAATTGGCTGGGAGCACCCTGGGCATGGGCGCTGTTGGCCCGTGCATTAATCTGCACGGCTCCTAGTCCCTCTCAGCACCCACTGCCCGATACCAGCCCCTACCTTGTTGATCTCCCAGGGTGTGGAGAGAAGCCCTCTTGCCCCTCAGTCGGCCAGCGGGTGGGCTGAGAGCAGAAAGCGGTGGGGGAGGGGACAGGCAGGGCTTCTTCTCCCCCCCCTTACCCCTCCCCCCTCCTTTTTTTTTAAATTTCCTGGCCGCGCTGCAGTGGTGGTGACTGGCGACTCCCAGGCCCTTTAAAATCACCTGGGCCCCTGGGCAATTGCCCCCTTTGTCCCCCCACCCTCACCCCCCTCCAGCGTTTCTCAAATGAGACCACAGTGGCTGCATGCAGCCACCAGGAGCTTTTCTTGTGGCCACAGCCTCCTGGGCAGTGACTTGAGGGGTGGTGGGAGGGAGCAGTGGACCCTCCCCTAGGGCCACCATCAGGGGTTGGACCCTGACCCCTTGTGAAGCCATGAACACCGGAGGAGCAGGCAGCCAGTGAGTTCCCACCTACCCAGGGGCAGTGAGGCTCCAGCTTCTGGCTTTAGCCCTGGGGTGGCAGGCTTCAGTCAAGGGGCTTTGCGCTCCACCCCTGGACCCCAGCCATGTGGCAGCAGGTGCTGGCCCTTGGCTCACCCCCACCCTCACATTGCCCCTGGCCCCCGCTGTCTGCCTACCCACCTCTCCATCGAGGGCTTAATTTGTCCCCTGGCTTGCCAGGGTTGAGTAAGTCTGCTGTGAAAATTAATATTTGTATGTTTGTTAATAACACTTTTCACAGCCTCACAGCTAGCTGGTAAGTCTCCTGTGAAAAGTGATGTTAACAAATATTACTTTTCACAGCAGCAGACTTACTAACTAGCAAGTCTTTTTTTCAAAAAGCAACCAAAAAAGCAATCAAAAAAGCAAAAGAAACAACAAAAAAAGACAAGAATGCGCAAAGCACCTTATTTGTGTTTCTATTCTGTTTAGATCCAGTAAAGAATAGAGACAACTCTACGTTATATTTATTATTGAGTCTGCAAAAAGAATCTCTGCATAAATAACTTACGATGAGTTGGACATGTATATTTTGCATGTTTATTTGTTTTTCCTAAAGTTAATTAAGTATTTTAGGAAAAATTGTCACCGAAAAATTGTTGTGAGAACCCCTACGCTAGGTCACTAGTTCAAATCCAGCCCACTTCGGGAGTGGCCAAAAGTTTACCTTCCGAAGCCTCTTCAGTGGCTTCTTTGAAATCAGTCTGGTTCCAAACAGGCTGATGTTCACATCACAAAACCAATACAGTGTGGTATTCCTGTTGGTGCATTTGTCAGAGATGTCAAAGACTGAGTTGACTATGGAGACAAAAACACTCTGACCCATAGAAGGTGTCCTTCCAGCTCAAGGCTGAGACACATTGGGTAGGCAGTATGAGGAAACCAACATTGCTTTTGTCTGTGCTGAACGTGTGATGCGGGCTAGAGAGGTTAGCCTGACGTCATTTATGAGCATTAAATTAACTTAAAAAACTCCAAATACCTCCTAAAAATAATTCATTGATTGTAATATGTTTGGCTTGTTTTTTTTCTGCCTTTCAGAAATTCAATCCAAAAATCTTTAAAAAGAAACAAAAGAATGGGAGCTCCACCAAGCCAAGCTGTCCCTATTGCTGCTGTGCTGTCGGCAGTAAGGATCGGTCCCTCTCTGTTTGGGTGAGTTTCCTTTGTTGCTTTCATTGGCTGACGTGATCACTTGGACAACTAAAGGACTTAGCACAGAGATCAGGGTGTACAGAATTAGGATCTTACATTTAGATAGCGTTTTTATTGGCCACTCTGCCTGTTGTCAGGGGATTGTAGGAAAACACTGCACTGGAATAAGTTTGTTTTCATTATCCTGAATTGTTTTAGAAATAAGCACTGAAACGTTTTTAAAAATTATAGGAAGAGTTGATTATATCCTTAGCCACAATTTCTAGTATATTCAGGTAAATCTCCCGTTGATTTTTGTAATTTACATTTTGATTTATTCTCGATCAAGTTTTGGGGACTGAGGTCTCTGCTGATGTTTGGCCCAGAACAAGGTAGGCAGTACAGAGACCCAGAAGAAACTAGGTTGTGGATAAAAGAAAAGGAGTACTTGTGGCACCTTAGAGACTAACAAATCTATGCTATCTCTCCCTCTGTGAAACTAACTCGGGAAGCAAAGGGCCTAGGGAATCCAGTTCCAAGGGCTAATGGTACATGAGGGACTAAGAGAGTCAGTGATAGAATATGCTGCTGTTGTCAGAGAAGAGGAGCTGGTGCCCAAATTGAGACCCACTGAGCCTGATTTGCAGAAGTTCTGAGCACTTGACAGCTGCAACTGAAGTCAAGGGGAGCTGTGCTTTGAACATATAGAGTGCTGTAAATAATGCCTCCCATCTGTAAAATTGAAAATATGAATACCAGCTCACCCTAGGGATGTATCCTGAAGATAAATCTGCTAATGATTGTGAACTACTCAGATGCTATGGTGATAAGTGCCATAAAAATGAGGAAATTAATAATAATAATAATAATTTTGTCTTCAGAACAGGGTTTGAGTAGTAAGCAGTAAATAAGCATGGGGCCTCATATTGAATGATGAGGTTAAAAAGGAGTATTGAATAGCCTTCCTCCTATCCCATATTCAGCATACCCTACCATGGAATCTGGCTTCCCCTGAGCTTGCTCTGCAGAATGCAAGGAACATAGTTAGCACAGCCTAGCTGCTGCTGCATTGACTGATCCCCTGCCTGCTTTGTACTGGCCTCAGTCCCCAGCTTCTGCTTTCAGCCAGGAAATAGAGGCAGGGTAGAAAGAACTTTTAAAAAAAAAAGAAAAGAAAAAAGAAAAAAAAATCCAAGTCTTCGAACATCTGGTTTGACTTTTATTGTAAAGTCTAAAGTAAAATTATATTTTCAAATTGTGGCTGAGGATAAAAATGGTTATTCCTCCACTTTAATGTAAGATTGACTGGTTTGGAAGCTGTAATAAGGCAGCGAATCGGCTTAAACAAAGTGTATGGGTTCATAATGAGGGACATATGCCAGAACATGCCAGTTGCTACCTGTAATTCCCTGTTTCCTTTCTAAGCAGCCTAAGTGTGATATTTATCCATCAATCACTTAGGTGTATAACACTGAATCTTTCTGGCAAAAATATCAAATAACCGGTGTTTTGTTAATCAAAGTGTCACTTAAGTATGTCCCATTATAGCTCCTAATGGGCCTTGCAGAGATTGGGATCTCGTGCTAGGCACAGCAAAGACACATAGTAAGAGAGAGTGCTTGCCCTGAAGACCTTACAGTCTGAATAGACAAGACCGATAGATGGTGGAAGGGGAAACAGAAACAAAGAGGTGAAATAACTCGCTTGGGGGTCACACAGCAGGTCTGTGGTAGATCCAAAATTAGAACCCAGCTCTACTGAATCCCAGGTAACCTCATTATTCACTAAACCATACTACCTTCTCCTACTTCAGCTTCTGTTAGAGCCAGGTATCTGGGATGCTAAGTATACTGGCTGAGAATTAGAGGTACTGCACCTCTTTGTTTTGGAACAAGTTATGGGAAATTCTTTTGCTTATTCAGTTCTTTATTGTCGTATCAAGTTGATCCATAAATACAGGGTTGGCTGCCCTTCTTTAGGAACAATTGGTAATTTCCCTTTGTTGTTGACTGGCTTTCCTTACTTACACATTGATAGTCTGAAAGTGAGCGCATTACCCTGATCTATGTTCTGCCTTTCTCTTATGTTACCAATGAGCAACCTCCTTATCTTAGTTAAGGTTGGAACAGAAGCTCTCTCCAGGGTCTGGAATTACTTTGAATTGGTAGAGAGCTCTATATCTGCAACAGAGAGAGGGCTACTTTGGTCAGAAGAGTCAATCTGTTTCAAAAAGTGGGGCTTGAATGTCATACAAACTTTTGAGGGAATGGGTTGTGCTCTATAGAGAAATGACTAACTCCAGGTACGCTCCAGATCTTACATCATCAGCCATACAGATAGCATTCCTGCAGGAGGTAAGATTTGGTAAATGCTATTAGATTCTGGAAGAGGATGGGATTATGTGGTTGTGTATAATATTTCTAAATTTCTGTCTCCTGTATTTTTCCATTTTAAGCTCACATGTCTGAAACGACCTTTAGTTGTCATACATGAGCTGTTTGACAAGTCTATCATGGACATCTCATGGTAAGATGGCTTTCTCTTTTGTATAAAAGCTAAAACAAAATATTGTCTACTTCTGTACTTATCTGTTCAGTGGAAGTTTTTATTCTAGTACATTGCAACACTGCTCACATTTTGAGCATAATTTGAGCACCACATCAGTGTGACCTGGAGTTTTTGAAGTTGCAGCAATATCTTTGATAACTCCATTAGTTTTGACTCAACTCTATTATTCCGTGTACCAAATAGGCCCTTAGTGTCTCTAGATGAGATGAAAATGTACTACAGAACAGGGAAACTATTTACATTTGAAATTTTATGTGTTTGGAGTGTATGTGTA
Organism: Caretta caretta; assembly: GCF_965140235.1. Classification (NCBI taxonomy): domain Eukaryota; kingdom Metazoa; phylum Chordata; order Testudines; family Cheloniidae; genus Caretta; species Caretta caretta. The sequence continues at coordinate 15,974,315 of NC_134220.1, read as the reverse complement.
TCTCCTTGCAGGGGAAGAATAGTGTCTTTGTAACTAAAGGATATAAAATATAATCATAATACAGTGTTATGATGTACAAAGACATTTGTAGAATAAGTTCAGCTTGTTAGAATTTCCTCTTTTGAGCAAGCTGCTACTATTTTGTAAAACTTAATGGGCCTGAAGGATTTTACACATATGTAACTTATATACAGTTATTCATTTACACTGATGCAAGCGAGAAGACTCCAGTATGTCATCTCAATGCCTCTTCTCCCCTCCCAAAAAATCCACAATGGCTCCCATCTCCAAAATGGTTCCCTTTTTTTTTTAACTTGAAGTTCTTTAAGTGTCCATATTTGCTTATCTATCTGACCCTCCTGGTAGTTTTTCATTCAGAAAATTCGACATAGCTGCTCTATTCTTTAATAAATAATTTAGTTATATCAAAAGTGTTGCAGTGCTATGTAAGAAGGTATGCATTCCTTTGTGGCCGAGTGTAGCAGAAGGGTCAAGTTAAGAGAGTTTCAAATCACAAGGCAAGTATCAAACAGAAAACAATGAAATTATAAAGTACTATAACACCGCCCACCAATCACAGCATAGAACATAGCAACCTTCCAAGCAGGTGTGTTTTTCCCGAGGGCATGTAGTCTAGTGTGGGTTTTGTCCAGAGTTCTATATTGTGTGGGACATCATGCTTTTCAGCTATCTTCCAGCCCAGATCCCACTTCCCTGTCCTGCTGCAAGAAGCCTTAGGGTTGCCAGGCATCCAGTTTTTGACTGGAACACCCGGTTGAAAAGGGACCCTGAAGGCTCTGGTCAGCGGGGCTAAGGCAGGCTCCTTGACTCTGTGCAGCTCCCAGAAGTGGCAACATGTCCCTGTGGCCCCTAGGCACTGGGGCCAGGGAGGCTCTGTGTGCTGGCCCCACCCTGAGCGCCGGCTCTGCAGCTCCCATTGGCCGAGATCAGCAGCCAATGGGAGCTGTGGGGGCAGTGCCTGCGAGTGTGGGCACCTTGCAGAGCTGCCTGGCCGCACCTCCGCCTAGGGGCCGGACATGCTGGGCATGTCCGGGAGCAGGGCGGAGCCAGGGCAGGCAGGGAGCCTGCCTTAGCCCCGCTGCACTGCAGACCAGCAGCCACCTGAGGTAAGTGCCGCCCGGCCGGAGCCCACACCCCAACCCCTTGCCCCAGCTCTGAGTCCCCTCCTGCCCCCAAACTCCCTGCTAGAGCCCGCAATCCAACCCTTTGCCCCAGCCCTAAGCCCCCTCCTGCCCCCGAGAGCCTGCACCCCCAGCCAGAGCCCTCACCCCCTCCTACACCCCAACCTCCTGCCCCAGCCCAGTGAAAGTGAGTGAAGCTGGGGGAGAGCGAGCAATGGAGGGAGGGGGACAGCGGTGAGTGGGGGTGGAGCATCAGAGAAGAGGCGGGGCCTCGGGGAGGAGCACAAGGCAGGGGTGTTTGGTTTTGTGCAGTTAGAAAGTTGGCAATTCTAAAAATCCTGCTGTGACCATTTCATGAGCACTGACTCCTCCCTTACTCCAGTGGAGGGGCGGGTTGGATAGGGCGTGGAGTCCTGGGGGGCAGTTAGGGACAGGGGTCCTAGGAAGGGGCGGTCAGGGGACAAGGAGTGGGGCGGGGGGGTGGATGGATCAGGGGTCCTGGGGGGCCTGTCAGGGGTCGGGGGTGTGGATAGGGGGCGGGCAGTTGGGTGGTTGGAAAGGCGGTGGGGTCCCGGTGGGGGCGGTTAAGGGTGGGGGTCCCAGGAGGGGGCGGTGGATGGGTCGGAGGTTCTGAGGGGGGCGGGAAGTGGGAGGGGCAGATAGGGGGTGGGGGCCAGGCTGTTTCCGGAGGCACAGCCTTCCCTACCCGGCCCTCCATACCGTTTTGCAACCCCGATGTGGCCCTCGGGCCAAAACGTTTGCCCACCCCTGCTCTGTGGTGACAAAGCACACGCACACGCGTGTGCACACACACACACACACACACTGCTGCCCGATGTTAGGTCTTGGGAATGACCTGCGTTCAGCAGCGCCATTATGTCTTCTGACAACCTTGCCGCCCTGCCATCATTCATCCCGTCCACCGTGGGCTGCTGTAGTGCGACAGCTGGGGTAGGGAGACGCGCTCGCAATTCTCCACTGTTAGACGTGAGCCAGCCTCTAGCTGTCTGTTGGAGAGAGGCCAAGATGGCAGCAGCCACCAGCGGCCCCAGCCCTCGCTGCGGCAGGCAGTAAGAGGTGTGTGGTGGTGGTGAGGAAAAGGGGCAGGGGCAGAATGGAGGAGGCTGTCCCAGGTTCCTTCACGCAGGCTCCCTCCACCGCTGGACAGCATCACAAGTCCCTAGGCTGCTGCTGACTGCAACCCAGCCCACCCCACCCCTCCAGCTTCTTCAACACCTTCCCCCCACAGCCCTAGCTCTCTTCTCTCCATAACAAACTCTCTTCCTGCCTCTGGCTCCCTCCCTGGCGGCTACTAGCTATCCTCACTCATCTTTGTCTTCCCCTGCTGATGCCCAGGCAGCATGAAGGAAAAGGAAGAAGTAGCCTGACTCTAAAGCAAAGGGTTGAGGAACAGACGGGCACAGGGATAGACTGGAGGCAGCAGGCTACAGTTATAGGAGAAGGGGGGGAATGGGACTGGCTGCAGGGGGCAGTAGCAGAGGGAGATAGAAACATTGGGGGCAGGGAAGGGCCATGCTTGCGGGGGGATGGTGAAGAACAGGAGCAGCAGGGTCTGTAACCATTAGAGGGCACTCCCCTCAGAACCTAGAATTGAACCCAGAGGAGTGCTGAGATACAGAAATCCTGCTGTCAGCAGTATCTGTGAAACCCACTGGCAAAATGTATATCATTCTTCTCTAGTGCCTGGCCCCTACAGAGGATAAAAGATTCTGCTACTATCAACTACTTCATTAGCTCAGGTGGTCAAGGTCTGTGCTGTAAACCTGGAGGTTCAACCCTGCTGATGACCAGTGTGGGGATCATTATGTTTCCACATGATGGAATTTGTTTTTTTTTTAGTTTTGTTTTTTTAAACCTAGAAAATTACATTTTAAAAACTACATTAAAAGAATGTTAAGGTTGCAAAGTCAAGAGATACCAGAATTGAAGTTGCAAATACAACCTTAATTCAGCCTTCTTGTGTGTTATGATGCAGTCTTTAATTACATGATCCCCTACTATATTTTCCACAGGACCCCTGCCTCATTCAGTTCATAGGATGGGTGGTGCTCTGGGCATGTATCAGGGTTGTATAGTGAATGAGGTGGTTGTCTTTAGAACCTTTGTCTCATTTATTGCAGAAGTTGGAAGGTGTGTGGTGAATGAGGCAAGAGAAAGGTTGGTCGCATGGTTAAATCCCTAGACAACTGGATTCTATCCCTGCCTCTGCCACAGCATTCCTATGTGATGCTGGACAAGTCACTTAAACTAAAACTTTCACAGATGGCCAGTATGTATTTCCCAGTTTTCGGGTGCCCAAATTGAGGCACACTGAGCCTGATTTGCAGAAGTTTTGAGCACTTACAGCTGCACCTGAAGTCACTGGGAGCTGTGCTTTGAACATATAAAGTGCTATAATAATGCCCCCCATCTGTAAAATTGAAAATATTAATACCAACTCACCCTAGGGTGGTATCCTGAGGATAAATCCGCTAATGATTGTGGACTACTCAGATGCTATGGTGATGAGTGCCATAAAAATGAGGAAATTAATAATAATAGTAATAATAATTTTGTCTTCAGAGCAGGGTTTGAATAGTAAGCGGTAATAATAAAATAAGCATGGGGCCACATATTGAATGTTGAGGATAAAAAGGAGTACTGAATAGCTACCCATTCAGTGAGCGCTGTCCAATCTATGCACTGAATGAGGCAGGAGGTCCTCTGGGGAAAAAATAGTATGTGAACATGTAATTGAAGACTATCGTAATGCATATGAACGAGAGGGCCGAATTAAGGTTGGACAGGCCACCTTAATTCTATCATAGTTACTTCTGAGTGCTTGACTTTGCAACCTTAATGTTCTTTTAAGATAGTTTTTAATGCAATATATTTTATACCTTGCAGTTCTATTGAGCCTTTCATTTGAGGATATCTGACATTCGTTCAGTTTCCCACCACCCCTGTAAAGTAGGTAATAAGTAGTATTCCCATAATAGATGGTATAGAGGACCACTGGGAATTGTGCACCCATACTGATATACCTATAATAGACCTGAAAGCTGTTTACTAAGGCAGCAGAATATGTACAGTTTGGTCAGGTGTCTGTATGCCTTCTCCGTGGATCTTACTGTCAAATTCAATAATATTTCCTGTAGAGATTTCCATCAAAAGACTTCAAAACATTTTACTTACATTAATGAATTAAGTGGTGCACTAAGTAATATAATTGCATAAAGGAGAGCCTTGATTTTCGTGTTGCTGTATACAGCAGCTTTGTGTAGTTTCGTTACCTATTCAAAGAAAAGGCTGCCTCATCTGCAAGTTACACCTTTTTCAGTGTTATAAAGTCTTTAGAAGCAATATCCAGTTAACATTTTTGAGTGTATGGGTAAATGTTCTTGTGGGATATTTGAGAGAGACAGTAAGTGATCAGCAGAAAGCTTCTTGCTTTATATCCTGTTTAGAAAATCAAATTTGTTTGGCTAAAATCTTAGTAATACGGAACCATTCCCAGAAGTGCAGTTTCAGTCTTGTACCCGGGTCTAAAATCATACTGACTTGGATCAAGGAAATCTGAAATGTACATACTGCCAGAACTGTCTGGGCTTTCTCTATTTTAGAGTTGTAAATTTGTACCTATCACTCTTCTGTCTGAGCACCATTACATTTTCCATAATCTTTTCCAAAAAGGGAGATAAGACATTGGTCTATATTATTTTATTGTGGAAGCATTTAAGAGCCCAAGTTTGCTAGGTTCTGTACAAACACAGAACAAAAAGTAACATTGTCAATGTCCAGTGATGGATCCTTGCATATGGTTTTACTGGTGCCTTCCTGATGTTCATCTGGCATTGTACCCTCAGACAGAGGCACTGACTATCTTCATCATCAGTGGATATCTACACTATCCCAATGTTTGTCTGAATCCAAGAATTTTTTATCTGTCCAGCAAGCAGAAAACTTATTAGGAGAAACTTGACTCACTTTCCAGTTGGGAGTTTGGGTTATCTAAGTTACCTACTATCTGGGACAATATGACTGGGTGTGGCACTGCAGATCCTATGGTAAAGACAAAGAAACTTTTCTTTGTCTCTCATGCAGCCATGATACATGGTTTTAAAAAATTGTTTGCAATTGGGCTGACTCAGCAGGACTTCTGCCATCAATGCTCTGCTGTCTTCATTTAATCTGTGGCGCATCATCTGTAAGTTTCTGTTACCTGTTAGGGGGAAAACTGAATTTAGACGCTACTGGATCAGTGGTCAAGGCCTCTTCTAGGAAAAAAAACCCCAAGTCTCTAAATAATGGGCCACATTTGGAAGGTTATTGCCTTATAAGGGCCACAAGGGCTTTTAAAAAAAAATATTTTACAGACACTGTTGAGGCCCCCAGAAAAATGCTGGTATAGTGCATATGCTGTGTACCAGAGTAGTGAGGCCTCTGTGTGCAGTATACTAAAGAGAAAAACAAAAATCTCTGGCCTAAACCAGAGACTATTGCGCTAGTTCCAGGCTCCATCTGGCTTCTATTATTGCTGACACCACAGAGGGATGGAATCGCAATGGAGCAGAGATGGCTGGTCATCATTCAGCTTGTATATCTTCTCCCCCACACTCTCTGTATGTCTTTTCTATGTAGATTGTAAGCTCTTTGGGGCAGTGACTGTCTACCACTCTGTTTGCCTTACATAGTGGCCCCCATTCTTGATTGAATCCTACACATTACCATAGTACTGTGATTCTCAGTGCCTAAAAAGAGAAGCTTTTTAGTTGCTTATGTGCTGAATGCTGCCCTTAGCCCAATTAGTGGGCATATTTAGCACATACTTTCTGAAGCAAATAGATTTGTATTCTTGCTTTTTGGTTCACCTTTAGTACTTAACATTTTAAATTCTTCCAGTTTTATCCCTAGTCTTGGTTTTTCACAGTCCTGGTCATTAATGTGGGTGAGCACCATGTTCAAAAACACATGCATGTATGTAGTCACTGGTTATCAAACATAGTCCCTTGACTATCCCATGTTGCCCCACTTCTGTGATCACTTCAGTAGTTTCTGGTGTAATAAATTTTATGCTAACCATTTATTTTTACAGTAAAACATCTATGGATTGCATAAATGCAGCAAAGAAAACTTTTTAAAACTCATGGATTCAAAACAAAGATCTTTACTGTCTTTCAGGACCTTAAATGGACTTGGGATCTTGGTGTGTTCCATGGACGGATCAGTGGCCTTTTTGGACTTTTCCCAGGATGAACTTGGAGATCCACTTAGTGAGGAGGAGAAGGTACTATGAGCTCTCAGGACAAATGTGATCATCCATTCTTTTTCATTACAATAATATTCTCAAAAGTGTTCATAGAAGCTTGTAGTTGACTGATTTTCATATTATAGAAAAATGTGGTCTTGTCTGCTTTCCAAAACCAGGGAGTTTTTTTGTAAAGTCAGCCATCAAGTTCAGAAACAACTTGCGGTATTAAGTATCCTTTCCAGAGTAGAAACTGTCTTGGCAAATACCCATTTGCTTACATTGCATTATACATTTGAAACATTTGTCTGGCCTAAGTAGTAAGGAGTGACTTCCTGATTTCAAAATTATGGTTTAAAATTACTCTTATGAGCTTGTATGTAAGTCTTTTTAACGTACTTTGCTATCAGCTGGATTTTCCCCCTTATCGCTGCTAGCAACAGAAGTTTTGCTACCCGAGTTAAGTTAGTTAATGAGTTGGATGTTATCTAAAAAATATAACGAGAGAATTTTTTTTGAATGATGTGTAAATAGTACTGAAGGCACTTGCATATTGATGCTAATAGATAATGTGTAATGTCTATATAGCACAGTCACTGATGTATTGCTAGCAGTTGTAATCAGGTTTTGTTTTTACATTTTTAACACCCATAGAGCAACATTCATCAGTCCACCTATGGTAAAAGCTTAGCAATAATGACTGAGGCTCAGTTGTCTACTACCATTATTGAGAATCCAGAGATGCTGAAGTATCAACAGAGACAGCAACAGCAGCAGATGGAGCAGAAGAATGCAGCAATACGGGAAGCAGCAGGGACTGCAACAGCAGCTCCCAAAGTGGCGAGCATGGTTAATGGTGAGAGTTTGGAGGACATTAGAAAGGTAGGCCTTTTGAATGGTGGTTTTAGAGTATCCAGTACAAATTTGATAATTATCTAATTAGAGAGAGACGGTGGGTGAGGTAATATCTTTTGTTGGACCAACTTCTGTTGGTGAGAGAGACAAGCTTTTGAGCTTACACAGAGCTCTTCTTCAGGTCTGGGAAAGGTACTCAGAGTGCCACAGCTAAATACAAGGTGGAGCAGATTGTTTAGCGTATGAAGTTAATATGGTGTAAGAGACTATTCACAGTGAAATGAGCAGTTATGACCTCTGCAGTCCTAGGACAAAGGAGGGTTAGTGGCTTATAGATTGTTGTAATGAGCCATAAATCCAGTGTCTTTATTAAGGCCATGATCTTTTAGTGTCTAACAAAGTTATGAATGTAAACTCCCAGGCTCATCTTTTGAAAGTGTTGTGCAGGTTTCATTTGAGGTTGAGTACTGAGAGGTCAGATATGAAGTGATGGTTTTGTGAAAAGTGTTCTACCTTGTATTTAGCTCTGATTTATTGTTTGTATTATGGTGGTGTCTAAGAGCACCAATCACAGATCTGGGCTCCATCGTGTTAGAGATTAAACAAACTCTTATTAAAAGACAATCCTTGCTCCATGGAGTTTATGGTCCTAAAAGCCCCATTTGTTTGTGATGACAGGAAGGCAGATCGAGTGAGTGTGTGTGCAAATATTTGGGGCCTCTTTGGTTCAGAAATACAGTTGAAAAAAAAAAAATCTTCCCTACAATAAAGGATATAATTATTGATGACCATTTTTCATTTCATTGCACCTAACCAGAGTCTTGTGTCAACTGGAGAAAGCATTCATTTTAACATTATTTTCTCCCCTTCCCCCAACAGAATCTTTTAAAGAAACAAGTTGAAACACGGACTGCAGATGGCCGGAGGCGGATCACACCTCTCTGCATAGCTCAGCTGGACACTGGGTATACTTCGAAGTTTTACTTTTCTTATCTCCCTTGACCTTTTCATCTACTTATTCCAGTTCACACTGGCAAAATTTAGGTCCATCTTAAACCCATTGCATATTATAATACCTTATATTTAAGAACTTTTAAGATGAATTGATTTCAAAGTGCTTTAAAATGATCACTTTACCTACCATTAAAATGCAGCCACTTCTAGGGTAGAAAGTGGCAGCTGGGTTCTGTGAAAATAATACTGCAGAATAGTTTAAAGAAAGAGAAGTGAAAATCATTTCAAATTAAATACACAGACATTTAGGTGAGAAGAATGTAATAATCCCACTTGGAATTTGGCTGGTATGTGATTGCAATTTTGTTCCAGCACATTCCAAGAGCTATGGGATCTTGAATGACTGAGTGGTCCCATCCTTGGTTTCCTGTCTCATCCAAAAAATGTTTTTTCCTCTTCTAGGAATATACTGTGTATTGAATCCTTCAGTGTTTTAGATTATCTGGATTTGTGTCCTCAGAATGAGCAGCTTTAGCTATTGTTTTTGGAAGAGGGAAGGTCATGGAAAAAAGATCCCAAAATCAGAGCCACGAGTGAAAAATAAACTCCCTTTTCCAAGGACTTGTTATACTTCTGTCGTCCAAAGCAATTTCTGAAGCATGTGTCTACATCCTGTGTAATCATGCCAGTCATGATTTGAACTCGGTAGCTGGCTTTTGCTGGAAATATCCTGCATACAGTTGTGAAAATCTGCATTTATCCCAGTGTTCTCTTAATAGTAAGATTTGAGAGCCAGTCTGGAATGGTTTGTCTTAAGACATAGGTTTTCTCCCATAAAAAAAAAACAGCTCGTACTGTTAACTTCAACAGGACTAAACTAATGTTTTGCATCTGTCAACTAACACTATAAAAACTCTTTAACTTAAAACATGTTTTCACCAGAAATGGGAGAGCTCCCTTTGTTTGTTCTTCAGCTGTACACAAACAAATATTACCCCAAAGCAATGCATATTCCGTCTGCCTCACTAATTAACAGAGGTAAACTGCAAAGCACCACACTGGCCTACATTGCAGTAGAGATGAGAGAAAAATATATTGAAAAAATGGAGGGGTTTTTAAGTGTGTCTATGTATACACACACAAGTGATATTAAAGTTAAATTAAAATACTTCTTTAAAAACTACTAATTTTAAAAAAATCGTATGTACTTGCTTTTAATCTTTTTTTGATATAGGGATTTTTCAACAGCATTCTTCAATAGTATCCCGATATCTGGATCTCTGGCTGGCTCAATGATGTCTTCTCAAAGTAATCAGCAACTGATGTCATTAGATTCCAATGCAACCAATTCCCTCTGCACTTCAAAGCCTTCTCTAGAACCACTGGCAGCCAGTATAAAACCAACAGATGACACAATCAATAAAGATGGGTCAGTATTTGCAAGAGGTTTCATTTCTTTTAACCTCTATGACTTTTCCTTCATATTTCTCTAAATGAGCAGTTGCTAAAGTGATTTCCTGACAGAAAATATTAATTGAGAATCTAATATTGTCTTGCATACTTCAGGATTTTATTAATATTCAGTTACTCTTTTAATAGTGGTGGGAACTAATTATACCAAACCCATGTTTTTTGTGAAGTCAGTTTATCCTTGTTAACATCTAGTGCGCACCACTATGCGGCACTTACTAAGAAGTCAACTAGCATGAACGCTTCTGTTTTCCTTGAGGAAATGCATCCATTGTTGGATTGAACTTTGAGTTGGGATATAACTAGTAGCTTTAAAACGCTGCAGTTTACTTAATTAACCCTCCCAGGGCTGAACAAATCCCTAGGCATGCACTGGAAATGCTCTTCCCCAGTGAAGTAAGATGTATTTTGGTTGTTATCCACTGGAGTAACTACTAAATCATCCTTACAAACACTGAGCTGCTATTAGTACGAGATTGCAGCCTCCTTAAAACATCTTTATTCACTCTAAATTGAGTATGTTAAAAGTCCGCAAACCTTATTTAGATGATTTTTTGTGATGTAAGGTTCTGTTGTGTGGTTCAAAGAGTGTTTGCAAGAACCAGGTTATGTGGTTTGAACTATAGTGTAGGCAACAGCTAGGCTTGTGTGTAAAATTTTCAGTCTGCTACAGCAAAATAAATTTGCAGTGGAGACCTACAGATCATTTCATGCTGTTCCACTGCATATACATAATCGCTAATTTATTGTACTTGGACACTACAGATAATATGTATTTTTAATCAAGGAATGAGAATTATAAAGAATGAATCAGTTGGATATAGCTAGATGAAAAGACTTTATGCAGCAGCATTAAGATTTCAACTCTCAGATCTATTATAAACAATTTTTGAGAGTAGAGGATATTGACACATGAAAGGATGTGGTGTATTTTAATTCACACACGTCCAAGAGTGGCCAATTTAATGAAACTTGTAGTCCATGTGGGAGGTTTTGATAAATGCTGATGTATTTTTGAGTACTACACAATTCTAAATATATTTTCAATCTTTGTTTTTCTCTTTCCTCCTTTAATAGTATAAATGCTACCTCTGCTTCAGCTGCTCCCCCTGTATCATCTTCCTCTGTGCTAACAACTCCATCTAAGATTGAACCAATGAAAGCGTTTGACTCGAGATTCACAGAACGATCCAAAGCCACCTCAGGGACTTCTGCTGTAATAAATACAAATCAGACTGCCATAGACAGGTAAGTGATGGTACAGGGCAGGAGAGGGCACACAAGTAGACAGTGTTAAAACAATATGATTCTCTGAGGTATGGATGCATCAGTGCTGGGATTCTGGAGATTAACTCAGATCTCTATAGAAGGGGGCAATGAAAAAGAGCTACTAGTAAGAAAGATTTTCTGAGGTAACATTATCCATGGATACTCATATTTATGTTTTCAGCCTGAAACATATGGGACCAAAAAAACTCTTCAGATCTTCCTTAGTTAAAACTTTTGTTTCAAGATAAAATCATTGCATGTGAGGTCTTCATGGAAGACAATAAAATCTAGCCTGCCTGTACCAGGGAGTTCCATCTCAACCTAAATTACATTACATAGAAAATAGATCCCAATGGCTGCAGACATATTTCAGTTTTGTGCTGAGAACCTTGTACAGGCGATACATTTTCTTTTCAAGTATTTGTCTGTGGAGCCACGTGATCAGAGTCGAGAAAAGGAAAACCTTTCAGTTTGGTGATGTGAGTGTGCACAGACAGACCACTTAAGAAATTGTGTGGAAGGTCAGTGTCTTGCCAGCGAGCTATGTAGTCACCTCATTTACAATAAATACAGCGGTTTTTTTCCTGTCCCATATTTCCTCCCATAAAACTGTCCTTTTGCTTAAAACAAACAAACAAAAAAAAAACCCCAAAAAAATCCCCCACTATTCCGGAGGATTGGAAGGTAGCAAATTTTGTACCTGTATTTTAAAAAAGGCTCATGAAGTGATCTGAGGAATTATAGACCTAATCCTTACATCTATACCTGGCAAATTGCTTGAAACAATAATTAAACACCTGGAATAATAAAACACCTGGAAGATCATTATATGATAGGGTCTAACCAGCATGGTTTCTGCAAAGGAATATTGTATCTCACTAATCTTAAAATTCTTTGCATGTGTCAATAAAGTAGTGGATAAAGGAATATCAGTGGATATAATTTATTTAGACTGCTGATAGGCCTTGGACAAGTTCCTTCATGCAAGATGCTACTAAAGAAGCTAACTAGTCATGGAGCGAGAGGCAAAGTATTGTCAGGGATCAAAAACTGGCTAAAAGACAGAAAACAAAGATTAGGATTAAATGGTCAATTGTAATCCATAGCAAAAGGTTTGAAGTGGGTGCCTCAAGTTTCATACTAGGTCCTGTGTTGTTTAGCATGGGCTCTCAACCTTTCCAGACTAGGGTACCCCTTTCAGGAGTCTGATTTGTCTTGTGTGCCCCAAGTTTCACCTCACTTAAAAATTACTTGCTTATAAAATCAGACATAAAAGTACAAAAGTGTCCCAGCAGACTAGTACTTAACAGTTGTTCACGCTCTCATTTCTACCACGTAATTATGAAATCAATCAATTGGAATATAAATATTGTACTTACATTTCAGTGTATAGTATACAGAGCAGTATAAACAAGTCATTGTATGAAATTTTAGTTTGTCCTGACTTCACTAGTGCTTTTTATATAGCCAGTTTAAAACTAGGCAGATATCTAGATGATGTATCCCCTGGAAGACCTCTGCGTACTCCCAAGGGTACATTTATCCCTGGTTGAGAATCACTGGTTTAACATATGTATTAATTACCTGGAAAGAAGTATGGTGAGTAATGAGGTAGAACAATTTGCAGGTGAGCCATAGTTATTTTCAGATACTTAGGACCAGACACGATTGTGATGACCTTCAGAGAGATCTAAACAGGCTGAGTCTATGGGCAACATTGTGGTAAATGAAATTCAGTGTCAGTAAATACAAAGTGTAATGCACATTGGAGGAAAATAATTAAACTACTCTGACACCTTCCAGGGTTCTAAATTATCTGTATCAACTCAAGAAAGGGGCCTGGGTTTCATCATAGTCATTGAAGACCTGTTTTATGTGATGTTGTGGTCAAAAAAGCAAACAAGATGTTAGGGTACCTAAGGAATGGGCTTGTGAATAATATGGAGGATGTTATAATGCAATTACACAGAAACTATGATCATGCAATTATATACATCAATGCTGTGGCCTCATTTGGAATAGTGTGTGCAGTACTGGTCACGCTATCTCAAAAAGGGATATTGCGGAACTGGGGATCGGAGGAAAGCAACAAGAATGATCATGGGCTTGGAAAAATTCTCATATAAAGAGAGATTGAAAAGAATGTGATTGTTTGTCTTAGAAAGGGGATGCATAAGTGGTACACAATAAAAGTATATAAAATAACGAATGGTCTAGAGAAGGTAGATCAGGAACTCTTGTTCTGCCTGTCTCCTAACACAAGAGCAATGGACAAGCAATGAAAATTAAAGAATGCAAATTCAAAACGAGTAAACACACAATATGTAATTAGCTTGTGGAACTCATTGTTATAGGATTTTTTTGAGGCGAAGAACTTAGCAAGATTCAAAAAGGGAGTCAACATTTGTATTGATATCATGAGTATCCAGAGTTTTCAAATTAATAACAAAAATTTGAAAAGGCTATTAAACCTCATGTTTTAGGCCTGGAGCCAATCTCTAACTACTAGAAACCAGGATGACATACTATGGGGGGCAGATTACCCCTCATCTGCATACTGTGGGGTTCTTAAACATTCCTCTGAAGCACCTGGTTCTGGCCATTGTGAGAGACAGGACACTGGACTAGCAAAATTTGGGTCTGATCCAGTAGGGCAGTTCCTGTGTCTTTAATGGGTATATTTGCCGAGAGTCAGTTGCATGGCAAACTGGTCCACATGTATGGTGTGAGGTACATTGTCTTTTCTGCCCACTTCCCAAAGTCAGAAGGGACATTGGTTGGGTACCCCTGTGAGTGAGTGTGGTAAACAGTAGTATCCCAACTTACAGCTTGGGAAGGTTGAGGGACAACGAGGTGGTCACTTATCTGAGAGTCACTGTGATCTATTATCATGGCATAGGACTGGGTATCAGGAGACCTAAGTTCTCATCATGATACTGATGTTCTGTATGATGTCGGACAAAAGTCATTTAACCTCTCTGAGTCTCTTTCCAGCCAGTAAAATGGGAATAACAATATTTACTCTTGAGGGGGTGTTGTGAAGCCTATCTAATGTTTCCTATGTGCTACTTAAATGCAAAGAATTATGGACAAACAGCAGTGGAACTGGGAATAGAAATCACTCCCCATCTTTTACTCATTTCTCTGTTATGTGGAGAAGAAAGAGAGGAGAACTACTCTTAAAATTCCTTGCATGTTTAGATCAACACAAGATGAAAAATTCCCTTCCTCCCACCCTTCCCAGGTAAACATCTTGGAAAGCTGGGAGGTAGGGAGAGGCTGCAAAAAAGGTTTTTATTACAACCTTAACAATAACTGTGATTCCTGATGCTCATCATAATGTGTGTATATATGTGCATTGAAAGCCATTGCTTCAGAGATGTCAAGCATGCTGTACATGTTAATTTATAGCCCTTGTGTTCTTTTCATTTGCAAGCTTGCTACTGTCAGTTTATTCTCTTCCACCTCTAGCGCTTTGCCCATCCTCCTGCCCCTAATGGAATTGCTCCGTTTTAGCTGTAATGGAAACCAGTCTCTCTAAGCAAAACTCTAGTTGTGTCATCTGATTTGGATATTATAATTGCTCTTCATGTGGTACAGTATCCATTAAATGGTAAAATAAAAGTTTTGTTTTTTTTTAAAAAAGTATCTCGGATTGCTGAATAATGTGTTTGTGCAAGCCACCATACCCTAGTTTACTATTTGCTTTTTAAGCAGAAAATTTACTTGAAGTTGCATTTTGTATGTTCCATATTTGCACTTGCATAAAGGATTGGGTAGCCTTTTCTTACCTTAATTTTTTTCCTTTGCACTTTTTCAGATATATTCAAACAAGCCTAAGAATGCATCTGATGCTTAGCTTGAAAGCAAATAGTGGGTAGATGGGTGGCAGCTTTGAGTACAGCTTATGTAAATTATTAAACAAATAGTTTACTTTTTATGCAGATTGAAAGATCAGAATTTAATTAAAGAGAATAAGCCCAAGGATATCCTGGAGAGCAGCAGTGACAGTGAGGAGAAGATTCCAGCTACTAAACCGCTGTCACTGCCCAAGCGTAAACTAGAACTTGAGGCAGAAACAGTAGAAAAGAAGAAAAAAGGCAGGCCTCGAAAGGACTCCAGACTCGTACCTGTGACTTTAACTGTTCAGGTAATCAGTATGTCAATAATTTAATTAATGTGCATAGTATTAGTATTTATGGTTTCTACTATTCATTTACTAAAGCAAAATGTCGTCCTTGCATTAAATCAGACAAAAGGTGGTCAAGTGAAACCAGGAGTGCTAAGGTTTCTCAAAATTTTGAAGCTAGTCCTCTTGCTTGCTTTTTACCTAATTCTTAAGGTTTTAAAATGAAGGTGCACATAATGTAACAAATCTGTATTCTGTGCGCATACAAATATTGCAGTCACTAGCTAAACAGTATGTATGTAGTATTGGAGTTAGATGCAGGACTTGGCTTCAAAAAACACAGATTTCTGCTGCTTGAACTACATGATAAATTCCATCAGCTGTCAGCAGTATGATTCAAGAGGGTGAAGTAATTATAAGCATTTGAGCAGGTATGACCTTCCATTCAGTACAGGACAGTAGAGTACATACCTAGCTAGTACATTATGGCAGTACTTCCCATCCTTCAGTTGCAATAGCCCTTTTCATTACCAACATTCAAAAGCTGGCCTTGCCCTGAAACATACCGGAGCTTCCATTATGTTAGTACAGATGGAAAGTGTCAAAGATGGCCTAATGCAGACCTCAATGACCACATATTGTTCCTGAAAATTCTTAGCAGCTAGTTTAGAGAACGAAGAAGTAGTATTTATGCAATATGTATTTAAAAAAAAAAAAAGCTTTTGCACAGGGTTTTTCTGATGCGTGTATCCATATTTGTTGAGGTTTCCCTCTTGGCAACACAATCTGGACTACGGTATATATGTACTGAGGTGCTTTCGTGAGTGATAACCCTGCACTCTTCCATTTGTTCATAAGTTTTTTTTCTTTTTGTTTTTAATTGCTCTGTTTGTTACTGTTGTTGAAATTTTTGCTTTTCAGTCCCCAGCTGCACTGGCCTCTGAGAAGGATGCCACTTGCATCTCTGCACCAGCATTAGCACTTAAACTGCCAACCCCAATCCCACAGAAATCGTTTACATTGCAAGTAAGTGGGTGACAGCAACATTGTTTACTTAAAAGGCATTTTGGGGGATTGGAGCAGAATCCCTTTGACTTGTCCAAGAAGGAGCTTTACCCATCTCACTTTCTTCTAAGACTTTCTCACTTGGCTCCTTCCTGCCTCTGTAGGCCTCCCAACTGCCTCTTCCCCTCCCCTGCCTGACTTCGCTTCGGGACCCAAGTAAGTCACATGCACCCTCTGGCTTCTGCCTCCTTACTTCCTACCTCACCTGCAGAGGCAATCCATTTCAGCAGTTCATTCCTTCTTTTCTCACCTGACTTGGCTTCAAAGCCAAACATATTTTCTCCTCTTAGGCACCCCCTCCCTTCTTCCTTTATTTAGCCTTGGTGTTACAAGAGAAGTGGTGGCAGCAGCAGCTCCAGACAGGGCTGATGCTTTCTCTTCACACATGCGCCACAGCCAGCTCTCTATATAAACTGGACATTTCCTCTGAGGTCTCTTCACATGGTAAAGTGACATGCTCAGCACCTGGAGGGCCTAACATAACATTGACTCATGTACCTGCGTAATCCCTTGTCTGTGTGCTTTTACCATAGAAGTCTGGCTTTGACTGCAGGAATCCTGAAAGGCTGCAGCAGCAGCCTTGTTTGAACTAGATTTGATGTCCAGGACTTAAGAAGAACAGATGACTGAAAATATAAATTGGTGGGCTCAAAATACACAGAAATTGTTGATGGGGAGTAGCCTTGAGTGACCAGTTGCCTTTGGAATCTCTTCCTTTTGAAGTAATTTGGTGTATTTTGAGGATAATTTTAAAGAAAAAACTCCAGAGTGTTTTCTCTATCAGACGCCAAGGTTTAACTGGGCCCTATTTTGGACCTACATTACTTGACACTTCCCTGAGCAGTTTTCCTCTGTGTAAAAAGATTTTCCTTTACTTTTTTTCAGGTAAGTTCAGATCCCTCCATGTACATTGAGGTGGAGAATGAGATGACCACAGTGGGAGGTTCCAAGCTGAGCAGGTTAAAATGTAATCGGGAAGGCAAAGAATGGGAGACTGTTCTCACCAGTCGAATTCTTACTGCAGCTGGAAGCTGGTAAGAGAATTTGCTTGTAGAAGTAGGAGCCTCCAGAAAAGGATAGTTTTTGGGCAGGAGAAAGCATTTAGGGCTGTATTGTTACACTATTAAACAAGTTGTTAGTGGAAATCTTATTCAAGGTTCCCTTTGAGAACTTCTGATGACATTAATAAAATATATAGGTATTTAAAATTTACCAAATTTTGATAGCTTCAGAGAATATTGCTACCCATTTGTCTTTATTATTTTAACCCCCCATGCATGGCATATTTTTGCAAAATGTTTAATTAAGTTCACTATTACAGTGCATGACAGGATCCCTTATTTTTATGGAGTTGTGTGATTCTTCATAGTGCAAAACATCTTCCTAAGACCTTTCTCTTCTTCCTCTTCCTGCTATCCCACTCTAGGACATGTATGTTCTCTTTTCTCCTCCTATAGCATTAGTAACAGGGGGCATTGGCTTTGCTGGTCATTGCGGTTTGCTGGTTTTTTCGTTACTTCTTTTGTAACCTGTACACAATGCTTTGGTATTAACCATGTTAGATGAATAAATATAATATGCACTGTATGTAGACCTGATGGCAACCTCACGAGTGAATTAGCCCCTAGGGTCTTGACGTAACCACAGGCTTTATAGCATCCCATGTCCCCATTAGCCAATTAAAATACTTCCTTTGCCAGACATTGCATTCTTCCATTAAATTCCCCCATTAGAGTGGACTGAATGATTAGAAGCAACAGTTGTTTAAACAGCAAATGCCACAATGACTGAAGGTTTAAAAGAACACTTTAAATAGAATATTTTTGTGGGGTACATGTTTCCTCAGAGATACCTGCAGTTTCTCCTCCTCCTCAACAGCAGCTTTTAGTTTTTGCATCAGAAGTTTAAATTAAACTGTGTGATCTTGTTGAGGTCCAAACTGTGACATAAGTACCCACAAGTCTGGTTCACAGGAATTCATCTGAATCTTTTTCTGGTTTTATACCCTTAAGAGTTAGGCTGAGTTTTGGATTGGAACAAATTAATAAATCACAGCTGAAATTGACAAGTTTTACATGTTTTTTGTGGAAGCTGTTATGTTTTGAGCTGTAATGTTTTGCAAAAACTCACAGTGGCTCAAGTTGACTCAAACTTCAGCCCAAGTCCACCACAAGGTTTGGTTAGTCTGGCCTGAGTTTCAAGCTTGTTAGGAAGAGTGTTGGTTATAAAGTTACGTACAGCTGTAATCAGAGCTCACCTTCACACCGTGCCCTGTCATCCATAACAGGAAACTGCAAACTCCTGATCATTCACATACCTTATTCAGTGTTTAGATTAAAAGCATACCTTAGAGCAGGATAGAAATAAAAAGTATGTTAAAATTTGGGCCAAAATTTCTGATGCTCTTTAATGAAGGAGGTAGGAAGTGCTCCTTTTACAGTATAAGCCTTCCTCACTGACAGAAGTGCTATCCAACACCACCTTTGAAACATGCACCCAGGGCTTTGATTGCAAGGTAATTCAAATCTTTAATCTCACATCGCCATGAAAGGTACTTTTATATTTTGTCATTTAGCAATTCCCTACTTTCACCTCTCCAATGCTCTTGCCTGACAGTGCACAACTTCCTCCCTGCCTTCCAAAGAGAGCATCATCATTCCACTGTCTTGACAGACCATTCTTCTGTGTGTGGAAACGGTCTTGTTTCAAAAAACCAACCTCTTCTTCATATGCCTAGACTTATTCTGACCAGGCACTCCTCCTTTCCTTCCCCAATGATATGTTGCATTCACCACCATCTGCAGAGTGAGAGACTTGAATTTAGGATTCAAAACCACATTCTTCTCTGTTTTTTGCCTCTGCCTTCTGGAGCCAAGTTTTCTGAATCCTCACAATTTACCAGTGAGACCTCCTTCAAGTTGTATGATAACCCAAGAGTTCTTGCCTCTTTCTTTTCACTGAGCTTAAATGTTTCCTTTTGATCATTTTCAGTGATGTGGTGAGTGTAGCCTGTGAGAAGAGGACCTTATCTGTATTTTCAGCTTGTGGTCGTCGCCTTCTCCCACCTATTATATTGCATTCGCCTATCTCCGCTTTACATTGCACAGGTTCCTACGTCATGGCTCTCACCACTATTGCTACGCTGTCTGTGTGGTGAGTACTAAATTATGCTGTCATGACTGCCAATAAGCATGGGCTATGATTGACTGGTTACCTTACTGCTTCCAGTTAATGACTTTGATTGGGGCTGATAGATTTTTTTTCTTTCTTTCTCGTGGCTGGGTTGGTATGTGCCTGCTGATGCTCTGGTTCAAATCAGATTTCCTTTCGATTGAGTCTTATTTGTGGATGTGAAATTCACCCCTGTATAGAGGGCCCACCATGCAAGACATGAGTCCTGGCTACTCTCTTTTGCAGGCTTAAGTGGACTTCTGCACGGGGTGAATTTCACCCTAGAAAGTGGATGATTTATCCAACTAAGGGTCATTTGTTTGAGCCACCTCCTAGGACAGAGTGATTTTAGTCTGTAGAATTAAGGGAAAGAAGGAAACATAGAAATCATTCATATCTTCATTTTTAGTAAACCAACATTGACATTGGAAGGAGTATTGTCTAACAGTTAGAGTATGGGCCTAGGAGTCAGAAGTCATGGTTCAGTTCCCAACTCTGCTGTTGACTCACTTTGTGACCCTGGACAGTTCACTTAACCTCTCTCTCTACATTAGTTTACTTATCTGTAAAATGGGGCAAATGATTCATACCTATCTCACAGAAGTGTTGTGAGGCTTAATGTTTGCAAAGTGTGATGAGATTCTCTAACAGAAAGGGCCATAGAAGTGCAAATAATAGTTCTTATAATCTTTATCAGAAGCAGGGGTGCATATGGCTCTGCCCTGCCAAAATTGTGTTGTCAAATAACGAAGAAAATATTAAATTACAAATTTTAATCAGGAACGTTCTAGAAACTGTTTTGTTATATGATTGGAGTATTCATTTCTTTTTAATGTATAGATTTCCCGCACCCCACCCCCTCTTTTCTCTCCCTTCAGGGATGTTCATAAACAGTCAGTGGTTGTCAAAGACGAGTCTCTGCAAACAATATTAGCAGGTATGAAAGGGCACATTTACCTGCCAACCGTAGTCTTTCAGCCCTCCTGTAATATTTTGAGCCATTAACGAGTGTGCTAAAATTCTACCTACCCCTGTAATGCAAAAATAAATAGGTATTCTTCTGTATGTAGTTGGGTGTTAAATGGAAATCACTGGGTAATGTTTCATTACCACAGAAACAATCAAGATAAAAATATAAGGAGATAGCAGACTATTAAGGATCCTGTAATTTGTTTTGTTTTTTAAATGTGGAAATTCAGTGTTGTAGAGTTATCATGAATCACTTTCTAACCTGGTGTATAAATCCCGTAACACTATCGCAATCCCCAATGCATATCTTGCATATAATCAGATATTTTAAAACGTAATTGATCAGAAATTATCTGAATTTAACAAATCTGTTTTCTGCCCTTACCAGTATCTGGCAAAAAAAAAAAAAAAAAAAAATCAGTGTTACAGGAAACACACTGGCCTCCTATCTGGATTTAATCTTACTAGTATTAATCAAAGGCAGTTTGAGAAGTATTTGTATGTGTGTGTGGTATGAACCCAGCAGACTGCAGAAGTCTTCTCAGACAGACAGCCACAAACCCTGGTTAATTGGTCCTGTGCTCAAAACATGCTCTGAAGGACTGTAGAATCAGAACACTTTGGTAAGCAGGAGACAATTAATATCTGAGCATTACAGCATGTTTATCCACACCTTCCCAAGCGTAGTTTGTTAGGAGATTGGCATGGAGATATCTGTAAACTGAAAGGTTTAGTTTTAAAGATGACAGAAAAATAATGGGGTGAATATTCTGCGCTGAGATACTGCTAATATTTCCCTTTTAACCAACCCTTTATGTATTTTGCAATTTCTCAAGATTATATAATGATAGTTACAAAGAAATGATACATGTAATAGTGCATTGAGCTCAGTGCTGAGAGTCCTGGCTTCTAAGTCCAGCTCTGCTACTGACTTGCTTACGTGCATTCAGTGAGTTACTTCACCTCTTTGCCTCAGCTTCCCTGCCAGAACTTGTTTCGGTAGGGCTCTTGCGAGGATTAATTAATGGCTGTACAACACTTTAAATGTGTAGAGTTTTAAATGTTATGTAATGATTACTTCAGAGGAAATCATGAGATCTGATTTAATCTGTAGGAAGCGATACATCTGTCTCTCAGATTTTGCTGACTCAGCATGGTATACCAGTAATGAGCCTGTCTGATGGAAAGGCATATTGTTTTAATCCTTCTCTTTCTACGTGGTAAGTTGCACATTCTTTCTTACCATTTATAAAGTTGGTTGTGTTAGCATGCCGGTTCTGATTTACTGCCCCTTAATTCTGTGCTCTGAAAACTAACCAGAGCAGAAACACACTCTGGGCTTGTCTTCCACTTTGCTCCCCACATACTAGTACATGGATGGCTGGGCCAGTCCCTTTCATGTTTTATGATTCAGTATTGTTTAAAATAAGCCTTGTAAATTAAAAACTTAGACTGAAATTTGTTTCCTTACCGTTCTTTCCCCACCTGTTACATATATACTCTGATTTGTTGTCATAGGGTTGCTTGTAACTGCCTGAAAGTTGACATGGATTTAAAATGGTTTGGTCATTCAGACGTTCATGATTTCTGAATGTAAAAGATAATAGTCTTTGGAAAAATTAGTCCGGAACAGCTGCCAGGAAACTTGGATGCTCTTTTATATTTAGATGGTAGTTTGTGTGTTTAGATGATGGGTTCCTTTAAATAAAAAACACCCCAGAGAAAATCTCATTTTTACTGCCTGGGTCTAGTCCATGTCTGTAATGGCCTTGATATTATTCACAGCTAAGGCTGACCCTGCACTTAAATGCTGCTGTCTTTTTCTCCACAACAATTAAACCAATGGAGGATGGAATCTGAATTTCCTGTCACTTTTCTGTTTGTGCCACATCCTTAGATTTATATAAAAGAATAGTCCCTTAGTCACCAGCTCAAATTAACCATGATTAAACAAGCAAGTTTACTGTAAGTATTTGTGCCATTGTGTATCTTTAGTTGTCTGGTAAGCATATATATGGCATTCATTTGAGCAACCAATTCCCCAGCCTGTAGATGATAGCCTTAATTAGGTGTGGGAAGTGGGAGCTGTAGCTGTCAACTCTCCCCTGTCAGTATGAAGGTGGCATGATATCCTCAGTGTAAGAGAACTTCCAGAGTGGCTGATCAGCAGTCTCAGAGCAGGGTCTGATGTGTGGAGGGGTTTAGGGTAAAGTTAGTTTCATGATGAGAAAGTAATTACCTAGGTTCCGTACAGCCTGGGTCCTACTGTGGATGTGAATTTTTGTTTTCAATATGCAAGTTCCAAGTATGGCAACTTGTAAAATATGCCAGTGGATTTTCTCTTATGCTTTTCAGAGCTCAAGCCAAATCCTGTTTAGGTTATGTGACTAATCCCATTGACTTCAGTGGGACCATTTGTGTAAATAAAGTGAGCAGGATTTGGCCCAAAGCCTTGTACATTGCACCAGTGTGTATCATTAAATGTATTAATCTAAATTTGGGTTATTGCTGATATGTACTATATGTATTGTATGATGTTTGAACCAACCTTTGTACTTTTGGATAATTTAAGCACTATACCCAGATGTACAGACACTCTTTTCTTAACCTGTGTATTATATAATTTTAACATTAACTTTAATAAAATTTTTATTGTGAAAATGCAAATAGAGTATAAAGCAGAATAGAACAGAGTCATCTGCCACCTGATGCACCATTCGCTGTGTTCTAATATGTTCTTGTTTTTTTTTTTCCCCCCCCAGGAATCTTGTCTCTGACAAACAGGACTCCTTAGCACAATGTGCAGACTACAGGAATAGTTTACCATCCCAAGAAGCCATGCTGTGTTCAGGACCCTTAGCCATAATACAGGGACGAACATCAAAGTATGTATTTAGGCATTTTATTTGTGTTTACTGATCAGCCAAGTGGTCTCTTTCTGCTTCATATACAGTCAACTAAATTGCCCGGTGTTAATTTCTGTTGTGTCGTCTAGTTTCAAGATGACTGAATGTTTGAATTACTTAGTTATTTTCAGAAATATCAGTGGCTTGGAGGGCTAATCTGTCAATCAGATTTGTACAGAGAGTATGTTTAAACCTTACACCTTTGTAACCTTGTATCTGTTTAGCTCAGAGAATATTTGGGTAGTAAGAAGGTGGCTGCATTCTATGCTTAGTAATTCTACTTTTATAGTTCTTCCTTACCTATGGTGCAGTTTTTTCATTTAGGTTTATAGAATATCACTTTGTTTATTTAAATTGGATTTCTTATATTTTGCATTGTGATTTTATAACTTACTTATTGGACCATCATCCCAAAAGTGGCTTGGTCTACAAGCTTCAACTTTGTCTTATTCAATTTTCCTTAGTTGGCTTATTCTGTGGAATCTTTGAGTATTTTAGGGAAGATTGGATGTCTAATTAGTCATTTGCTGCACATTTTTAACTTCTGATCATACCACCAGGGAATAGCAAGAGCCAGTGGAAGTGTCCATAGACAGCTCAGTGGCTCATCTTCACCTGCCACTCACATTCCTGTCTTCTAATTTATATACCCTCTCATAGCCAACTTTGATTTTATTTTACTAATGTATATGCCCAAATGAGAGTGGCTGTAAGTAGGGTAATGGGACTTATTTTCCTTCTTTCCTTAAAAAAAAAAAAAAAAAGTCAGGAAAATTAGGATTTAAAAATAGAAAGAATGGAAATAACAGTTTGGATTTATTTTTTAAAAAAGAAAATATCCGCAGGAAAAATTAGTTAAGGTTTGTAAAGATGTTTTAGTTACTTCAAAAAGTAACTTTATTAAAACATTTTAGTTAACTTCAAAAAAAGAATTTCCAACCTTTTACAAAGACCACTTATAAAACTAGCCTTCATTTAGTTGCCTGGCTTTCACATGCTTGTGGGTGGGGGTTCAGGAGTGTTCTAAAGGATTATATAAACATACAAGAAGACAGCCCATACCCTGAAGAGCTTACAATGTTAAAGACAAAAACCAGATGAAGGGAGGATGAAAAGTATACAAGCAAAGTGATCAGGATGATGATAGGAACTTACTGTGTTAGTTCCATTTTGTTCATTTGCTTATATATTTGATTTTATAATATAAATGAAATTATATAAACTGAACTTTGCTATGGTGGAGGGGAGTGGTGCACACGCAGGATTGAAGTGGGCAAGAGGAAGGGGTTATGGGAGTGAGGAGGAGAAAGGAGGTGGTGGAGAACCCCAGTGGGCAAGAGAGGGCACCTGAGAGGTTGCAGTGGTAGGAGAGGGATGGGTGATAAGAGAGAAGTAATCAATGACAATATAGTAAAATCCATTTTCCAAGCTGAGTGAATGATGATTTCAGGAGGCTGTGGAGGCTCCTATTGGTTACTGCTCCCCATGTGGAAAGTCTGAAGGGACTGGGGGATTGACAAACCTAGTGCCCTGGTGGTTCAATCTGGGTCTGGTGCTAATGTAGGCAGGTCCAAGGGTCTTTCCATTTGTCAGGGGTACAGAAGATTTATAGGCAGTGGCCTTTGACAGTAGAGGTCCAAACTGGGAACGCACCAAATACCCTTGATATGTGAAAGACTAGAAGAATGGCTTCTGCACTGTGGGAATTTTTTTCTAATTGATCTCTGACTTTTTACCACGTTTGGTTTATAGTTCAGGAAGGCAAGCTGCAAGACTGTTCTCCATGCCTCATTTAGTACAACAAGAAACAACACTGGCTTACCTGGAGAATCAGATAGCAGCGGCACTTATGTTACAATCCAGTCATGAATACCGCCATTGGCTCCTTATCTATGCACGGTACCTAGTTAATGAAGGTGAGCTATGGTATGCAATGTTATTTCTTACCTTAAGTGCTCTTGCAAAAGGTTGGTTTTTTTTAAATTGGGCTTCTGCCCTTTTTGCTACTTTCTGATGTAAAGTTGGCTGGATAAGTTTTTGTGTGTATTTTTTAAAGGTTTTCATCTTGGTTTTTTATCTGATAAATATAAAGAATGTCAAGTCTGGTCTTTCCTAGTTTTGCTGAAGGTTCTCTTAGAGAGGATCTGGAAACATGATTATTGCAAATACTCTCACCTTAATACAGCAGGCAGGGATGTTGAGTCTTTATCAAAGACAGCCTTTTTCCAAGCTGTTTTAGGTATTGGCATTAAATATGTGTTGTTCAAAAACCCTAAATTTTAAACAGTCTTCCTAAAAACGTAATTCTCCTCTCAATTACTCAACTTTCACTCTTTGACTTTTTTGTGGTGTGTAATCATTTCAACAGTTACCGTAGTCTACCAGGGCAGACAAGACATGTATAACAATAAAAAGCAAGCTGACTTTTTTGGGGGGAGAGGTTGGGAAAGGAAGGGTGTCTTTCAAGTTGTATTTATAATAAAAAATGTGATAATCATACCATTGTTTTTCCTTTGTAGATCACTTTTAACAGCCTTTTTGTGGAGAACTGTAGATAAAAGTTTTTGGAAGTTCTAGAATAAATCCATCAGCCTGTCTTTATTCACTATTTTAATGTTTCAAATAATTCTTATTGGTTAGGGAGGAATAATTTGCCTTTACAGAAATCATATAGGTTTGTCCTTATGTTGTTCTTGTCTAGATACTTGTAACTCTGTCTTAAATTATATGTGATTTATATTGTGTAGTGGGTATAATTTTATGTTTATGCATGTTGTTTTATTTCTGGTAATTCTCAGGGTTTGAATATCGCCTGCGAGAATTATGCAAGGATTTACTGGGTCCAGTCCATTACTCAGCTGGAAGTCAGTGGGAATCAACAGTTGTGGTAAGTGCTGGTTTTTGTTTTTAAGTAAATTAGGGGAGCCATTCCTTTTGTGTATAAACCAGACAGTTTTAATTTAAATTGCTGAATGTACTTTACATTTCCTCTCATAGTTTCTTTTGGTAACATTTAAAAGAACACTGCCAAAGTTGAGAACCCAAAATTTGATCTACCCTTAAAAGTGTCATCTGTTAAGTAATTTTCAGTTTTTATTTTACAAGTTCACTGCTAGGGCTTTCTTGTAATTGTTTTGGGGTTCCATGGTTTTTTGTTTTGGTTTTTTAAGGGAGTTTTCACTTAGCTTTAGAAACAGTATTTAAGTTATGCCAGCCTGGTGCTGATTCACAAGGAAGGAAGTAAATTGAATGAGCCAAGCCTTGTCCAGCCACTGTTTCTTAAGGAAGAAGAAATGTCTGCTTAATTTGTCTAACTTTTTAACTGTTGGGAAGGTTGATAGCCCTTTTAACCTCAAGTATACTTCAAATTGAGTAGCAAGCAAGTAATCTCCAAAGACTTTAATCATTGTGGAACCATTCTATACCTAATCCATCCTTTCCATTACTTAAATAGTAACTTCCTTTATTCTCTCTGGCACTGTATACAAACACTTAACAATTCCATTATCTCCACTGATGCTGTCAAACATACCTAATAGATGGAACAGGTTACACCTTCAGTGCTCTCCATTCACCAGGTATGTACCTTTGAAAGGGCTGATATGCCAAAGAAACATGTGCCCTTCAAGGAACACTTCCGCATTCTATCACCACATGGAAGCAGCAACAAGAACATTTAATATGTACTCCCAAAGACTTAATTATTATTATTATTATTACTGTTGACATCTAAATAACAGGAGGTGACACCAAATAAACAGCTCTCTAAGATAAAGAGAGACCATGCTAATTTTAAGTGAATCCCGTATCAAATGCCTGTATTAATGATGTAAAATAAATTTGAGGATTTTTGATGTTTTTGTGCAGGGTTTACGAAAGAGAGAGCTACTGAAAGAACTGCTTCCTGTCATCGGACAGAACCTCCGTTTCCAGAGGCTTTTCACAGAATATCAAGAGCAGCTAGACATCTTGAGAGACAAATAGTATTTCCCCAGATTTTCCCTGAAGGGCCTGGTCTAAGGGAAACTGCTGAACAGCATTAACCAGAGACAGAAGAGGAGAGAGCCCGGCCAGAATGGGACACTCCTGAAAGGGGCAGTACCAGAATGGCCCCACATGTTTCAAGAGTGATAAGCTTTAATTTCTAAAGAAGCTCACAAAGGCATATGTGGAACTGCGTGGAGGAGCTGGACCTGTTTTCCAAGTGGAATATGAACATCAAAGCTGTGGCCTGTGTTCCTACAGAAGGTTGTGGATCAGTACTTCAGGGGTTCCTTTTGGGTCTGGATCTCATTGTGATATCAAGGAGACTAGCTGAGAACAGTTTGGGGATTTTTTGGCTGTCCTGTGAAAAGCACAGTACTTCAGAGTACGCTGAGCAGCATATTAACCCTGTTCAGGGTTTTTTGCCTGAGGATTGATTGAGGCTCAACACTATATTGAATTAGATGAATGAGCCTATAAAAAGAAATTTCATAAAATATTAAGGTATTATGCAGCCAATAGACTCAAACCTGTGAATATAATTATAAAAGGCTGTTCTAACACAAGGACTATTTTTGTACTAGAATTTGCTAACTTGTAATATGGAATTTTATTTGGCCAATAATCAGGATTTCCCTACAAGTAACCTTGTAGGAAATTTAACTCTAATTATGACAGCTATGTTGCTGAATAATTGTACCAAAATTAACCTGTCATCATCTGGTTTTTAATTTTTAACTGTTTGTAAAGGAGAGATTTTTGGGGGTGGGGGGAATCAAAGAGGGTGGCTCTTTTTGTATGTACAAAAATAAATGAACACTGCATTGGATTAAAAAAAAAGATGGTCTTGCTCTGGATATTCATGTCTTCTTGTAGCAGCAGTAAACAGTAATACAGGTTGAATCATGTTAAACATGTATAGAAATCCATATTGAACTAATGTTATCTGGGTGATCTTTTCTCTCCAAGTGCCAGAGTAGTACATCTTAATACTGATTTTACTGTATTGATCTAGAACTTTGTTTTTGTAACTACTGCTACTTCCTGATGGGAACTCTACTTGACATGTGCATGTGCACCTTCATTCGGAAGATTTCAGTGGCAATACCTGTTCGTCTTGTGCATGCACCATATGCATCCTTGTGACCCATACCAAGGATATATAGGCAAGATACTACCAATTCTAAGCACTTGACTAAGAAGGCAGTACACTCTTTGTCTTCCACTGCCTCATCGGTACCTAGACCATCAGTACAACTGAAACAGTGATTCCAGCCTTCGGTACCTCACACCTCTATGGCTGGGATTCACCAGGTCAAGGCAGTCCTGCTTATTTCCTAGGAGGCTGAGTCTCCTCTGAGTTCAAGACCTCTGGTACCACAACCAATTTTATCCCCACTATTCCACCTTTCTCCAGGACCACCTGCCTCCTCAGTATTCGACACCTTCTGAAAGACGGCTGATTACTCCTCCATCCCCCCACTCCACCAGACTAAGAAAGGGAGTTCTTCAGACTCCCAGATTTCTGTGCAGGGTTCTGCTGACTGCCTACCTACATTTGTTTAGCCAGAACTATGACTGTTTAGGAACATTTCCAGGCTTCTACCATTGAAGCCCGCCAGACATCCACTTGGTACTACTAACCCTGGATGCGCCCACCATTCCCATATGGTTCTCCCCATATGGATCCCTGGGCTATTTACCAGCAACTGTTTTCTGAAGTGCACGCTGCTCATGTGGATCATCCCAGGGAGCATTCTTCAGCTCCTTCTGTTTCTCCTAAACAATCTCCAATGAGGACACATTTGAGGCCCAGGAAAGGAGAGCTGTCGAGGAGGCTACTCCATATTCTAATATTTCTTCTTCTTCCCCAGTTGAAGTTGTCATCCCCTTCGCCATCTCACGATGATTTCAAATAATTTCAAGATCTGATGAAGAGGGCAGCAGACACCCTTCAGATCCCATTAGAAGAAGTGCAGGAGACACAGCACAAATGGCTTGACATCTTGTATGCACTATTGTCAGCCCGGGTAGCCCTCCCTATAAATGAAGCACTATTAGAATCTGCCAAGTCTATCTGGCAGACTCCAGCTACTGCACTCCCTGTCAGGTAAAAGACCATTGAAAAAGTATTGTCTCAGCTCGGGGCTTGAGTTTTTATTTTCCCACCCCACACCATCTATTTTAGAGGTAAAAAAGCTCTTGCTCCATTTCTCTGGGTCCTCTAAAGCAGTGGTTCTCAACCAGGGGTACATGTATCCCTGGGGGTACACACAGGTCTTCCAGGGGGTACATCAACTCATCTAGATATTGGCCTAGTTTTACAACAGGGTACATAAAAAGCACTAGCGAAGTCAGTACAAACTAAAATTTCATACAGACAATGACTTGTTTATACTGCTCTATATACTGTACACTGAAATGTAAGTACAATATTTATATTCCAATTGATTTATGTTATAATTATGTGGTAAAAACGAGAAAGTAAGTAATTTTTCAGTAATAGTGTGCTGATTTTGAAAGCAAGTAGTTTTTAAGTGAGGTGAAACTTGGGGAAACGCAAGACAAATCAGACTCCTGAAAGGAACAGTAGATTTGACATTCCTGATATTTTTTTGCTTAAAAAAAATCAAGCAGGGAATGGTGGGGAATAAAACCCTTCAGGCCTAATTTATACATGATATACTTTCAAAACAGAGTAAAACCATTATTTCCCTTTTTAGGTTTCCTTTAAAAAGCAATTCTGGAACCACTTTTTGAACCACTGCTACTCTGCTACTGTGCTTGTAAGATTGCTCACTGAGCTCTCAATATTTAATGGCCATAATTCTGGCCTGAAGAGCAGGAAGTGGGTGGCTTTCTGTAAATATGATGTAACATTCAGTTTTTTTTTTTCTAAAATGCTCACTGCATTTTCCCATGGATTCACTCAAATACCAGCCCCAATTCTCAGTCTTGATTTCTCTCTCTGCAGTTTTTGTGTGTGAGGAAGGAAAGGTATGCACTGCCCCATACTCCTTCAAATAGTTTAATTATTTTCAGATCATTTTTTAAATTTTATTTTTTGACTGCACACTTTTAGAAATTCTGAAGGCTGCTTTATGCCCAGTGAGAACTGCTATTCACAGATCTGGCTGATTACTTGGGAAAATTTCCTTGCCTGGAATCATCATCACAAATTCAATGAAAAAGGTGGGTTTGCAGATTAACATCAACACAGAACAAATGTGCAGGTAACTGTATATCTGTTGTTCTTCCATCAGTGACTTCCTATAGCAATGTAAAAATACATTGAAATGGGAAATTTCCTTTTGTCTATTTTTGCATCTTTTGGAAATCTCTCTGATCTCTGCAGAAATTCTTTTGGAGCTTACCTTAGTAGTTGTTGCTACTGGCTATTAGCCCAGCAGCCATAAGAGTAGCTTTTTGTGCAAAATTACAACTTGGACTTGTGTAGAAATCAGTAAAGAAATTAATAAATATGTCTTAATATACCTGAAAATTAAATGGCTAATTTTCTCCTATTTGTTAATGTGTTAATCCACCTTTAAGGTATGTGCCGAATGCTCATTATTGGGACTTGAGTGTAGGAATCAAGACAATAGTCTTCAAAGTGGAAAAATCTGAACAGGGTAAGTGTTGTGGCAGCATATGAAATGATTTAGAAACAGGAAATTTAAAGGCTATATATTGTCAAAACCAAACCTGGATCTACACAGCTTTTGAATTTTGGGGTGTTTAAGATCCAGATCTTTATCCGTTGGCTTAGGCCTGTCTATGCTAAAGGTCTTACTCAGGAGTGAAGGTGAACCTCTATGTAGGACAGGTTTACTGCTGAGCCCAGCATCTGCAGCCTTGACGAATTCTTGAGGCATAGCTTGAGAGACTGTCAAGTAGTTTGGGCCCAAAACTAATCAAGTTTTTATGTTTTAAGGCCTGTTTTCTGAGGTTTATCATCACGCTTAATAGCTTTTATTAATCCATTATTTGCTTGAAAAATGGGGAAAAAATACCCTACAGCTGTGTAGGACCTAATGTATTTAATTCTGAGAGCTATGCTCACCCTGACTACTAATGAGGAAATAACGGAATTGGACCTGTGGGAGAAGAAAATTAGAGGAAGTAATTCAATTTTAAGAGTTCCAATAATGCAGAATAAAAATTAAACTAACTTTTAAGAGTGCCTCTGTGTCCTTTTAATTTACTAGATCACAATTTTGTACTGTTAGTCAACCACTGATCAGGGATTATCTGAAATTTGCTGTAATTTTTGTTAAACAATCTGTAGTTTGAAAATTAAAATTTATGTACAAAAATGTCAAACATTTTAATTTTTAGATTCAAAAGATTTTTTGGGAAATCAAGAAACTGTTTTTAACCCTGAATGTAACTATAAAAGTACAATAAATGTGACAAAGGTGATATGAGCACTAGTAATCTATATGCTATAGAAGTGGGCTGGCAAATGACTGCAGCCATCTTGTAAAAAGTACAGATTGACTTTGTTCTGAACTAGACTATAGGAGCTGAGCTGGAAACAATGATGTTTCCTTCAAAGAAGTAGAAGTCTCCTATCTTTCAATACTGCTGTAATACTTTGGAAGGAAATTTGTTACAAAGTTCTGAGCATTTCTTAATAAAATGTAAGAAAACTCGTCTGAAAACAATCAAAGATCACACATTCAATTAATGGTAAAACGCTAAATTACAGAGCACAAACACTTTAATATTAAACTCAGTAACAAGATACAGCAATTATGCAAGAATGAATTGATTAGATAGAGGAAAAACACAGAACTGGATTAAGGAGACCAGAGATCTGTTCCTGGCTCTGCACCAAACTTATGGTGAGGCTATAGACAGGTCACAGCCTCTGGGCCTCATTTCCTCATGGGTAAAAATAATAATACATAGAGGATCTTCTTCACCGGTATCCAGATAAAATAAATGTATGAATGTTTCTGAAATACCTAAAATTAGAGTAGAGCATCTCCAATGTTTTTCTAAGACGATACAGGTTGGTCTCTAAATGCCTATTTAATCTTGAAAGGAATGCAAAGTATTATAGTAATGATGTGGATTTTGGTGGGTAAATATCCTGTAAGTATGTTCAGTTGTATGTTGTGAGATGTACATATAACCTATAGGGTAGACTAACATGTATAAGTTAGGCATTCACCACGTGGTGCTTACCCAGTTATTAAATAGCTACTAAAAAAACGATGAGGAATTGTGAAACTCAGTAATATTTCATTGAAAGATGTTAAACTCCTGGCATTCAAGTCTTTCCTCATTGGTGCATATTTAGTAATTAATTTTATTGCGTTTCCTTTAGAATATGTAGATTTGGATGCAAGGAAGTAACTTGAGCACAACTAACTAGTAGTTTAAATGTCCTATGAATGTAAAAAGAACTATTATAGATGTTTCCTGTATCACAAACCAGGTATAGGAAATGACACAAAATTCTTTAGAAAACACACCCTATCAGTGAATCTGACCCAACTATTATAAGTACACACTGCAGCTGGAGGACCTAAGGCACAGCACAAACTGCAGTATGTTAAGTGGGATTTGATGGAATATGTGTCAGCACCTTAGGCTTGCTAACTGTCTAATCACATAAATGCAAACACCTTGCCTGGCCCCCCCGCCCCACCCCTTCTCTGAGGCCCCGCCCTGCTCACTCCATCCCCTCTCCCTCCATCTCTCACTCTCTCCCACCCTCACTCACTTTCACAAGGCTGGGGTGGGGTTGGAGTGTGGGAGGGGACTCCGGACTGAGCCTGGGGTAGGGAGTTGGGGTGCAGGAGGGGGTGCAGGATGCAAGCTCTGGGAGGGAGTTTGGGGGCTGGGGCAGGGGGTTTGGGGTGCAGGCTCCGCCTGGGTGGCTCCTGGGTGGCTGCAGGGCGCCCAAGATAAGCTGGACCAGGGGGCTCAGTGTGCCACACCCGGAAGCAGCTGGCACGTCCCTGCAGCTCCTGGAGAGGGGGCCAGGGGCCTCTGCATGCAGCTCCTGCCTGCAGGCACCGTCTCCGCAGCTCCTGGCCAATGGGAGCTGCAGAGTCGGTGCTCAGAGTGTGGGGAATGTTCGGAGACCCCTGCCTCCACCATGGGCCACAGGGACATGCCAGCCACTTCCATGAGTGGCAGGGAGGCAGGGCAGGCAGAGAGCCTGCCTTAGCCCCACTGCGCAGCTGGACTTTTAGCAGCCTAAAATCTCCCGGTTTGGCTTCAATAGCCTCTGGGAGATAGAGCCCGATTCTGGGAGACTCCCAGGGAAACCAGGAGGGTTGGCAACCCTACAGCACCTACATACTAGGGTGACAGCCATGTTAGAAATGCAAATACCTCACATAACTGCAAATTCAAAATGGAAAGCAGTTTATAGGCTAACTTCTGGGAGTGGGAGGAGGGGCGTCTGCTTGATTCTGAAGAGAAATAAATACTGAAAGCTGAATTCTAATTTACATTACTTTGAGTCAGGCTGGGCTTGGAATAGCTGTTATGGATTCTATAATTAGCATATTTTAAAAGTATCCCTCACTTTTGAAGTAATGATTTCTGTGGAATAGTGAAAAACTGAACAGAGTTTGAGAGCTGCAATGTGAAAGCTTTGCTACAATGAAGGCTAACAAAGAAAACAGGAGTTCGGAGGTTATGATATGAGTGAGGTGGCTGTGGTCTTTGGACGTTTAAAAGCTCACTGGCGCTGTTTGCTGACTAGGTCAGACCTCAGCGCAACCAACATTCCCATTGTTATTGCTGCTTGCTGTGTGCTCCATAATATCTGAGAGAGTAAGGGGGAGATGTTTATGATGGGGTGGGAAGTTGAGGCAAATTGCCTGGTGTCCGATTTTAAGCAGCCAGACACCAGGGCAATTAGAAGAGCACAGCTAGGTGTGCTGCGCATCAGAGAGGCTTTGAAAACCAGTTTCATGACTGGCCGGGCTACAGTGTGACAGTTGTGTGTGTTTCTCCTTGATGCAAACCTGCCCCCTTTATTGATTTTTAATTCCCTGTAAGCCAACCACCTTCCCCCCTTCGCAATAAAGTAACTATTGTTTTGAAACCATGCATTTTCTTTCTTAATTTAAAAAAAAAAACAGACAAGGTAGCCCGGGTGGGATGGCGGAGGAGGGAAGGACAAGGCCTTCTGTTGCTTGGGACATCCTCTGGAGTGGAGTGGCTGGGTGCCCGGAACCTCCCCCCCTGCGTTCTTGGGTGTCTGGGTGAGGCGGATACGGAACTTGGGGAGGAGGGCATGCGGTTATACAGTGGATACAGTGGGGGTCTGTGCTCTTGTTGGCTTTCCTGCAGCTCCAACAGATGCTTCATCATGTCCATTTGTTCCCCCATTAGCCCCAGCATCGTGTCCTGCCTCCGCAGTTCGCGCTCACTTAACTTTTTCCTGGCCTCTGCCACTGAATGCCTCCATGCATTAAACTGCCCTATCAGTGTGGGAGGACTGCATGAGCTCGACAAACATGTCATCGTGAGTGCATTTTTTTTCGCTTTCTAATCTGCGATATCCTCAGGGATGGAGATGATAGGGGGAGCGTAGAAACATTTGCACCTGGGGGGAGATAAAAAGGGAGAGTAAAATTTAAGATGATACATTTCTAAGAACAAAAGGGAGACTCTTTCACAGTGAATCGGCAATTCACAGCAGACAGCACATGTGCTTTAGGTACAAGGTCACATTTTGCCTTTTATATTGAGTGCCTGCTGGTATGGTGGAACATCACACACGGCTGTGCAACAGAATTCGGTTTCCAGGCAGTCCTGGTAAGTCTTTTGGTACGCAGGGTTGGCTTCTTACGCCTTCCTAACATGTGGGAATGTTTTCAAACTGCAGCGCCCTCCTTTCCCAGAGCAAGAAATGTGTTGGGTTTCACATTTAAAAGGAGGGGCTGCAGCACATACCTCCTCCGACCCCTCCGCGTGGCTATTCTCTGGGATGATCCCTTTTAGCCAAGCGCAAACAGCCCAGCATGAACGGGGTCCTTTTTACTGTTCCCTTACAAAAATTCCCCTATTTCAACGAGGTGACGATGAATGACATTACTCTACTGAGGCTAACACAGAAAGATATAGACCGAATGTTGCTTGAATGCAACCAAAACCCAGGATCATTCACTGCCATGCTTTGTGCTGCAATGATTCCAGAATACTTGCTACTGGCTTGGCATGGTAAAGTGTCCTACCGTAGAGGATGAAATAAGGCAGCCCTCCCCCAAAGCACTCTGCAAAGGCTTTCAGAGTACCTCCAGAAGAGCTTCATGGAGATGTCCCTGGAGGATTCCTGCTCTATCCCCAGACATGTGAACAGACTTTTCCAGTAGCTATACTGGCTGTGAATGCATCCCAATTCTTCGGGGCAAATCAAACTTTAAACACTATTACTTTTAAACCCTGTACTGTAGTTACAAATGTGCACTCAACAGAGGTGACTTCTCCAGCTTCAGGGTTGGGGATCCCACCTTGGGAGGGTATTGGCTCCAGGGTGATGGAAAGGTCCTGGCTGCTGGGGAGAACGGATTCACCACTTGCCTGCTGTGCATTCTCCTCTTCCTCCACAAAATCCTCCTCCCTGTTGTGTGAGATTCCCCCCTTACAGGTGTCCACAGACAGTGGTGGGGTAGTGGTAGGGTCCCCCCCTAGAATGCCATGCAGCTGATCATAGAAGCAGCATGTATGGGGCTCTGACCCAGAGTGACCGTTTGCCTCCTTTGTCTTTTGGTAGGCTTGCCTGAGCTCCTTAACTTTCACTTGGCACTGCTGTGTCCCTGTTGTAGCCTCTCTCCAACATGCCCTGTGAGATTTTGGCATACATATTTGCATTTCTTCTTTTTGATCAGAGTTCAGCCTGCACAGATGCTTCTCCCCATATAGCAATCAGATCCAGTGTCCCCCTTTCAGTCCATGCTGGAGCTCATTTGCGACTCTGTGGGGACTGCATGGTCACCTAAGGTGCTGAGTGCTGCTGTGTTCGCCAGGCTGAGCAAACAGGAAATTAAATTCAAAAATTCCCAGGGCTTTTCCTGTCTACCTGGCTAGTGCATCGGAGTTCAAAGTGCTGTCCAGAGCAGTCACAATGGAGCACTCTGGGATAGCACCCGGAGGCCAATGCTGTCGATTTGCGTCCACACTACCTCAGATTTGACTCTGTAAGGTCAATTTCAGCACTACTCCCTTCGTGGGGGAGGAGTACAGAAGTCGATTTTAAGAGCCCTTTAGGTCGACGGAACGGGGTTGGTTGTGTGGACGCGGTCATTTTTAAATCGACCTGACCCCCTAGCGTAGACCAGGGCTACCAGTTGTTCTATTAATGGGACCGACAGCTGGACGAAAGAGGCTTGCTGTTTTCGCTCCATTCCCCAGGGGTTTGGAAACGACACCCTGGCTCGCTCTTCTGCGGGATTACGGTCTGGGCGGCGGCGGGGCAGGGCAGCCTGAAGGAGAAAGATTTCAGAACTAAGTCCCAGCGCGGGAGGCTCGGCTGTGCGCACCTGCACTGCCTGGACCCTAGCTCCGGTCCCTTGCGCGCCGCGGCCGGGGCGCCCCTTCTCCCAGCACGGCAGATTCCACGGATAGCTCAGTGGTTTGAGCATTGGTCTGCTAAACCCAAGGTTGTGAGTTCAATCCTTGAGGGGGCCATTTAGGGATCTGGGGCAAAAATTGGGGATTGGTCCTGCTTTGAGCAGGGGGTTGGACTAGATGACCTCCTGAGGTCCCTTCCAACCCTGATATTCTATGGTTCTATGGACTCACGCTAGGCCAGGACCCAGGACTCTCCCCAACAGCCCGGCGACGCCAGGGCGGGGGCTGGAAGGAGCGGCCGGAACGGTAGTTGGGGCGCCCCGGTTCGGCGGGGGGACCAGTTTAGCGGCGCACGCCGTGGTACCGGAAGTCGCTGTGGTGCCCGGGAGAGCCGGCTTGGCCCCGGAGGAGCCCGCCGGCCGGAGCTAGGGGGTCCGCCCCAGCTTGGGGTCCGTCCCCGCCCTTGGTAGGGGCCGCGTCTCCTGCGCCGGGGACGAGCGGGAGCCGCCGCCGCCATGGGGAAGAGGCAGCACCAGAAGGATAAGATGTGAGTGTGTGAGCGGGGCCCCTGCGGGGCGCGGGGGGTCTGTCCTGGCGGGGCTCGGCCCGCGGGCCGCCTGCTACGGCCGCCGCCGTGGAAGCCGCTCGGGGAGGGTGGCCAGGCCTGGTTTCCGCAGTCCCACGCCCAGGCTGCTGCACCCCGGCGCTTCCCGCCCCGCGTTACAGGCCCTGGGCGCCCGAGTCGCCGCCCCTCGGCCCGGAAGAGCCTAAAACCCTTCGTAAAGCCTGTGCGGGCCGCGCTGCCTAATGCGGCTGCCTCTGGGGCCTGCGGAGCGGTGTCCTCGGAGCCAGTGGCCCTCAGAGCCGCCCCCTTCCCTCCCACATAGGGGCTGCGTGGGCAGAGCAGGCAGGGCCAGGGTCTAGGCCGGTGGTTTTCAAAGTACTGGTGACCCTTTCCCATAGCAAGCCTCAGAGTGTGACATCCCCTCCTGCCTTATACATTAAAACCACTTTTTAATATATTTAACACCATTATAAATGCTGGAGGCAAAGCGGGGTTTGGGGTGGAGGCTGACAGCTCATGACCCCCCATGTAAAAACCTCATGACCCCAGTCCCGACTCCCAGTTTGAGAACCTCTAGTGTAGGCACAATCCAATGAATGGGTGTGGCTCAGTGAAATAAGCTTCAGGTTTTAAAACAGGTTTCAGAGTTGCAGCCGTGTTAGTCTGTATTCACAAAAAGAAAAGCAGTACTTGTGGTACCTTGGAGACTAACCAGTTTATTTGAGCATGAGCTTTCGTGAGCTACAGCTTCATCGGATGCAAGACATTTAGGCTTTGTCTACACTGGTGAGTGAAAGACAAAACTATTGTTGTTTAGAGGTGTTAAAAAAACACACCCTCCCCAGAAAGGCAGAAGTTTTGTCCATGTCGGCAGGAGCACTCTCTTGCCGACAGCGCAGCTCGTTGTGGGTGGAAGTTTTTTTAACTAAAGGTGTGAATTTGAAGTTACACTACTTAAATTTGCAAGTCAACAGAACACCTTAATTTAGTCAGAATTAGAGTAGCCTTAATTTGGTTTAGTTTAGTTCACTTACAAAGTGAATAAAGATTAAACTGAATTAAGGCCGCTTTAATTCTCAATAGCCGTCTCCACACAGGTATTTAAATGATTTAACTCAGTGGTTCTCAAACTTTTGTACTGGTGACCCCTTTCACATAGCAAGCCTCTGAGTTCAATCCTCCTTATAAATTAAAAACACTTTTTTATATATTTAGCACCATTATAAATATTGGAGGCAAAGAAGGGTTTGGGGTGGAGGCTGAACGACCCCCCCATGTAATAATCTCGTGACCCCCAGTTTGAGAACCCCTGGTTTAACTAATCCACTTCAAATTCACACCTTTTAGTTAATTTGGATTTTTTTTGCTGTATGCCCCATGTAGACAATCCTTTACTCTCCCAGGTTCAGAAGCGGCTAGGTAGGACAAAGAACTTGTCTGCTTTACAAGTACTGTGTGTAAGATCACAGCTTGGTTATGGGTTGGGATATCTGTGTTACACAATTAAAAAAAAAAAAAGTTTGGCTGGGAAAATATGAAACAACAGCTGTATTAGGGAGCTGTGGGTCAGCCTTGGTCCTTTAGCTCCCAGGCTTAAAGCACAGCTCCCTGATGTGAGTGTGGAATTATGTTTTCCCATCCATGGTGACAATAAAAAAAAAATCGTGTTATAACATGGATGTCACTACCTCTGACAGAATATGGTGACAGCACACTATTGTTTTCTTATTATTGTGGTATTTCCCAAAGGCCCTGTTCTGGGTATTAGGAAGACCAAGGTGTGACACCTAATATCAGAGTTGGTTAATATTGGGTGAAGGTGTGAAAAAGTCAGGTAACTAAGAATGTTTAACATCGCTTATTAATAGAACTTTTTAAGTTTGAAAAGTCATCAATTTCTGCCAAATATAGTTAGTGTTGTAGTGGAATATATTAAGCATTAACACGTCCCCTCTTTACTCTTTAGGTACATAACGTGTGCAGAATACACACATTTTTATGGAGGAAAGAAATCAGGTAAACAGTTTAAAGCTGCCGTGTTTTCTTTCTACATTAATTCTTTTGACTGTTTCTATATTTTATGTGTATGTTCACACTTCAGTGCTGATGTCTCCTACCCCGTACTTCCTTATTCTGCTATCATCAAAGTTGTGAATGACCTTCTCTTGGCTAAGTTTCAAGGCCTACTTGCCATGCTCCCCCCTTCTCCTTTCTGCTGCCTTTGATCTTGTTGGCTGCTCTCTCCGTCATCATGTCCTATCTTCCTTGTCTTTCTTGGTTGTATCCTCTATTGGATCTTGATCTACCTTTCCAACCATGCCTCTTTTTCTCTGTTTACTCTCTTCTTTTGTTGGAGACTTTCAAGGTGCCATTCTAGCCCTCTTTTCTTCTTTCTCTACGTCCTGTCCCCTGGTTACCCCATGTGTGTACTGTACATGAGTTTACTTATCACTTCTACGTCAATGACTTTCAGATATCCTTCTCCACTCTGGGCTTGTATCCGTTTCCTCAGGCTTGCACTTCCCACTGTTGCTGTGAGGTGCCATCCTGGATAGGTCATTGCCATCTCAATCTCAGCATGGCCACATTGGAACTCCTCCCAAACCCACTCCAGTTCCTGCCTTCTCAGTTAGCAACTCCATCATCCTTGTAGTCCAGTGGTTCTCAAACTTTTGTACTGGTGACCCCTTTCACATAGCAAGCCTCTGTGTGAGACCCCCCATTTTAAATTAAAACACTTCTTTACATATTTAACACCATTATAAATGCTGGAGGCAAAGTGGGGTTTGGGATGAGGCTGACAGCTTGCGACCCCCGAAGTAATAACTTCATGACCCCCTGATGGGTCCCGACCCCCAGTTTGAGAACCCTTGTTGTAGTCGCAGTGGGGTCCTGATACCTGTAGCCTGGATGTTATATTTGACTCCACCCTCTTTCTTCCCTCACAGTTAGGCTTCGGCCAAACCCTGTCACCTTTTCTTCCACAGAATTTGAAAACCTCACCCTTTTCTCTCCCTATAACTAAATCGCTTTTCCACATCCTGAGCATCTTCCACCTATACTTGTCATCTCCTTTCAGGTCTCTAATGCTAACCTTGTCCACAAATCCAAAATGCTATCGTTTCAACCATGTCATCCCCAGCTTCTCCTTTGAGTGTCTTTCGTAGTATCACATTATGTTGTCCATCAAACCTAAACTCCCTGTCTTTGCCTTCAGGGCTGTGCGTTATATCTCTTACCTGGTCTCACCCATTCTTTCCCCCACCCCTTCCAAGCGTCCAAGCCTCTGATGTCAGTATAGACCTCATTTGTTTGTTTTTCCCATAGGCATCTCCACCCCTTCTTTCAGACTTCCCTTCATGCTGGGAGTACCCTTCCCTAACTTATTTACATGTTACATTTGACAGCTCTTTGTGTATTGTCAGTTTCACTTTTCCCCTTTATATTTGGTCAGCTTCCCCTGTTGTCAGTGTGGTTTTAAAAAGAGAGAAGGAAGAGATTAAAAAAAAAGGATAATGTGGTTGTAAAACCACAAAAATTTGGGGAAGGGGGCAACCGGCCAAGGAATATCTCAACTACTTTAAAAACTTGCCTTTTCCTAAATCTTCCAGTTTCATTTGTGGAGCAGACTTGGGGTTTGCACTGCACTGGTTTGTGAAGTTTTGATTTTTGTTACTGTTTCACAAGATTTAGACTATTTGTCTTTGTCAGGAGCAAATTACTACTTGACATATCAAAACCAGTAATTTCCAAATATATATCGCTAAGGATTAATCGTAAGTATCAGAAGCACTTTTACTGCCCAAAATACTCTGGATTTATTAAAGTTATTTTGCTTTTTGTTTTTGTAAACAGATATTCCACAAGCAAATTTTAGACGTTTATCTTTTGATCACTGCAGGTAAGATATAAAAAAAATCTTTTTTGTCTTGAGTCCTTAACCAGATCATGTTTCCTGTAATGGTAGATAGAGCAGACAGACATCAGGAAAGTAACTATCATTCCTTAAAGTAAGACCAACAAAATTTCAGCAAGGATTGAAATGTATGTTTTTGACTCCAAGAAGCCCAGTGTCTTAGAGGTTGTATGTAATAACTGTAAAGTTCAAAAGGAATATATAAACTGTAAAATTTGCAAAGAATTAACATGCAAAGTTCAAATAAGTTAATACTTATACAGTTCTAGACTTGATGCTCAAATTGTTCCCCTTCACTGTGTTTTATATCCTTGATCTGTCCTGCATCACTTAGAGCCAACGATTAAGTTGCAAGGACCTTTCACATCTTAGTTCTTTGTGCTTAGAATTTATTTCTTGCTGATGAAACACAGATGCTAGAATGAAAGAAATCAAGATGCAGTTTTAGTAAGTTCCACATAGTCAGATGTAAGTTGCAAGGTTCACTTTATCTTCACTGATGCAGACCTGCGCTTAAGGCTCAGATAGAAGCTAATGATATTTGCTAGTTTAGTATTGTGACTTTCTAGGTGACTTTGATAAATCTGAAATAAATGTGTACTTTTTCCTAGTTTATCTCTGCAACCATTCGAATATCCAGTTTGCACACCAGATGGAACAGTCTTTGATTTGCTGTAAGTCATTCACTTCCATTTTTATTTTGTTTGTTTTAGTTTTTGTGTAGGCTAAGTGACTTGCTCAAGGTCGTGATTGGAATCTGTGTCAGAACTGGGATTAGAACTCCCGAGTTCCTGTCTCTCCCTCTGGTGCTTAGATTTCCAGTCCAAGCCTGTCTCACTTCTCAAATGGTTCTGTTTCTCAAAATCATAGCTATATGTAGAAGGCTACAGCTGTAGCTGTAAATGCACAGTGTTTCTGTGCTGGAGCAGCGTGCTTTTAACTGTGCTTCTTGGCAGAGGTTATTGCATGATGGTCCATAGCCTTTTGTGTTCCTACCAGTTTGAAAGCATGGCAGGGGAACTTAGGTGCGGAGGGACTTAGAGATTTATAGTACATGAAAAATTCATCATGCAGCAGCACTTGGGGTAACTGTGCTTACTATGTGCATTGGGAAGAGAAGTCATAGAAACACTAAAAATGCCTTCGTTTCCCTCTCTGCTCACTTACATTGGGTTTCATTTCTTCCTCTCTGGAGATGTACTCACCACTGTTAAACCTCAGCAGGCAGTCAGCGAAAACCAAGACCTGCAGATTAAAAAAATGCCTTTGTCTTTCATTTTTAAAAGTCAGAAGGGGACATTGTTTGTTTTGATTATCTAATAAGATGAGCCATCCATAAATACAGTGGGGGAAAATTTTGCTGTGGAGTGTGCATCAGCTTTACCCACTCAATTAGGGCAAATAACATTTTTGTAGGGTATGTAAAATATCACTTTGTCATGGAAGGAGTGGGTGTGCTCATACTGTACTGCAGCTTTTCAAAAGGTTATCAGTGATAAAAGGCCACTTCGTGCTGCTTGCCTCTTTCAAATACTTTTGTAGTTGGGCTTTCATAACCAGTTGGAGATGATAAAACAGGTCTTTAACAATGAACGTGGGTTCCTAATTCTGTGTATGACTTCCTGTCTTATCTCCTTTCTTTTCAGGAGTATTGTTCCTTGGATAAAGAAGTTTGGGACCAACCCAATCACAGGGGAGGTAGGTAGTAATGGTTTTATTAATAAAATACATGTTGTTTTACTTGCTTATAGCTCTTTCTTGATTTGTGAAGAGAGACACTTTTGTCTCTTTGTTCCATAAATGGGTTCTGTGGGCT
This sequence comes from Caretta caretta, assembly GCF_965140235.1. Lineage (NCBI taxonomy): Eukaryota > Metazoa > Chordata > Testudines > Cheloniidae > Caretta > Caretta caretta. Next base: position 15,931,313 of record NC_134220.1, on the reverse strand, counting down.
TTTAAATGGCTATTTATAGGGCAAGTGTTGAAACTAAAATAGAGATTTACCAGGACATGTTTGTTTTAACCAATAAATGGGAAATCTTTCTGACTGAATGCTAATATCTACAATGCTCTCATAGTCCTAATTGCTTTCCCTGTGGAATGTAGTCTGTGCCTGATCCGTGCTTGGAGGGTAGGAGGGGAGAGGCAAGCATGAAAAATTCCCCACAATTTGTAGTGGAGGAGGCTGACAATGGGATGTTTAGTTCTCTGGAACTTAAACCCTTGGGCTGAATCCTGCTTGTCTTATTCCTGCATTGCATCTCGAACTTCCAGTGAGTCTATATGCATGAGTAAACTGACCTTACTTCCACTATCATTGATGCCCTCAAGCCTGATTAGTCAGAGCAATAATTAGGGTTCTAGAAAAGGCTCTGATTGGATTAGAAGGTCTGCTTGTGAGAGGGTAGCAGAACGGAACTTTGGTTAATGGCTCTTTTCAGTCAAAAATGAGTGATCTTAACCTGTGCTAATAACTCCAAAGGTTTTGCTGCTCATAATGCTGTTACATGTTATCGTAACAATATCCTTTTTAAAATATCTTCTGTGAATTTTCAAATCTTTTCTTCCATCTCGCTGTTTATAATAACCCCATGGAAGATTAAAGCTTAAACTGCAATCTGCTTTGGTATTCTTTCCTTCATTCTAAATGTATGCTAGTTTTGTTGTTGTAGGATTGCATATGAATGGTGAGTTTGTACAGCACTTTGGACATGTGAAGTACCATATACTTGTGAAGCATTATTGTTGGTGTTATGCTGCTGCCATTGATTTTTCTTTTGCTGTTCTTTTTAAAAAACAACAACATTAAAATATTTATTTGGGGGAATAAAAGACAAATAGTTAAAGACTTTGCAAACAGATATAAGCAAAACAAAAATAGATCAGATTTCAGGCCTACTGATCACAACTGTTCCTTTAATTATGGTCTGTGAAGGAGTCTTTCCTTGCAATATGCTCTCTAGAGTAATTGCAGTTTGTTCTTTGAGCACAAGATGGCAGTCATTACACAGAATTGTCACTAGACTGCTTTGATTTCAGTGTGCTGTGGAAAGAGATTGCTTTTTGAAATGTCTCCGGTGTCCTCTTCGATTACAGACTTCCCCAGCAGGCAGATGAGAGGAGATGCTTAAGTTGCATACAACATTCCAAACTCTAAACATGAGCAGACTCTTCTAGAGCAAATATTCTCTTCAGTATTATGCAGGCTGGTAGCAAACCTGCAAGGGTGTTAGTGTGTTGGAGAAATGATCAAAGCTCTTCTTTTGGTCAGTAGGAAAAGAGGGAACGATGGCCTTTTCATCCACTCTGCCCAGTCTGTAAGCACTTACAACCCCACAGATCAGCTAAAGGCTTTTGGAAAGTTCTTCAAAGCCAGATAGATCTATTGTTCCCAGATAGTCAGATTACCTTTAAGACACCTGTTCGTATTTAAAACCACGCAGAGCATTGTGTTTAAAAATGCTTTGTGCAAACACAAAACAAGAGGGAATAATAGAGACTACTAGCACTTAGGTATGGTCGTATTGTGTCGGAGAAACCCCTTTTCTTTTGACGCGTGGTGTGCAAGCCAGACCCAGGGAAGTTTCCCTGCTTTTCAGTAGAACATGAAGTGGTCCTGTAGCAAGGTTGTTCCATCTTACTATGTTAATTCAGTAAGCCATGTTCCGTGGTGGACCATGGCCATCACTGGCCATAATGAACATGGTGTTCTGACATGCTGACTCTTGTCTCAGGAACAGGCCTGTGTTGTAATTTCAGCTGATGAAGACTTTACTTTATAGAACTAGTGAGGCCTGTGCAAAATGTTCTTGGTGATCTCTGAGAGCACTCAGTCTGTCTGTGAGCCGTGACTCAGGTTTCCAAACTTCTGAGGCTCAGATACGCCAACCTGACTGCCCTCCTACCTCTCTTAAGTAGTAATCCCCTTCCTCCCGTAATCGCTCTCTGTGGAGAACCCAACCTCTGAAGGTTGGCGGGGAAGAGAGAAACCCTGTCTGGAGGGCCGTATCCTCTGAAGGAAGAAGTTACATACACCACTGCAGAAAAAAATGAAGACATTCCTGTTCCCTGATTGCTGAATCCATAGACAGGAGAAAGAAAGAAAAATGTCATTCCTTGTCATTGCACCTGTGGTGAGCCTAGCCTAGTATCAATGGGGTGAAGATTGGGACTGAAGAGAATTGGGAGACATTGAGTTTGGGTTTCCTGGAAGGGCATCTCCTGTACTATGTGGAGGTGGATAGTTTTGGGAGGCAGGAGGAGGAAACCTGTGCTGGGGAGAGGTTTTAAAGCCTTGAGTTTGTGCAGCCAGATCATGATTTTAGTGCCGCCTTCTTAATCCATAATTGTTTTGCCATGTTCTGTTCCTCATGCTATTTGCTTGGAGCTGAAAGCAGAAAGAAACTTTTCTGTGATGAGTTGGTGATTTATGCAGATATTTGCATCTCCAGACTTATTTAAAGAAATAAATTAAGCAAGGTTAACTGCAATGGTGGTTTCATAATCCGGACAACAAAGTTACCTTGTGTGGACTTGCTGGAAGAAAATCCGGTCCAATGAGAAGGTGGTGACATGGCTCTGAATAAATCATGTTCCCTTTTTCTGTAGTGAAGTTTAAAAACAGTGCTGGAATCTTGTATAGTTTACCCTCCAATTGTTATGGCTCACTACTAGCTAGGCATTTTAGAGGTGCTGGACAGCCACTTTTCATAGTGTTAACTATAGGCACTAAGTTTTATCTAGCTATCAAACTCTTAGGTACTTATATGACACCCTGCCCCCCCCCTCCCCCCCATCATCAATGTAGTATCTGAGCGCCTCACAGTTTTAATTTTATTTATCCACATCACAGCCCAGGGCTGCTATTCCCGTTTTACACATGGGTACTGAGGCAGAGGGAGACTAAGTGACTTTCCAAAAGTCAAGCAGGGAATATGTGGGCAGTAGGGAATTGAACCTGGGTCTCCCAAGTCCCAGGCCAGCACACCAACCACTTCCTTCCTCTTCTGAAGGAACTTACAAATGTGCCGTGGTCACAGTTATTTTTACGTATGGTTTATAAAAGCATTTTTCTTTATACCCGCCGCCCTTCCTCTGCTTCCTCATACTTTAATTCCTCCTTGTTTTTGAACATCCCTGGGAGGTACAGTGTGGATGCCAATGTCCACACAGAAGAAACAAATCTGTGTTGACCTTTCTGATTTCCTCTTTGGTTGCCCATGAGCTGCTCCAAAAGGTAATCTCATATTTCCTTACTTGGGATGTTGTGATCTAAAACACTGATGTTACTATGGTTATAATTTTGGAACCAGACTAAGCATCTCCTGCAGCTGAGCCACAACCTTTCGGGTGTTTTTGGCTGTCTTGCCTCCTGGCCTGCCTTCCCAAGACAGTTCCCCAAGCAATGTCTCTGCTGAAGTCCCATCCAACACAGAATAAGTAGAAAAACTATGGTAATCTCATTCCTTGTACTGAAATCAGCACTTTGACATCTTGGGCTCACAAAGAGTTTTGTGCTTGACAGGATGTTTTACTTAACTGGCATATGACAGCAGTGCCCAGTGTGCCCACACAAGTCAGCCAGCTGGGATCTGATGTACCTGTTTCTAAGGAATGAAGTTGTTCAGATTATATCTGGTCTGATGGAGTGTCAAATATGAGCAGATAATGGAGCTGAATTCTGCTAGAAATGTGTATATTGTGGCAAAGGAGTTTCAGGGGAGACAATTCTGAGTTGAGGAATATCTTAAAAATGGGATGAATTCATTTAACACAATTAAATAGTGCAAAGAAGAAAAATGGGGGCGCTTTTCCAATATTAATTTGTTACACTCCAGTTCACTAATATTCTGCCTTTTGTGAGGAGAGTGCACTACTGTGACCTGTGAGTTGGGTTCCTGCATCTCTACTAGAGACTTGCTCTGTAACCTTGGGCAAGTCACTTGCCTCCCCCATCTCACAAGTGTCTGAGATCTGTGTGCTTCATTATCTCCACTTTAATTATGGGAAAACTAATACTTACCAGTGTGGGGGTGTTGTAAGTTTTAGCACACTTCACAGAAATGAATGAAGAGGTGATCTGCTAGGGCACAATAAAGCATCTAATTTATTTTTAAACAATGAAAATATTTTAATCTCTGGTATCTGTTTCCTAGGGCTAATCTAAGCACAAGTTTTTTGCTACTCCTTTATCTATCTGCTTCTAAACTAGGGGTTCTCAGACTGGGGGTTATTACATGGGGGGATTGCGAGCTGTCAACCTCCACCCCAAATCCCGCTTTGCCTCCAGCATTTATAATAGTGTTAAATACATAAAAAAGTGTTTTTAATTTATAATGGGGGGTTGCACTGAGAGGCTTGCTATGTGAAAGGTGTCACCAGTAAAAAAAAGTTTGAGAGCCATTGTTCTAAACCGGTATAGATATGTGAATACAAAAATTGCATGGAGGCATCCCTTTGTCCGAGGAAGCCAAAATTCAAATGAAATCCACAGTTACTAAGGATGATTACAAAAAAATAGCATGAGCATGTAAAGACAAAAATCAGAACAGCTAAGGCACAAGGGATATTAAGGCAATAAGAAGAGGTTCTATAAATACATTAGGAGGAAGAGAAAAATGAAGGAAAGTGTAGGTCCTCTACTTTATGGGGAAGGAGAGCTGCCAAAACAGAGAGAGAACAGGTTAAAGAATATTTAGAGAACTTAGAAGTATTCAAGTCATGAGGGCCTGATGAGATGCACTATAGAATACTTATTTAACTGGAGCAATCTTGGAACATTAGCAATTATCTTTAAGAACTCGTGGAGGATGAGTGAAGTCCCAGGGAGCTGAAAAAAGGCAAACATAATACCTATCAGTAAAAAGGGGAACAAAGAGGACTCCGGGAATTCTAGACCAGTCAGCCTAACTCTGACACCCAGAAAGAATTTGGAACAAATTATTAATCAGTTTGCAAGTACCTAGAGCAGTGGTTTTCAACCTCTCTATATTTGTGGACCTCTAAAAAATTTCAAAAGGAGGTGCGGACCCCATTGGAAATCTCAGACATAATTTGTGGATCCTCAGAGGTCCATGGACTACAGGTTGAAAACCACTGTTCTATGGCAATAACAGCCTTTCACGGATCCTTTAGACAATGTCTCTGGACCCCCAGGGGTCTGCAGATCACAGGTTGAAAACCACTGACTAGAGGATAATAGTATCAGAGGGGTAGCCGTGTTAGTCTGGATCTGTAAAAGTGGCAAAGAGTCCTGTGGCACCTTATAGACTAACAGACGTATTGGAGCATAAGCTTTCGTGGGTGAATACCCACTTCGTCGGATGCATGTCACCCATGAAAGCTTATGCTTCAATAAGTCTGTTAGTCTATAAGGTGCCACAGGACTCTTTGCCGCTTTTAGATGATAATAGGGTTCTAAATAATAGCCAGCGTGGATTTAAGAACAAATCATGCCAAACCAACCTAATTTCCTTTGTTGAGAGTGTTACTGGTCTAGTTGGGGGTGGGGAGGGGGAGCAGTGAACATAAGAACAGTCATACTGGGTCAGATCAGAGGTCCATCTAGCCCAGTATCCTGGCTTCTGACAGTGGCTAATGCCAAGTGCCCTAGAGGGAATGAACAGAACAGGGAATCATCAAGTGATCCATCCCCTGTTGCCCATTCCCAGCTTCTAGCAAACAGAGGCTAGGGACACCATCCCTGCCTATCCTGGCTAATAGCCATTGATGGATTTATCCTCCATGAATTTATCTAATTCTTTTTTTAACCCTGTTGTTGTCTTGTCCTTCACAACATCCTCTGGCAAAGAGTTCCACAGGTTGATTGTGTTTGTGTGAAGAAATACTTCCTTTTGTTTGTGTTAAACCTGCTGCCTAATTAATTTAGTTCTTGTGTTATGAGAAGGAGTAAATAATACTTTATTTACTTTCTCCACACCAGTCATGATTTTATAGACCTCTATCATATGCCCCCTTAGTCGTCTCTTTTCCAAGCTGAAAAGTCCCAATCTCATTAATCTCTCCTCAAAGGGAAGCTGTTCCATACCCCTAATCATTTTTGTTGCTTTTTTCTGAACCTTTTCCAATTCCAGTATATCTCTTTTTGAGATGGGGCGACTACATCTGCACACAGTATTCAAGATGTTGGTGTGCTATGGGTTTGTATAGTGGCAATATGATATTTTTCTTTCTTATCAATCCGTTAATGATAATGCCGCTGCACATTGAGTGGATGTTTTCAGACACTAATCCACAACTCCAGATCTCTCTCTTGAGTGGTAACAGCTAATTTAAAATTAAAATTTAAATTTAAAATACATCATTTTATATGTATAGTTGGGATTATGTTTTCCAGTGTGCATTACTTTGCATTTATCAACATTGAATTTCATCTGCCATTTAATTGCCCGGTCACTCAGTTTTGTGAGATCCCTTTGTAGCTCTTCGCAGTTTGCTTTGGACTTAACTATCTTGAGTAGTTCAGTATCATCTGCAAATTTTCCCACCTCCCTGTTTACCCCTTTTTCCAGATCATTTATGAATATGTTGAATAGTACTGGTCCCAGTACAGACTCCCGGGGAACGCTGCTATTTAGCTCTCTCCATTCTGAAAGTGTGATATATCTTGATTATAGCAAGACTTTTGACACAGTTCTGTATGACAGTCCCACATTATTCTGGGATATATTAGCAGGAGTGTTGTAAGCAAGACACAAGAAGTAATTCTTCCGTTCTACTCTGGGCTGATTAGGCTTCAACTGGAGTATTGTGTCCAGTTCTGGGCGGCACATTTCAGGAAAGATGGCTTGTTAAGATAACAGGCAAGCACATCTGAAGGCAAGTTAGCTGGCTGTGCTGTACTCCGATCAGAGTGCCTAGAGCCAAACTGTAACTCGACTTGCTAAAATGCAGCTAAAGATGTTAAACTGTGTAGGCATTCAGTCTGTGGTCCCCAAAATTTTCATATCGTGCTGCCCCTCCCCCTTTCTGCACACTCCAGGAGCTGTGGTTGGCAGCAGGGCTGTGGCTCCTGGGGGATGCAGATAGGGTTAAGAGGGCTGAGGCTGGAGCCATGGCTGGGCGGGGAGCCTGGGGCTGTGGCTGGAGGTGGGGCCAGAAACCGGGGTTGCAGCCAGGTGAAGAGCAATGGCCAGGCTGAGAACCTGTGGGCGGGGACAGAGCAGGCCTGGCCTGGAGCCTGCTCTCTGCTCTCCCGAAGGCTGGCCCAGACCCTGCTTCAACCCTCAAATGTTCCTCTGCGGACCCCAGTTTGGGGACCGCTGCATTAAGTGGAGGTTTTAGTTGAGTTAAGCTAGTTTGGTTGAGCTAATTCAATTGAAATACCGCCCTTGTTTCCCTACTTTAGACAAGTTCTGATCCCTCAATTATTGCCCTGCCTCTTAAGAGCTCCAGGAAGCAACACAAAGGATTCTGGGGCATACAACTAAAGAGGAACAGTTGCAGGAGTTGATTCACTGGAGGGGAAAAGGGTGGTTGGCTATGGGGTTGCCGAGGGGTAAAGGCTGAGAATCCCCCCCGCCCACCCCGCCTTGTAGGAAAATGACCTTTCTCATTCAAAATAAACTTCCTAGTTCTGTCTGCCAAAAGTCTCACGTAGCTTAAAAGGATGGATGTTTTTAAGTCTCTCACTCTCTTGAGAATATTTTACTTAAAATAAATAGGTGGGGTGAGGGATTGAAATGTCTCCAGTATGTGGCTAATATTAACCTGAGAGACTCAGCATCCATACAAAAAATCCTGGATATAGGGGGTTCTCTAGGAAGACAGACGCTTGCTTTCTCCCACTGTGCCTGTCAGCTCTGCTCTCATAAAAGTGTATCAAGAAGGTGATTGTGGTACGCTTCAATGCCCCGTCTCAGAAGAGTGGGACTGCAGAGAGAGTACAATTAGTGCCTCCTCAATCATAACACTGCTGGTGGGTCCAATTTTAAGTCTGTGAGCCTTGACAATGTACCTTTTTAATCCATTGTTTGAAAGAAAAGCTGAACAATGTGCACATAGTAATGTGATGCCTGGCTGAGCAGGTGGTGTGCAGTCTTGGAGTTGGTGGGGGATGCCGTGGCTTTGTTACATTCAGCACTTTAATTTCTTTGAAACTTGTAACGTGGGCATGAATGGGATAAAAATTGTTCCCAGCAGAACCATCTCTGTTCATTTCCTGATGATGATCAATTGTTTTCAAAGCAGCATAAATTTCTGGTGAAACTAACACGAAAAAACTTTCCAAAGTACCTTTTAGCTTCTAATTAAAAAGTGAGTGTTGCAGCTGATTTAATTCATTTATATATTTAAAAAAACCCTCATTCATATTTACTTCTTACAATGGCGGATTAGGCACTGGGTCAATGGGGCCCATGTCTGGGGCCCCGGCCAACTGGGGAGCCCTGGAAAAATGGGCAACCCTGCACCCTGACCTGCTCCGCATGACGGGCACTCATGCTGGGGAGCAGGGTCAGGGCACGGGGGCTTGCCCTGCTCTGCCTGCCCGCCTGGCACTCTAGTCGGGGAGCAGGGTCGAGGCACGGGGGCTTGCCAGGCTCCACCTGCCCGCCTTGCGCTCCAACCGGAGTGGGGCAAGTCCCCGTGCCCCAACCCCATTTCCCTTGCAGGAGCATCATGGGTGAGGGGAAACACACTGCAGGCAGAAGGGGTGGGGAGGGGTCCCCACTTGCTCTGGCCCAGGGGCTTCACAAAACCCTAATCCACCCCTGGTTTCTCAGACCCTTTACAAATTAGATCTTTGCCCATTATCAAGGGCTTAATAGTTGTTCCAAATGCTAATGGATATTGCTTGTGTCTTGTTAGGCTATGTCTACACTACAGACCTTACAGCGGCACCACTGTGCCACGTGTAAGGTTTCCTGTGTAGCTGGTCTGTACTGACGGGAGAGAGCTCTCCTGTCGGCATAATTAAACCACCTCCAATGAGCGGCAGTAGCATGTCTCCCACCGACATAGCACTGTCCACACTGGCACTTTTGTGAGTGAAACTTATGTCAGTCATGGGTGGTTTTTTTTCCACACCCCTGACCGACAAAAGTAGACAAAGCCTTAGTTCTGGCTATTATGGAAACAGATTTTGGGTTTTTTTGCTCAAGTAATTAAAATTCAGTCCATCCCAGAGAAATTATCTGTTGCACTAAATGTGAGAGGCTGGTTTGTCAGGTTAATTGAAACAATATGAAAAAGGTTGACTTCATTGTCTGCAGATGTATTCACTGCACTCTGTTTAAAAAAAATACTTATTGCTTTTTTAAAAAAAATTTTTTTTGGCTGTTGAAATAGGGGAAATCCTGCTGGAAAAAGATGCAAAAGTTAGAACGAAGGTGAAACTTCCTTAAACATCTCAATGCTTTTTAAAATCTGTTTATTTTGAGAACATAGAAAAAGAAATGGAAAAAATTGACAAGACCAAGTCAAGAAATTAGATCATAAATGATTTAGGCATTGACTCATATCATAGGGCTCTTCTTGCCTTCTTGTTTTACAGTATTCTGGTAAAAGAAACCACATGGTGTAAAAACTGTGAGGAGGGTGTATTGATGTATTGAAGGAATGGCTGCCAGATCTTCAGCAAATCTGTGACAGTTTTTACAACTCACTAGAAGTTAGATTCCACATTTGCCTTTCAAATCAACATTGGACCAAATCTTTCAGAAATGAGCTATGATAGATAAGCTGCATGGACCACATTCATATCTCTTTGAACTCGGTGTTAGACAATAAGACAAGGATAATCAAAATTAAAGGGACATTCAGCCTTTTTTAATAGGTTGGATGGTATGGATGTCTTGCCTGAGTCTGAAGATGACAAGTACCCTTGCTGGTTAAATGAAAGATGATTTTGCTTTTTCATCTTAGTCTTTGTGAATGGTGTAATAAGGAAAATATTATCAGATGGAGAGCCTTTGGAACCTCTTGCACATAGGCTGTCTCCACATTAGTTTTCTGTTTCTGCTGTGCCAGGATCCCCTAATCATTAGGGAATATAATCACACTGATCAGATACTGTTCTTTAGCAAGATAAATTCAGCAGTGCTGCCCATTCCTCCCAGTATGGATCTTTTTTTGCTTAAGACCTGGAGTATAGGCCTTGAAATCCAAATGATCAAAAATGTCCCCTGACAGCCTGTGGGAGAGCAGGAACTTCCACTAGCAATGGAATACTTTCTCTATGGGTACCTGAAAATGGATGATCACTTCTCAGTAGTATGGTAGCTTCAGGTTTCACCTGTCTGAAGCCCAGCCAAAGGTATAATCCGAAATTCAGGTCTTCTCTGGAGGACACTTTTCAAGGATCTATGCTGATGAAGAGGATGGGGCATTTGTGGCCCTAGAATCCAAAATGAATGGCTTTGTTTGTGACTTGTGCAACTTTCGATTGAGTCTTCAAATATTTTGCAGGTGGAAATGTTACACTATGTGTACCTTTTTACTTTTTTGGTAAACTTGCCAAGTAGGGTCTTCGGAAACTTGGCGCAAGGGAGTTTCTTTGACTGTTTTAGTTCTAATACAAGATTCAGTGAAGAAAAATACACAGGTTCTCTGTGTGTAGAATAACTTAATACAAAGTAGAGAACAATTACCTTTCATGAGGAAGCTGTGTTAGTGGAAGCTAACCTAAAGAGATTTGGTTTGGGTATGATGTGGCCACGCTGTGGCTTTCACATACTTCAGAAAAAGTGAGAAAAGGAGAATAATCATAAGCATATCTGTTTGGCTACATGGTCTGTGTAGGATAGGAAAGAAGGTTCAAAATTATGTACTGGGACTGCTTAAAGATACTACCCAGTGCCTGTTGGGACACGATTGCCAAACTGTCTGATTTCTCTCAGTAACTCGCCCTTCTGGTATTTCCAGAAGCGGAGATGCTTTCGTAGATAAGAATAAGCCAGGGAGAATGCCTTCTGGTAACGCTGGTGACTATATTCCCATGGCCTATGTTTGCAGCAGTGTTTCAGGAGAGAGTGGGTTTTTTTTTTTTTCTGTACAGAGCTGTGAATAGATCTCTCCAGGTATGTTTACAATTGGAGAGGGTAAGAGGCCTCTGGATCAAATATCTTGAGGATGAACCTGCAGGAACTTGTGCCTATTCTGTGTGCCAAGTTTCATATGAAGCCCTTTTCAGCAAGATAAACTATTTAATATGTAGTGCTTGGACCACATTTTCCTTATTGCCTCATTTGCTTCAGAAATTAGTAGATCTCAGTCAGCAATCTAAATGTTAATCTAAACACTAATTTTGTTGCAAAAGGCCCAGCTTTTGTTTTGCTAGCATGTCCATGCACATCTTCTCGGAAGAGTGTTGGGACCCCTGCTATGTTCATTGAAACCGCAGGCGGTCCCCACAAAGCATGCTATCCCATTTTATTCTTAGTCCTTTTGTAACGCACACCATGTATCACAACTTCAGGGGAAACAAGAACTGAGCTGAAATGTGGCACTGGAAAAGCATCAACAAGGATCAACATGTATAAGGAAATCTTCAACTGTTAAGGAATTATTTTGGATGAATTAATCCTGCCTCTGGTTGTCTTGATCCCTGAATGATGTTTGTGGCATATAAGATACCAGTAAGAGACTTAACTGAACTGCCACAAAATGCCTTGAGACTTCAGTGTTAAAACAGAACTAATAGAAATTGCTTAAAAATTGAACATCTCTGTTTTAAAAAAAAAAAAAAAAATCCCAAAGGGTAGGTACTGCAAGATTGACAGTTAAATATTTGTTGTTTGTATTGTGGTAGTGTCTGGGGGACCCGCATTGCTCTAGGTGCTATACAAACACAAAATAAGACAGTTCCAGCTGTAGATGAGAAGATGGAGAGGTAATATCTTTTATTGGGCCAACTTCTTTTGGTGAAAGAGACAAGCTTTTGAGCTACACAGAACTGCTCTACAGGTTTGGGAAAGATAGTATGTTTATCACTATTTGTGATAGTGTTAGAAATAGTGATTTGCAACTTCTCATGGTTGAGCAAAGGTATTAAAAACTATAACAACTTTTTTGCACTGAATCCCTGTTAATCTTTCCTCATATATCATTCTCTGTACTTTAAATAAACAAACAAAAAAAGATGCGACCTGCACACTTTGAATGGATGTGTTGAATACTGTGTCATCCCCTTACCTTGGCTTCTGGGGAATTCACTGCTGCAGTTGAAGGCACAGTTTAAAAGATTTGCAGGTATTAACATGAAAGGGTTTGAGCATTCCTTTCAGCATCCCGTTATTTACTCTTCTTAAAGTTGTGTCAAAAGATCATCTTTTTGTGTACAGTAAAACTATTAATATTTTATTTGGCTACTGCTCATATGTTTGCCAGGTACCCCACAGAAACATGTTCAGACATAGATTCTGCCCAGAGAACAATCTAAATTCGACATGCCATAATGAGTTATGGTCATAAAGAAAATTAATATAAGGAGCAGGAGGCTGGAGGGAATGAAGGTGACAGTGATAAGATCACTTGGTTACCAGGGTTAGTGGGCTGTGTCCTTATCTGGAAAATTGTCATTTTTTTTTGTTTTTTTTTTTAATATATATATAGTTTTTTCTCTCCCTGCCCTCCTTCCTCCCCACTCTCACTTCTCGTAATGGACATGGATCAGTTACCTGTAGGTTGTTTTTCCTTTCTCTAGGTGTATATATTACAGGTGGTGACACACCTGTAGCTTGCCTGAGTGTATCTATTTTAAAAAGTCATATTTGGTTCCTTGTGATGCAGCCAAAAGGTAAAACTCTGAAAAACACTTTATTATTTAAATTTACAGTGAACAGGAAGGCTAATTAAAAAAGCACAGCAAGGTGCTGATTAAGCTGCTGTACCTTCCTGGTCCTCTGGATCTGGGGAATGACCGGTAGTTTTGCTATTCAGTAGACTAGCTCTGGACACGCACTCATAAATAGAAAAGGAGTACTAGTGGCACCTTAGAGACAGACCAATTTATTTGAGCATAAGCTTTTGTGAGCTATAGTAGCTCACGAAAGCTTATGCTCAAATAAATTGGTCTGTCTCTAAGGTGCCACTAGTACTCCTTTTTCTTTTTGCGAATACAGACTAACACGGCTGCTACTCTGAAGCACTCATAAATGTATCCTGTTATTCCTAATGCATTATTTCTCCTAGAGTAAATAAGTATTTGCATTTAGATTTTACAGACTGAACAGATGATCTTCTCCCCCCCACACTTCTTGTTTTGGTGGAAGATGGGGTACATTAGATGCATTTTTGTGTTTGTGACACTTGGAAGCCATGAAACGTTGTAGCCTTAGATGAGATTCAGTATGAGGCTCCCTACAGATCTTCTCCTGTCCAGACAAAATTTGAGACTTATGGCTTTTCAGTACTTCTGTGTTTCTGTATTTTCCATAAACTGTGTTGGATTTGGCTATGGTTACTGCATTAAAATTACAGGTCTAATATTTTATATTGTACAATAGAACCTCAGAGTTATGAACACCACAGTTGCGAACTGACCAGTCAACCACACACCTCATTTGGAACCTGAAGTATGCAATCAGGCGGCAGCAGAGACCAAAAAAAAAGCAAACGCAGTACATTACTCTGTTAAATGTAAATTACTAAAAAAAAAAAAAAAAAAAAAGGGGGAAAGCAGCATTTTTCTTCTGCGTAGTAAAGTTTCAAAGCAGTAGGAAGTCACTTGTAAACTTTTGAAAGAAGAACCATAAAGTTTTGTTCAGAGTTACGAACGTTCATAGTTATGAACAACCTCAATTCCCAAGGTATTCGTAACTCTGAGGTTCTACTGTACTGTTCATTCTCTTTCCATACATCTTTTATTAACATTTCCTTTGTTATGGCAGTGCTTTTGCCAGATTCTGAGAGTCAAGCTTATATCATCAAGCAAATCTCTGCAATCCTAAAGGCAGGACTCTGACTAATGTGGAGTGTCAGTTTAATTAAATATTTACTGTTGGGACATGATGGCCTGGAAGTGGCTAATGAGAGATGCCCCTTTTCACTTCCAAGCTATCAGCCCAAGTCTGGATCTACTTTGTCGTGAATGAAAGTCATTATCAACTAAAAGCTGTTGTTTGACCTGTGGAATGAATTGATGGTATTAGTCTAGCTCTGAATGGACAATTGTCCATGTGATAAAATACCATCACGGCTGGCAGTCATGCTAGGAGTTTCAGCTGAGTAGCTGTAGCTGGAATGGATCTGGAGACTGAACTATCTTCTCACCCCTAGACCAGGTACCTCCAAGGCAGCATTGAGGCATACTGGTAAATCTTAACTGGGGTTAGGCTTGCACCTCTATTTCCCACAGTGTATCTGTTGCATGCACTCACGAAAGACTTTGTCTCCAAGGCTGTCAGTGTGGCACCTTTCACCAGCATTAAATTCACTTTAAAATGTTAAGTAGTACTCAATATGCCTGCTGCTCTGCAATTAAAACTGAAACAGCCAAGCAACGTCATCTGCATTTTTCTTGAATGTCCAGTGACTGGAAAAGTGGTGCGGTTGGTTCTCGAAGTTCAAAGACGGGAAACTAAGAACAATAGGTTTGTGATTTCTAAAAGAACCTGAAGTGAAAGTATAGATGCAGGCAGAAATTCAGCAATGGGTACGTAAGACACACATCCATTTTTATCTTTTGTACCTGCTTTTTTTCCCATCTCTAGTATCCCATTTTGGTGGTTCTCAGCATACAGTAGGGCCAAAGTCTCTTCACTACTGCGCCTTGTCCATTATGCTACAGGATTTGTCTGTGGCTGACCAGTTCAGGGTCTGATGCTTCTGACTCTTCATTGATCTTGCCATCATAGTTGAATTTGCAGAGATTTTTATCCATGATGGCATCGCTCCCTGTTCTTGTCCCTGCCTGCCATAGGCTATTAGGTAGAGCTTCTGATTACTAGGTGACTAACATTTTTTAACATTAACTCAGTTAAGGAATCTGGAAAGCTCTGCATTTAGTAAGTAAAACCCTTGCTGCTCCCCACCATCACTATCCATGAGAGGTTGAAGAACAAAATGAGTCTGTTTTGATTGTTTTTCAGACTGGTATGTATCCAACAGAGTCAAAATCTTATTAGCAACAAGTCTTTAACAGGGGAATGAAGAACATGTTGACATGGACCAAAGGGATTCAGAGTGTGTAACTAATTGATGTGCAGGGATTATAGGTTATATCTTCATGAGTCACACGCATCAGTGACAAAGGGTGATTTTAATTTTAAACAATCAGCATGCTTCATCCAAAAGCTTCCCTTCCACATCCCAGGAGGAATGGATTGTATCAGCTGACAGACTAGAGAGAACTCTGTGGTGGGGCTTGTTAATGCTTGCTAGAAAGTAGGTCATGGCCAAAAGTAGCCTGACTGGCTTTGTTGGAAGTGTGTCTCAAAAAGGGAGGGAATCTGCTGAGGGGAAAGCTCAAATAGTTTTTCCAATCCTCGTTGTTTAACAGCTGATATTGTGTTTTAACCCTGCTTTCCAGTACTAGTACATAAAAGTATCCTTAAAAGAATACTAGCTTTTATTTCTGCCTGGGAAAATATTTATGGCATAAATTTAATCTTGGATGCGAGATTTGGTGATAAATTTAAAATTTCAAACAGATTGTGCCTTTTTATTAAACTTTGTTTTTTCTTTCCTGAATTCTATTTTCATTGAACAGTTACTGAGACTTGACAGTAATCTTTGAAGAATATTAGTTTTAGAAACAGTTTTGCTCCTCCACCATATATTTTGCACTTCAGTTCTCTCTTGTGCTTTATTCCTGATAATATATGCATGAAAAACAAGTATTTTTCCCCCTTTAAGAGCTCATCTGCTGTTGCTACAGCTTCTCCATCTGAAGTCTAAGTCCTCTGCCTGTGGCATAATGATCATTTCCACAGCAACAAATTGTGCTATCGAAAATAGGAGGCTTTGACTTTTGGTGCTGAATAAGTATAACAGGAGCATATTTAACCCTTAGAACAGACTATACTGTTTTCAAATAAAATAAAGATTATGAGAATTAAAAATGCAGAAAATATGCTATGGGATCCAAATTATGTCTAAAAAGAATTTCCTTTCATAATTTTCAGTGGGACACATGCAGATCTTTAAAAAGCCAACATACTGGAAATACTGCCTTTCTGGCTGGACTTCCCCTCCATAACTTTTCCTTGCTCAGAGTTTATAAACAGAGGACCTGATCCTGCAAACACTTTCTCAGGCCAGAACCCCCTTTTAGGCAATGGGGACTATGCCTGCATTGGGCCCTCGTCCAGCAACCCTTAGAGCTTTCAGGCTCTGAGGTTTGAAAAGCCTGCTTTGTGTAACGAGCCTGGTCTTTGCTACATGCAGAGGGAAAAGGAGATGATGATTAGTTAATAGACTTTTGAAAACAAAAACTGGTGTTTTGCCTACTACATAACCCCAGCCCTCCTATATATGTCTGTTTACAGCCTTGTCTCCTCCCCACCTTCTAAATCTAAACAGTTAGTACAAATGCCTCCTGTGGGTAACAGGAAGTTGCCTCATGGCTCAGACAGCAGGCAACACTTGAGTGCAAAGTCATTGTCACCTGAGCCTGTGTGTGATGCCTCTTAGGGTACATCTACATTGCAATAACAAACTCCTGGTACCATGTTTCAGAGCCTGGGGCAATTAACTCAAAGCTCGCAGGGCTTGTGCTGTGGGGCTGAGAATTGCAGTGTAGGTGCTCAGGCTCATGGGGAGGGTTCAGGGCTTGGGCTCCAGCCCTAGCCCGAACATCTACACTGCAACGTTTTCCCTGCAGCCCAAGCCCTGCGAGTCCGAGTCAGCTGACCCGGGCCAGCTGCCACTGCGCAGCTGGTCTTTTATTGCAGTGTAGGTGTACCCTTAAGGTATGTCTACACAGCATTTTGGAGTGAGCCTCTGAGCCTGGGTTGACAGACTTGGGCTAGTGGGGCTTGCATTAGCCCTCTAACAATAGCTATGTAGGCAGCACTTTGAAGCTGTAGTTTGAACTGGAGCTTGGGTTCTGAAGCCTGATGATGCGGATGGGCTTCAGAGCCCGAGCTCCAGCCCAAGCAGCAACTTCAAAGCACTCTCTCTTCAGCTACTTCTAGAGCATTAGCACAAGCCCTGCTAGGCTGAATTTGTCAACTGGGCTGGGAGGCTTGCTCCTGCTCAGTCCAGAATGCTGTGTAGACATAACCTCTGAAATGTCTGAGCTCTGCTAGACTGGTCAGTGAAATGCCAAGCACACAACTTTGTTCTGGGTTTCTCATATTGTTGCATTGCACTGGCCCCACGTTTTAAGGGATCATACACCACTTGTACATAGAGTACTTGGGGTGAAGGAGAGGCCAAGCACTGTGTACACTTTAGGCATAAAAAAAAAAAGCTGATTTCTATACTTTTGAGAAAGGTTAAACTCTCTCTCTGTGCTAACAATGATTAACAGACCCTAAATGTTAATCCCAGTTGGTTCCTGTATACTCGGACGGACGCACCCGTCTGAACTCTTGTATTGCTTTCGTTGAGAGAGAGTGAGAATTGTGTTTGTGTGTGGTGGGAAAGAGTCTTCCGCTGGTGCTAGAGCAGTGGTTCTCAACCTACTGATCATTGGGGGCTGCCTATGTGGCCCAGAACGTGTTACCTGGGCCACAGGTTGAGAACCACAGCACCGCCCCACAGACCTCTATGCCCAGCACCTCCCACCCAAAGACCCCTCCATAGAGTGGGGCCATCAGTGGAGCCCTGGGTCGGGCAGCAGCCCCCACCCTGGACTTGGGTGGGCAGCCGGGTGGCAACCCAGATCCCGACCCCATGGTGCTGGGTGGCAGCCTGGATCCCAGACCCTGACCCCGCGGAGCAGCCCCATGCAGACTCCATTTGCAGGGAGTGCGCAGATCCACTGGGTGTCTTGGCAAGCTAAGAGCACGTCTGGTCAACGGCCACTGGATGGGCAGACTCCCTCAGTATGCTATGAATAATGCCCTAGAGCATCTATGGCTAGCAAGGGTGCTAAGAACCCTGGGATACTCCCCCAGAACCAACCATGCCTGACTTGTATCTGTAGTGCACTGAGGACACATCCTCAAAGGTATGAGGCATAGCAATGTGTTGTGGACACCCAAGCTCAAGCTTCGAAAGAGCAGGTTTGCAGGCATGGGTCACTCACTCCCGGGTTTGCTGTGCAATGGAAACATACCCTGTGTGTCCTTACACATACACACAAATATAGGCGAGGCGGTAGCACTGCCTGTTAAGGTTGCCCAACACTTCCCATTACAAGACCCTTTTTTACAGTTGTTTATAACTTTCCCAAACTTTAATCATTTGGGTTGAAATGTTCCCTGCCAGGTATTTGCCTCAGGCTGAATTTCATTTTATAGGGGCTTCAGCCAAAATGGGCTCAGCTGTATCCAAGAAATTAGGAGAAAATGTTGTTTTTGCCCTTATTTAAAATAAATAAATAAATAAAAATTCTGGTGACTTTTTCTTTGGACAGCTGTACTGCCCCTAGGCTTTGGAGCAGGGACTTGACGTTTGCCAGAGGGTGGCCTTTGTGTCAAGCATGTGCTTTTTGCCTTTCCAATGAAAAGCCACCCAAATCTGGCCAAGTTTTAAGCCTTTGCAATTTTGAACATGCTCTGTAGAGACTCTGTAGATTTTAGGGGCTGAATTTCCTGAAGATTCTGTCCGTGCTGCACATGCTCCAGCCCAGAGCTGAGCCAGACTTCCTCTGAAATTTTTGGTCTGGGTTGCTGTAGGCTACATCGGGTGCTAGCATCTCAACTGAGAGCAGAGGCACTCTCTTCTATGCTCTGAGTGCCTGCCTGGGCCCAGCAGGGGAATGTGGTGGAGGAAGCTACTGATTTGAATGCAGAAGTGGTTAGAGCAGATTGGGACAAGGAGTATGGGGGGCAGTCACTGCGACTGAAGGGTGGTGAGGACAGGTAGGGGAAACTGGGAGTTGGCATGTGTGGAGACTGGGAATGATTGGGCAAGGAAACTAGGAGTAGGAGGGAGATGGGGGGAAGACTAGAAGCCAGTAGATGGAGTGGGGAACTGAAATTGGATAAGGAATCTTATAGGGAGGAGACTGGAACTGAGAACCAGTGAATAAGCAAACTTAATTCTGGCATTTTCTAACTTCTTCGAGAGCTTGAGTTGCCCACTGTAACAATATTCTTTTAATGTAGTTTTTGTGTAGTTAATGTATAACATGAGTGTGAATTAGCCTCTTCCTGATTCTGAGATGTCTTTGTAATGTAGCGCATACTGATCAGCTGGCTATGTTCAGTCAGTCACATCTTTTTGTCTTTATATTACAGATTCACATTACCTATGAATACTATCAGTTTGAGGTGTTGGCCCATATTATTTTTGGATGCTGACATTAGGCCTTGCAACATGAGCCATTTTATCTAGAAATAAATTGTTTACTCGCTCTCGTCCAAAAGATGTGACCTGTGGCACAGTACTGTCTCCTGGGATACTGGATAGGAGCCTGAGGCCATGATAGTGCTTCTAAGGACATAATACATCTTGACTAATAAAATAATGTGCTAAAACTTTTGCTAGTGCTGATCGACTCTAGTTGGAAGCAGAAAATGCAGTCGAGTACAACAGTTTGGATCCTAAATCATGGCTAGGGTCTCTGTCTGAGGACTGCCTCTGTTTGAGCTGCAGCTTCTTGCTTTGTTCACAGATGGCCTGCTCTCCTCTTTTGAGAGCAGAGGGAGACTACATCTCTTTCTAGGTCTTCTTTAAACTGATCTTAACTGAGGTTTTTCAATATTTCAAGAGGTGGTGTCTCTCTAAAGGAGTGCATCCTTAGATTTAACATTTGGGCTGTTTTGTTGAGCATGCATTTGTGGATATGTTTTGTGTTAATATCTCTAGGCAGGACAAAGCCATCCAAACACATCAGTTTACATTGTCAGCTCTACATTGTCTCCCTCCATTTCCTCAATAATTTTTCTTTCCTAGTAAGAAATCCTACTTTAGATTGGACATGCAGTGCTTTGCCATTGCCGTTACTACGCCTTCCTGCAGATGGTGTCTGTCTCGCCTGAGAACCACAACATAAGAACCACCATATTGGACTTGCATCCTCTAATTACTGGGCCGGAGACAACGCTAACAAACTAGCATGTTCATTCTCTCTCCCATTTTTTTTCCCTTGTTCCTCTTGGTAGTAAACTAGGCAGATGGTTACCTTTGTGGCAGCTAATTAATGCTGCGACTTGACAAAACAATTTGAGAGGCAGCCTTGTATTTAAAAAAAAGCCCAGCTGTCATAGAAGAATGAGCCAGCTGTCCTATCTTGTAGTTTTCTGATCAAGGAACATAAGTCTTGATTAGACACACAAAATGTGGTCGTGTGACTTTTTATGTAACCACTATGTGCCATCAAAATTGAGCCAACAAGTCTTTGCACAAAGCTTATGCAGATCTACAAACAGTAATGAGTAGAGACCTGTCTAGGGATACAAAGAGGAATATAGCTCTCTGCCTTCTTTATTTGTTGATTAATTGATGGTCTGAAAGCAGGACTAGTTGTCTTTTAAAAGGCCTTTGTTGTAGGAGCTCCTCGCAGGAAATCTGGCAGTGACTAAATTTTTCTGGCAGCCTGTATGTTCCTCAGACTAAGCTTTTTTATTGTTATTTCTGAGGTCCTGACTCAGCTTACAAACCTATGGTCCATCATGATACATTGTATTGGTAGGCTTGATACTGCGAGTTTCGGGAGGTGTCCATTTTAGTTTTACTTGCATTACTAATAGCCATTCTTACCTAAATTCTTAGGGTTGTAAGGGCCTGATCCTATGAGGTGCCCTCAGGCCATTGAAGTCAATGGTAGTTGAGGGTGCGCTGCGCCTGAAAGAGGAAGGCACTCAGCTACAGGATTGGGCACTAAGGTCTGATGATCAAACACTTACTTCTGTCCTATTGAAATAAATGGGGCTCTGTGCTGGAGGATCTCTATGCTCATGTAGAGCCCTGTTGATTTCAATAGGACTTTGCTGTGGCCTGCCTGCAAAGATCAAATTGCAGGATCAGGGCCTGAGAGACTCCCTGTCAAAGCACTCTCTATTCAGGTGAGGAAAAAAAAAAAGTAATTTAATTAGTTCTAGTAGGCCAACTTAATCTTCCCCTTAACTCTAATTCTCAGTCATAAAATCCATGGAACCCTTGCTACAGTATCAGCTGTATTAAAAATTCGTAATGATCAAAAGTATACATTTCCCAAGAGTTCAGATCACCATTCTTCATTACTTCTGATGTTTTGCTAGTTAGTATGTGGGCTGACGAATAGTCTGTTAAAGCAAAAGATAAACGATAGTTACTTTAGTCACATAATAATAAATGTAATCACAAAAATAGTTTGCTTGCTTTACGCTCTCCAGCAGAAATGCCTTTCAGAGTTGTCACTTTTAATCAACAAGAATAGCTTTCAATATAATGTATTTGCTGCAAGTTATTGCCTCTCATCTTTTCATGCTGACCCCCTTTTTAATTTGTGCTGAGGCAAAGTATAAATTGAACTATTTCATCTCAGGTTTATTACATTTGTATTAGGACAATACTGTATCAAGCTACAATACTGTAATGTGTTTCCCTGTTCTCAAGTTCCCTAAATATGATTTCTGGGGATTGGCTCTATCCTCTTTCATTTCCAGAGTTACTGTGATAATATAACAGGCAGTTTATTATTGATGATGATGCAGTCAGTGTAATAATAACAAGCTTCATTAATGCCATGGTATTATTTTATTTCTGAGGTCAGTGTTAGCAGTGATTAATTTTTCCATATTTTATTGTATCCCTTAGAAACTAGATGCCAAATCTCTTGTCAAACTAAACTTCGCTAAAAACAATGAAGGTGAGTTGGTGCATTCTTTATTTTTTCTGAACGCTTTTACAAAGCAGGATTATTTTATAGCTATAGGTTCATGTACTAAAATAATTTGTGTTTCCTTCCATGTAGGATCCATAATTTTATTTTTGAGCCTGTCACTGTTGGAATCAACATGTTCTTCATTAAGGCCCCATTTCTGTCACCCTTACATTGAGTAGTTTCTATTTCTGAAAGTAATCCCATTTCGTTTTGTGACTGCTTGCCGAGTAAGGTACTACATGATGAGAGTAAGTGTTTCTGGAAGGATGAAATTACATGGTGTGATATCTTTAACCGATACCCATAACTATTATAGCCAATTTACTACAAGAATCTGAGCCTGTACCTTAACCCTGGCTTACTTTAGTATTCTGAGATAATGTGCAACAGAATATAAAAGAATAAAGTCTTCATTAATGTTGCAGTGTTATGTCACAGCAGAATTAGAAGCACATTAGCCTGGAAAAGATGTTAATTTTCCCATGCTACTTATTCCCCAGCTTCCCAGTCAATTCAGTGGAATAGTCTCTGGGTTTTAAAAGACCAAGGGAAAGGGAGATGCTACCTTCGCTAAGGATATAGTAACATTGTGGGAAAGGGAGACCCTCATGTAGAAGTTGATGGAGCTTGTTGTAAGTCCAGGGGGTGTTGTGACTCAGCAGACCTCACTGATCCTCCTTATCAGTCTTCCATGATTTGAACTCCATTTTGAAGACACTGGTAAAATTGGGGGCAAAATGCTCAATAAATCATTTGACAACTCAGGATAATTGTTTTCTGAGGAACTTGTTCATGGCGTCTTCCGAATAACAACCTGTTAGAGAAGAGCCTGTGATTGTGCTTCTGCTGGTTTAGAAACGTAAAATCAAGGATCAATCCAGGACCACCAGTAAGATAAGGGAGACAATTATAGATTGATTAATAATACTTTGCATGTTATATGTTCTAATAACTTTACAACCATTAATTTATGAAACCTCTGAAGCAGATAATGATCATAATCTCTTTCCTGAGGGGAAAATGTAGGCAAGAAGGGCTCTAGGCATTAGAGATGGGATTAGAATTTAGAAGTTTGTATCTCCTAAATCCTTAGCTAAATCCACTAGACCACACTGTCTGTCATAAGAGTTCTATGATTGGTAACACATTTCTTTAGCGTTCTGCATTCAAATGACAAATCTTAATGCCTTTACAACATTGTCATAAGCGGTAAGACATCAACAAATTGATAAAGGTTTTAAAAAACGAATAGCAATTTTTCGGTGCACAACTTACTATAGCTCCAGCTCAGTACTTTCTGAAAATTGGGCGGCTTTTGGGGATCTCAAGTTGGACACGCCAAAATGGAGGTCACGTTTGGAAATCCTGGCCGTTATATTTTCAGTTCACGATTCAGGGCATTTAGCTATACAGCTACCGTTAACTCGAGTGGGATTAGCTCAACTAAAATGACAAGCTTAGAATATTAAGGCGTCATAATAGAGACTCTTAAGTATAAAGGAGCCATTTCATCATGAACTCTGATTTTTCTCCACTTACAACTTTTTGAAAAACAGTATCCTTTGGGCTGCAATATTTTATGCTTAATCTCAACCCAAAGGTGAATTTTTAATTTAAATATTACAAGAATTGCAGGCCGAAGAGTAAAGTGTGGGAGGAAGAAGGTGTGTTTTTAAAGGCGTTCTCACCATTTTTTGCTCTCCCATAGTTCAGTAAGATTGCTTTCAAAAAGTCATCCTTGAAATGAATGCATTCCTCCAGGGGCAAAGTACATGAGACATGTTGGAACATAGTTTGTTTCTAAACGTCGTTATGCATATTGTAATTCTTTAACCTTTTTCAGGTGAATTGGCTTGTGCAGGCAAAGATTAGAACATTCTCAGGGGTCCAGGGTATATAATAATGTGCATCATACATCAGGAGTAGGGGTATAACTAAAAAGGCATAGGATTTAGGGTTAGGCTCCTCATCCTAGAATAATGAAGAAGAGCTCCCCTTCTAGTAGGTGTGTGTGTCTCTGTCCCGGGCTATCTGAGGTGGTCCATCACTGTCACCAAAATTGTTCCCATGCCATGCCTCAGCCTGATTGTAAGAAGTCAGGCATGCTGGAATGGGTCGGATATTGGAGCCTGGTTAGCTCCACCCTCTGATTTTCCCCAGAAAAGGAGGTTGGAGATAGGGACCCAGCTTTTCAAAAAAGGACTGGTGATTTTGCGTGCTTCAGTGTTTGGGTGCCCAACCTGAGAGACCCTAAAGGGGCCTGATTTTCAGAGAGTGCACTTTGTGCCAACCAGGTCCCTTTATATGGTGTCTCAGGTAAATCACTAGTATCTCTTGAAAATGTTGTTTGGTGTGACTATTGACAACTAAACCTTTTAGGGTAGGGGATGGTTGCTGGAGGGGGCAGATAGTTTGGGGAGTGTTTCATTCTGAATGAGAGAGTGGTAAGAGCAAAGGGAGGTCTCTGATCTGTGTGTGGAAGGGAGAACATGAGGTTATGGGGCATTAAGGCTGGAGCTGGAACTGTATAGTAGAATTTCCTCACTTTTTAGAGTGTAAATTTGTAACTGAAGTAATGTCCCTTCTTTTGGAGGAGGAATAAATTCTCAGCTTTAACAGTGTATTGGCTTTGGGGAAAACTGCTAAGAGTTTACATGTGGCTTGGAGATTCAGTAACCAATTCTTAGAGCATGGGCCCTATTACTGTGAACTGATTGCAATTTCACTCCTGACATTGCTGGTCAGGAGGGAGAATTTGCTTATGGTAGCAGGAACTGAAACTAATAAATATGATGGAGTTGCTCCTCAGAACCAGTTACACTTAGAGGAAAAGAGTCTTATCTGCTGTGAAATGCTCTCGTGTCAGAGCAACTCATTGTACATGAACTACATCGTGAGCTGCCATGGGTGAGAGAGCCCTTGCCATCTGCAAGGGAAAGACTAGTCGCTTTCAGTTAACCCTTCTCTCCTGAGGTTGTGGGTGAACTGGCAAGTGTATATTGAAGTGCAGGCTGCCAGCCAAGACTGGTGGAATGGGTGGGTGGGGGGAAGCACCTGGCACTACTGTGGGATATATGTAGCTAGCTGTATCATCGGTGCCAAAGTGCGTGCTAGCAGGCTGAAGCACTTTGAGGCAGGGATCATGCTCTTGTTCCGTGTTAGTAGGGTGCTAACACAGTGGGGTCCTGCTCCAAGCTGGGGGGCACAGGCACTAATACTGTACAAATAATAACAGGCGAGTTTACGGTAGCCGTGAACTTTCCAAACAGCCTTTTTTTAAGAAGAGCCCATTGCGTGGTGCTAGATGAAGTCAAAGGCTGCAATATGAAAGGAAGAGACTTGATCTTTATTTCTGTCTGACAGCAGGCATTTCTTAAAACCTGGCTCATGGAATTTTAACACATGCCCAGGTGTCTGTTCTCCTCTTTCATATAGAAAGTCGGGTGAGGAGTGGTTACAGGAAAAGCCATGTAATGCTCTGTCTTTATCTGAGCATCTTCCATTCAGATCAAGATGGAGCACTGTCTTCATGGAGTGCTCCTCTGTATTAAAGATTAAAGCAGCTGCAGTTTCCTTTATTTTAGGCAACTGGGGGCAGGCCTCAGGCTCTAGGTAGCTTGCTTGTGTGTCCCTCAGTGGGACAAAGTAGTGCCGCCCCTGTCATAAAACACCTTCTAAATTTGCCTCTGAAGCGTACACATTCTCATAAAGTACAGAACTTTCCTTCAGTTTTGGGTAGATTTATCAATAAAAAATTCCCAAAATTTCTTATCCTTGCTTTTACAAGTCTGAGATTGGAGCACTATTTCTGGGTGACTCTAGTGGGTGATATCTGTAGGAGCTTCCCTGTCCTGTCTTGGTAGTGCTTTTAGCTATCTTTATTCAATTCTCCCTGCTGTTTTTGATTGATCAGATTGTAATTAGTAGGAAAAGAATCAAATGAGCCAAAGCTGTTTCCGAATTCCCAATCTAGCAAACTGATCAAGAATTAATAATAATCTTCTAATTGCTTTCTGCCAAGTTTATCCATACATTTTCTTGATCCGTTGGCTTTCATCACTATCTTTAGGTAAGATGTGTTTAATATTTATGCTGACCCTCTTAGGAAAATTTACAGCTCAATTTGAGCTGAAGCCAGGTTCTTTATTGAAAAGCGTGTGCTTAGGTTTAATGGAATTCTGTTTACTGAGATTGAATATGAAGTGCTGTCTTTTCTGACCAGCAGAACCTGCAAAGGGCACCATCTCATCTGAACCTCTGCTGGATATAAACCAAGATATGTTCCTGAGAATGAGGCTGAAAACAGGGTGGTGGGGGTAGTGAGAAGTTACACTCAACAAGAGTGTCTTGGTTATTACGATATTTATATTGTGATACTGAGTAG
The DNA here is from genome assembly GCF_965140235.1 of Caretta caretta. Lineage (NCBI taxonomy): Eukaryota > Metazoa > Chordata > Testudines > Cheloniidae > Caretta > Caretta caretta. The sequence continues at coordinate 15,905,005 of NC_134220.1, read as the reverse complement.
ACACCAACCCCATTATGTGACGTGCTATATTGCTGGCTACTGGATGGTGGACTTCAAAGACCCATTTTTCTCTCTTGGTTTATAATACTTCTAGGTGTCATTCTACCTCACCCACCCCCAAGTACTAGAGAAACAAAGCATGAATTAAAAAGACCATAAATTGTACACTGAACATGAAAAATGCATTTGTTTTATAGAAAGAATGTAAATATTCTTCACAAAGGCAACTAAAGCAACCATTCCATTTGTCTAAACAACCATAAGAAACTCATGCAGAATTTGTTTTTTGTTTTTTTCCCCTCCTCCCCCACAGGTAATTACCATTGTCCAGTGCTCTTCACTGTCTTCACCAATAACTCCCATATAGTGGCTATCAAGACGACTGGAAATGTATTTGCTTATGAGGTAGGCTCACCATTGCATTTCAGTGTTAATGGTTTACACTTGTAGCATCTTTCGTTCAGGGCTCTCAAAGAGCTTTACAGAGGTGGGTAAGTGTTGTCCCTGTGTTGCCGACAGGGAAGCTGAGGCACATAGAAGTGAAGAGGCTTCCCTAAGGTCATGCAGCAAACTAGGAGCAGCATGGGGAATAGAATCCAAGTAATTCTAGTTCCCTGCTGTATGCCACGCTATCTCCAATAGGGTGGAATCGACCCCTGTGCCTCGGGCCAGCAAGAGGCCTATACACCACTGAGGTTCCATTTAAGTCTTCAAAATAGGTCTGAAATGGAGCTGAGGCCCTTGGCTTTTTCACAAGGATGAATTTCACCCCTTATGGACATTCTGAATGATTTAAGATGCATATTACTTTTAAAGCCTGTCATTTGAGTAAGCTGCATGTAGCTGAGCCCGAGAGAGAGTTGTAGGTCAGAATGCTTAACTCCTGACTCACTGTCACACTCCTGATTCATTTTCAGTTGAATGAACAAACAACTCTTCTGTGCAGCCAACAACATTTCTTTCTAATATATATCCATGCACAAAGGGCAGATTGGCTGTTTCTAATTTTCTTTAGTAAGCAAGAATATTTTAACTGGAGTTGGAGAAAAATAGATAACTTATTAGTGGACATTTGAGAGCTTCACGTGAACTGCATTTCTCAACTTTTTATTCACATTCTGTGAACATTTGTGTGAACAAAGGTTTGTTCATACAAACCTTGCAATACAATCAGTTTCAAACCTTTGGGTGAGCATGTACACAGCTTGACTATCCAGGATTGTAATACCGTGGGTCTCAGCATTTCCAGACTACTGTACCCCTTTCAGGAGTCTGATTTGTCTTGCATGCCCTAACTTTCACCTAACTTTAAAAGCTGCTTGCTTACAAAATCAGACACAAAAAGTACAAGTGTCACAGCACACTAGTACTGAAAAATTCCTTACTTTCTCATTTTATCTGTATTAAATTTTAGTTTGTACTGACTTTGCTAGGCTTTTTATGTAGCCTGTAGTAAAACTAGGCAAATATTTAGATGAGTTCATGTACCCTCTAGAAGACCTCTGCGTACCCCCAGTGGTACACGTATCCCTGATTGAGAACCACTGTTGTAAGAAATACATGCAGTGAACATTTGTGAACAGTCCACAGGCTGGAATTTGTTCACACAAAACAGACATCAAACTGTTTGAAATACTGAAATTTCAAATAAAAAAAAAAAAATCAGTTTGGACAATTGCAAACAAGAAAAGGGGCTAAATTCACCAAAAAAACCCCACCCCAATATCTTCTCCCAATCCTAAATGGCATTGCACTTTTTAAAATCTCTAGTTAGGGGAACAGATGAGACTGGGTTAGAATACTTGCTATTCTCTTCTGGAAACATGGATACTAGTTTGTTTTGATTACAAGTAAAAATGATTTAGCAGCCTAGTCCTTAATTGATGCTTGCCCATATAGTAGAACTGCTACCCATTTTGCCAAAATTTGCATACCCTGTTAAAGAGACCTCAGCTGAGCAGATGTGTGGGGAAAACTTGCACAGATTTGCTCGCATTAGACATCACTCTCTCCAGTGTAATTTTATTCCTAGGTTATATAAGCCGTAAATTCATTTCTAGACTTTTAAAGTAGCAGAAAAAATGTTACCTATTTTGGTTCTGGGTAGGAGGCGGCACTTGAGTGTGAGTACATCTGTTTCTTTCCTTGTAAGTAAAGCTGTGTCTTCCATGCTTTGATGTAGTGGTGATTCTGGTTTGATTATTTTATTTGTTCAGGAGTACAATGTATTTCTTTGATGTTGATTCCTACCATGCTGTAAACTGCTGCCCATTTTATAAATCACTTTCATTGCACCTGTTAAATTAGAGATTAATATTGCTCCACACATAAAAATGTGGTTCTGTGCATTTTAACTATAATCTAGAAAACTGATGACAGGATTTTCTTTTTGTGCTTGTCTTTAAATTCTTATGTGGAATTTGGTTTAAAAACATGTAGCAACAATGTATGTAGCTAGAGAGTCCTAAATAAAATATTTTTTTATTAGAGATTGTTGAGTCAAATGGTTAGGAAAGAAATACATATGTTCTCCAAAATTAATAAGGAGCCCAGTGAAACAATGTGATCACCTATTGGAGGTGAATGTCTCTAATTTGTTTATGTCATCCTGTGTATTTTTAAAGGGTGCAAGATGTCTTGCATTTGCCTGGCAGATAATTTCAAATTTTAATTTCTTGTTTTCCACCTGGCTGTTAGGCAGTTGAGCAGCTGAACATAAAAACAAAAAGCTACAAGGATCTCCTGACAGATGAACCCTTTACTAGGCAGGACATCCTGACACTGCAGGTAAACCTTCTATTCTGTTCTATTCTGTTTCATGCCTCCTAATACACCCTCTTTTGGAATGGGTTGGGGAGTATTAGGCAGACTGGCCACTCCCTGTTGCATTGCTGATATAAAATGACAACTGATTAGAGAAACAGTATTTTGTAGTGGGTAACAATCACATCACTTTCATTTGTTCTCCAGATGGCAAGCCTAGATATTCCATATAATTTCACCAGAGCTGAAGTGAAACTCTAATCAGATTATTTTTCATTTCATATAGGGTTTGTCTTCACTACGGTGCTAAATCGGCACTTCTGCAATCGATCGGCTCAGTGGTGTCAATTTAGCGCGTCTGGTGAAGCCTCAATAAGTAGATGGGAGAGCACTCTCCTGTCTACATAATTAATCCACCTCAATGAGAGGCGGAAGGTATGTCTATGGGAGAGCGTCTCCCGCCAACATAATGTGTTGTAGACACCACGTTAAGTCGATGTAAATTACTTCGCTCAGAAGGGGGCTTCACCCCTGAGCAATGTAATTTACATTGACTTAAGCCATACTGTAGACAAGGCCACAGTAGATCGTGATTAATTAATTAATTTAGCAGGGAAGCCCATTGTGGGTTGCTGAATTTTGTGGATTAATAATTTTGTGGAGTAAGCATACACATTGGGTAAAAAGAAAATCAATGAATCTGCATCGGAAACATACACTGTTCTTGTATTTTGACAAGTGTACTTGTAATTATGTAACACATTACACTATACAAGTAAATGTATTGTACTGTGGTGTAACCATAATGAAATGTTAGTTATGAGACCTGGCTATTAAATCTTTGCTTAAAAGTGGCATGAAACCATTGGGTAATTGTAAGAATTATCAGTTTTGCAGTTTAGCCAAGTGGGAATTAGCCAGCATCTACTGTAATTGTTTATAATGTTAACTAGAAGGAGACATAGATGGCCAGAGACTTCTTTATGTTTAGCTAGCCAGTCAGATGGCCAATAAGACATGAACCATGTTGTCATAAGAAATTAAAATAATCCACATATAAATTTTCAGCTATTTAAAAGATGAAAAACTGATTAAATTGATACTGTTTTATTTTAGGGGTGATTTTTAAAAATGAAAATCTGAGCAAAGTAGGTTTTTCAAAATGTCTCTACATCTAGAAGAAAACTGGCAGCAATACAGAATTCTTCACCTGAATGTTTTGCTTATGTCTGTTACCGTGTAAAATCTGTTTGTTTAAAAAAAAAAAAGTTATAAAACTAGAAAGATGTAACTATGTTCTAGGTAGAAATAAAATGTAAAACTTCAAAGATAATTAGTACATTTACAAAGGAAGTTGGGAGTCTTTATTTTCTCTGAATGTGAAATGCTACTAAGGTTGTTCGTTTTTTTTAGTGAGTTTACTAGTACTCGCAAAAAGAAAAGGAGGACTTGTGGCACCTTAGAGACTAACCAATTTATTTGAGCATGAGCTTTCGTGAGCTGTAGCTCAAATAAATTGGTTAGTCTCTAAGGTGCTACAAGTCCTCCTTTTCTTTTTGCGAATACAGACTAACACGGCTGTTACTCTGAAACTTTACTAGTACTGGAACCCATAATAAGAGACTGTAAAACTACTTTATAATCCGCTGTAATAGGCACTTAGCTTACAAAGAAATTTACTATAAAATGAGTTTAAATATTAGACCTTAAAATGATTTTATTGTTAAGCTTGCATTACAGCAAGATAAAAATTTGTTTTATACTGGTGGATCATGCCACTGGAGTCACCGATTAGTACATATCTCTTATGAATGAGAGAATTGTCACCAGTGGTAGGCTGATAAATGCAAATTTAAGCTGCAAATGTTCCTTAAATAAATTTGTTTGTTCATGGGAAGAAGTATGCTGTTTCCTCTTGTATTGCTGTGCTGAAAAGCATGTGTACAGTTGTCATCTCTCTACCCCGCCACTCCCCCACCCCTATCCTTCTGGCTCTATGACTGTTCAGGCTACTACAAAATTAAACATTTCAGCCCAGTGAATGCAGGGCCCACAACTTTCCTCAGATTCAAGTTTCAAAGCTTCCGACAGGATGATATCTGAATCTAACTGCCAAGATGCTAATGGTTTTGCTTCAGTGATGAGACTCTAAGTGACTATTATATTTGCACCATCATTATGGAAAACCAAACAGTTTTGAATGAGTGATTAAAATCTGCAGTCATTTAAATAAGTGTTAAGATTTTAACATGTTCCATAGGTACATATCTTAAATATATTAATAAAAACAGCTGTCTGTTACTCAACTAAACTTACTGTATTTAAATGTTCCTTTCTAAATTCTCTTAGATGCATAAATCTTCCAAAAACTAGCATGACTGCTTGCAGGGGGTTATATGAATTTACTTGCATCTTACTTCTGCCTCTTCTGTGAAGTTGTATTTCTCTCTCAATCTGCAGCAGGCTATATATTAACATAAATGACTTAGGCTGTGTACCAATGACCAGTCAGTCATATTTAGACCCCCCCCACCACCACCACCTATGTGGAGATAGTACCCATGTTGTTAAATTGCACTTTTGACACCACCCATGCACTCATCTAGGATGAACTGCATAGTATGTGTGTGGATTTGCTACTCTTAAGAAATGCAGTCATCCCAACTCATGCTGACTAAACCTTTCTACTATACTATTGGGTGGTGTAATCTATTTTATTTTCTCAAATCTATCTGGAAACCACTGAAATGCAGAGGAGAAATTTGCGTCAGTGGAATGCGAAACACATTTTGAGAAACCAGCACACAATCATTTTAAACACGTTTTGCTTTTCTGACTCAACATTCTGTTTTCAAAACTAACTTGTGTAGGCCATTACTCCCAAACTGTTCCTATGGGGGGGGGGGGGGGGGAAATTGTCATTAGGATGAAAGTCAGTTTATGTATAGCAGCTTTCAGTGGCTGAAGGAGTTTGTTTTTAACACAAAATCAGTGCACATGCCAGCCCTATTTTAGTAAATGCAGTAAATTCTCATGTGCCTGGTTGGACTATGCAGCATGAACTACATTTATCTGCTCAGGCATGTAGCAGACCACTGACTAAATTTGTCTCTGTCTCACCACATTTGGTTCTGCAGCCTCAAAATATAAGAGGTATTTTAAAAGTGAACAAAGAAAAGGAATTTTCTGTGACAGAAAACAAGAAAAGCTAAGAGATTCACATTAAATGAGGAAATGAACCATTTGTGTCCTCCAACATACCAGCATAATGGGGTGCACTGAGGAAATAGTGTAGGGACACTTGTTGTGTGTAGGTGTTAGAGCATACAGAAGTGTGTCAAAGGGGTCAATTATCAAAGTAGTGCACAGAGACTTAGCTGTGTAACTCTCATTCAGGTCAATGGGTGTAATGCAACTGAATCCCCGTGTGCTATACCTTGAAACTATACCTTATTACTTTTCATTCTTAGGCAGGAATTTCCAGGGGTTTTTGTCATGATCCTCATGTTTTTGTTTTTTTAATGTGTGAATTCATTATTATTTCTTATGTACTGTTTTTCCTTTTGGTAAATCATTTAGAAGAAAGACCAAGGTCTTTGGCTTTCTTCCTTATAAATTCTCTGTGTCGAGATGACCCTGGGCAGTGAGTGACTTGACCCTTGCAAGCCCTGTCACTAGTTGGCTTTGTTTCTTAGCCAAAGACCATCACTGGGTTGAGTTTGCAGCTGGAACTCTGGCTTATGTACATTGTCTCTTTGGAAAGCTTTCAACTATAAATTTAAATCTTTAATTGTCACAGGGTTCTTTGCTTTCCTGACATGAGTTGAATGTCCTTGTGTCTGAGAGAGCAAGAACTGAGAGCTGGATTGGTAGTTCTGACCCTGCTTGCCGGCAAAGCATCAGGCACGGAGGAGGGGTTTCTATAAAAAGCATTCTTTACTTTGCAAATAGCAACTGAATGGAACTGTATTTTTAGTAGCTCAGTTTATTGACAGAAAACAGACTATGGAAATGCTTCATCTAAATGTCCTAGGAAGCAGATGGGGGCACATGTGTTACTGTAACTGATTTTGTAGTGAAATATAAATAGAGTTCAAGTGGAAAGCTAGATTAATGTGTGTTTATCAGGTATTTTCCAGATGTATGACCACATTTTTCCTTTCTGTTACATACAGCAGAATCCTACAGCTGCTGAGGAAATATTTGTTAAAATAGCAAATGACCCCCAAATTAACCTGCCTTTAAAGTGTTTACTTCTTTTGAAGAAGGTGGAGGTGTGGTGTTTTTAATACTTATTCTTTCTAGAATAGAATTACTTGATGAAGTGAGCTGTAGCTCACGAAAGCTCATGCTCAAATAAATTGGTTAGTCTCTAAGGTGCCACAAGTACTCCTTTTCTTTTTGCGAATACAGACTAACACGGCTGTTCCTCTGAAACAGAAAAATTGTAATTAGTACCAATTACCAACACTAATAATGAGTTGCACAAATACTGATCAGACTTTTTTTTACAGCTTGGCTGATGAGCATCCGCTCAACTGACTGGATATGTTTGTTGCTTTATACAGTCATACCTGGATTGCTTTTAGTAAAAAAGGGCAAAACAAAACTACACTTCTGATCTGGAACAAAAAGCAAACTCAGAATTCGATTTTTTAACAATGACAATATCTTACGTTTATATTGTACTTTTCTGTGTAAAGAGCTTTATGCACTTACATATACATAAATTGCTTTAGCCACCACTGGCCTGGTGTGGAACATGGCAACTGTTTAACATTACACAGCAGCATTACACTACCCCTCGGGAAGCAGCAAAGAATAAGATCATCTCTGATTAAAATTTTCAGGGGAATGTAGGTAGGCAGAATGCAGCTACCAAAACTGGCATTTGGCTAGGACACTAGGTCTAGTGTCTCCAATCCTGCAAAAGGTGTCATGGGTTCTTTTCTCTCTGTAAGTGATCAGGGCCCTGAGTTTTACATACCATCACAGAAGGCAGCATTTTTAAGTGTACTACTTGCCATAATGCCATTCTGGGGCAATGATTCAGTACTGGTTCAGATGAAGGAGTGCCCTACTGGATCTCTGAGCACCACTTCCCAAACCACAAAAGACTTTCCTTGGGAGTGGGTCTTCCATTCAAATACCTGGCCCAATCCTGGGTAGCTTGTGAGATCTCATGAGATCACAGTAGGAGAATGGTATTGGCTGCAAACAGCTACCATAGGATAATAGAAGCTAGATGGAATGCTCATCTTATGTCAGCTAGTTGTATGATTGATCCATCTTTAACATTTCCTGATGGTTTGTTCAGTAGAAGTTTAAAAGTCCACCCCTGCTGTTGAGAGACCATTCTTGAGAGCAAAGTGTATTAGGCTGGGGAAGCTTCTCCTGATACTCAGCCTAAATGTTTCTTTCCAAAATGTAGATCTCTTGTTTTTCCATAAATAATTAACTATTTCCACTTAACGGTTGGGGGTTTACACTCTCTTCAGATATTTGGTGCTCTATCATCTCTTAGCCGAACATCTCTCTCTCTTGCTCTCTCCCCTTTAATCTCTCCTCATCAGTCAGTAACCCAGATCACCGTTGTAGCTCTTGTGTGAACTCCCTCCACTTCGTTAGTATCTTTCTGATACGTGGTGCTCAGAAATATACACAGTATTCCAGGTACAGTCACACCAGAACCGCAGAGAGAGTGACTGTTAGGTCCTTGCTCTAAATACACCTGACCTCAGTCTTTATACCCCCAAAATTACATTGTCCTTTTTCTGGCTGCCATATATTGCTCCAAACACACGTTTAATTTGCTGTCCTCTATCACCTGAGGACTACTTCATCCAAGTTTCTCTCTCCTATAGATTACAGTTCAGATTGTTTTCCCCCAGCTGTATTAATTGGTATCTCTTACAAACTGAATTTTGTTATTTTGAACATTTCTAATCTTTCTAGGTCTCTGCATTTTCTCTGTCTTGATTGGAAGTCAACTCTCCCAATTTAACATTGTCTACAGATTTCACTAACATGTTTCCAGATAACTAACAAAGATCTTAAATACTCCAGGACTTAATACTGATCCCTGATACTAATGATACAGACCCTCTTTGTAAATTGCATTGATATCTTTGGATGAAACATAAGAGCAGGTATTGGTGATATTTTTGATATCCCATAAGAGATCTCTCACCCACCCCCTCATTTGATAAACTGCCGATGTTACACTTTTAGCTAGTTTTCAATGTGTATGTCCCCTCCACAGAGCAATTTGAATTAATTTTTCAAGTAAGATTTTATGAGTTGATATTAAATCCCAACATATGGCCTGTACTACATTCCCTTCAGACTTTAATTTGGAGATTCTGTCAAAGCAATCAAGTTCGGCTGGCAACATTGATTCTTTATGAACCCATGCTGGTTATTGTATATTAATTATAGGTTAAACCCAAATGTAACATCTTGCCTCTTTCTCTTTGAGTAGTTGTGAAGATCTGGGATAGAAGGCAGTGTACATGTTTCTACCAGAATGTGTTATATGGGACGGGGAAATCTGAGGCTCCTACCACAGCTCAGGGGCAGATGACCAGAAACGCAAAGAGTCAGATTTTTTGCCTTGAGAGGATAAGCCTACACTCACTCTGTGAAAAGTGCTGAGCTCTGTGGGCCTCCTGAAGGAGCTATATGAGGTACAGTGTATGTTAAGAGCTTCCTAGTGTGCAGCAGCAATGTACCTTCTGCAATAACCCCATGCCCCCTTTAAGGTGGATGGTGTATCGTGTATTGAGGGGTGGTAAGCAAAGAGGAGTCTCTGCATATTAGTGCTCAGGGACTCTCAGCCCTTCACCACCCCTGTGCATCCATGCACACCCAAGCCCTAAAGTTTGCTGAGATACAGAAAAATTATTCCTGCTATGCACTGTAAAACCATATACAAGTTACTGTTGGCGTCCAAGCCTGCAGGGGATGGGCGTCCTGTGAGAGGAACTGTGCTGCCTCTCTAGGTTTTATTCAATAGCAATCCTTGTGGGTGATGAAGAAGCTGAGTTGACAATCTTGTCTCTTTCTCATTGGCCAGGAGGGTGCTGCTTGTCACATGGGGCTGCCAGAAAAATTATTATAAAATGTGGTTGTGCAAGTCAAATGGTTCCAGAGCTGTAACTGGCTTAGTCCCCGTAAATAACGGAGTGTTAGAAAGATTAATGGATTTAATCCCCAGTGCTTTGAACCACAAAAAATGATGGAATGGTGTTTTCTCAGGAGAAGTGACTAGAGAAGAAAAATCAGGGCATAAAACATACAGTGGCAGATACATTTGCAGCCATTTAAAAATAAAGTATGTATGTATTGCTGTGTGGTTTTTTTTAAGTGTTGCTGTACAGCCTAATCAGCTGTAGACAAGACATGCATCCTGACAAGCTGTTGAACACCACTGGTGTTTGTGAGAAGAAGCATAACTAATGAACAAAGTTGGAGGTAGCTGAGCTGTGTGCTAATTGATATTGTACTCTTGAGCCATTTCCCATTTGCTATTCTATTTGTCTAAAGGGTAAAGCAAACACTTTCTATGGAGACAGAGGGCTCCTTGGCAATGAACGGGGTGCACAGTCATTGCATACAATCAGAAGGGGCTGGATGCAGGGATGACGTGGTAGGGACACACCACTCTATCTGAGCTTCCTGTGGTGTGGGGTAGGACATGGTTGGGTCCAGATGATCTACCACTGTGTGAATCCTCTCACCATTAACCAGCATTGTGGAAGGCAGTGTAAGTGCCCATGGAGGTTAGTCCAGCCGCTATGCTGGAGTAACCTCTATGAAGCAGCTCTGAAGCCACTTCACAGCTTGTGCAGGAGGGTTCCTAATCAGGCTGGGTGCATTCACCCCAAAGGCAGTTTTCAAAGTGTACATAACAAGTGAGAATTCTTGGGAGACTGATCTTATCATCCCATTAAAGTCATTAGCAAAACTCCCCATTAACTCTGTCTTGAATTAGGCCCCTCTGTATGTTTTTTTAATCTCTAAATTCCATGATTTTATCGCTACCTAAAAGGACATATATAGTATTGCCAGCACCAAGTATTCAAAAATCATGACTGAGGCCCCCAATTCATATCTCTTAAAATGGGTTAGTTTTTTTTGCCTCCTGGTTTTGAATCTCTAGGATGTACTTGGGTCACGTTTTTAAGCTTGTATTCCACAATCATGAGGGCTAGAAACTTTAAAAACAAACAAAAAACTGATTCTCACTTAATGAAAGGTCTTCAAGGGCCAGGGCTTTAAGAAAAACATTAAATATCATGAGATTTATGCAAAATTGTAACAGCTGGCAACACTGTGAAATTCTTACCTGTTAGTAATTTGTTAAAGTTTAAATCAGAAAGAACCTCAGAATTTTAATTTACTATTTTTTAACATTTCACCTTTAATAATGAAGAGGCTAGTTAATTTTATTTTGTTTTGTTTTTTAATCATTAGTTTCATTTCCAGGCTCTCCTGCATTAACACAAAGGGTTTTTATGGTCAGAACAGTTGAGAGGAATGTTTAAATAGAAAAGAAAAAAAGTTCATTGAAAATGATAAAATTAAATACTCCATTCAGATTGGGGCTTAAAAATAAAAAATATCATGCTGAAACTATTTAATGAACCATAAGTTTCAATTTCATTAGACTTGCTGTAGTTAAAAAAAGTGAACAGAAACAGGTTAGGCCTCTTTCTCTTAACCCACCATTGCCCTTTATTGCTAGCTACAAAAAAAGCAATTCCACATTTTTGTAGCTAGTAACAAAAGGCAAGTTTGTACAAAGAGGCAGGTATGTACAGCAATTACCCAGGAATTTTTAGCTCTTGGTCCTTCACCTTAACTGGAGCAGGGGCACTCCCTATTGACTCCAGTCATTTTCTACAAAGGAGAGTCCATCCATACAACTATGGTGCCTTGAAACAAGTGTCTTAATCTCTACATCTCAGTCTTCTCAACACTCATGTCTTGATTTGACTCCCTCTCTCATCTGATTCTCTGCACAATAACAGTCATAGGTGTAATGAGATGAACCTGGCATGTTAAATATTTTATTAATAGTTGGACAGTTTCTTCCTGAAAGGAATATGTCCAAAGAATGTGTATTATTTGTGTTTTTATTTGGATTTAAATAAACACACATCAAAAAATGTCTGTCTTGTGTTCTGGGCACCCTTTCCTTTAGTAAAAAAAATAACTTGTCCACATTATCTGCAGCACAAGTTAGGATTGGTCAGACCTATTTTGCGAAGTTTTTGGGGAGAGGTGTGCTTAGTAGAACCCTGCAGTATTCTGTACATAAGTTAACATCTGTTGCTGTGCTCTTGCAGTTAACATATGTCTCGTTCTAAATTAAACTCTTCCTAGTGAATCACAATGCTTAATTTTAGAGGGAGGAGTCAGTTGACTTATTGCCCTAGATAACCTGACTGAGATGCCACTCTCAGATTTCAAGTTATAGAACATTTCTTCAATGACGGAAGGAAAATACATTTGTAGTATGTATGCTGCTTAATTGGCCTGCCTACTCAATGTACAGTGAAATTCCTGCGTTGCAGAAATGAGAATAGAAGGATGATAGTATAAATCAAATCTTTAAAGGTTTCTACTTGAATAAAACAGCCCACCTGAGTATAATGAAGAATAGCTCACAAGGCCTTGGGGTTTCTCATTTGTGTCATTCATGCTTAGAATTCCAAAGGACAGAGAGACAGAACAGCTATGATCTCTAAGGAGATGAGGTTGCAGTTTGCTGTTTACCATATTCCATACTGTGATTCTTGAGTTATGAAGAGGTAGTTAAATGAGGTTTTGGAGAGCCAGGGGAAGTATATAGAGGGGTGGGTGGCTATAAAGGCTTCTTCCTTAGTTGCTCAGTGTCAGCGGTCACACTGATTAAGCCAATAAGCAACTAAAAGTATTATGGCTGTGAAATGCTACCTTTTAAAGTTAGCTACCTTGAGGAGTCTGTGATATCCTGAACGCTTAAGACTTCGCTTTATGGAGGCCCTTAAGTAACTAGATATCTAAATTTATTTAAATTATGTATAAAATATAAATAAATTTAATCATGAGGCTTTTGTAAAAGAGAATATAATGTATGTTACCAGATTAATCTTTATTGTAGGCCACTTTTTCTCCCTCCATCTCCCTGCTACAAAGAGAGCCTGTTCCAGGAGCAACTCTTACCCCTAAGCTTGAGCAGGAGTGGCAGAAATGTGACTTTCTGTAAAATCCTTATGTTCTCTATTAATATGATGATGTATTTTCAGATCCCTGGAATGGGTAAATTGTCTTATTCTCTTCACCTGTAGTGTCCTGGCATGCTTATAGCTTTCTGTAAGTAAACGTTGTAGCCTGTGAGTAGCTAGAGGAATGCGTGAAAACAGGCAATCTGCATTTTCTGTTGGCAGTTGAAAGTTGTGCCTTTGCCTGGGCTTTTTTTGTTTTGTTTTTCATTTATGCCTCACTTCCCTCTATGATGTCAATTTAGAGATCAGAAATTACCCCTGGATTTTTTTGGGGCATGTTATACTTATTTTTTGTGCTGGAACAGTTAGTTTATATACAAAAGTGAAAGAGCATACCAGGATGGTTAAGAAATGCGCCCAGATTTCCTATTCCTGGAAATCAAAAGCTACATTCTCTTACGCTAGAGCTCAAAGAAAAGAAACAATATCTAGCTTTTCAACATCAAATGCCTTGGTGAGGCTGCATCCTAGTTGCTGTTGTGGAACTGAAAAATAATGGGAAATGATTTGACGGGGGGAAGGAGGGGAGAAGCAAACAAGCGAGCCAGTGGGTCGTCATTAGGGTGCAAACTCATGCAGGCTGATTTCATAAATGTCTTTTGGTTTTACTGCCAGCAATAAAACTAAAGATTTATTCACCAATGGAGGCATACAATTTCAGGGATGAATGAAAGGCATAATTGTATCATTTAATGAGAGATGAAGCCACAGCTCTGCTGTATTAACCATTGACTTAGTAGAGATGGAATCTTGAGAACTTTCTAATTGAAAATAACAATTTGAGTAATTTTGTTACTTTTTTTGAATAATTATACTATTCACATTCATGTCAGTGTATTAGTCACTAACCTAGTATTCTGCAATATTTTTTTTTGAATGTTTGACTGTTGTATTTTTATTAAGGTATTTTAGATTTTGTCTCCTCAAGCAACCTTTACCACTTCACAACTCTCTTTACTTTCTGTAAGATATAATTTCCTGGAATAATTAGATATCCTGATGTGATGTTGTGACCTCTTTGCTCGAAAGATGAGCTTACAAGGGCCAAGCCTTAGGGGGGAAATGATGATTATGAGGAAAGATTAAGGATTATTGAATGATACTGCCTCTCCAGTAGGCATCCCCATGTCTTAACCACTTTAACTAAAGGTCAAACAAAATTGTACAGGAAGCCACATGGCCACACAGTTTAAAGATCCACATCTAGTAGGTCATTAATTTTTTTGCTGGTTCTTTGAGTGGGTCACTTAATAGAGTTTTCAGTGTGATACTTATTTGTTGCTTATTTAACAACGTCTTGTAAATGAGGATTGCACCATACGAAACATCGCCTAAGAAACTGTCCCTGCCCCCAAAAGCTTACAGTCTAATAGAGCATACTTGGTCTGAGGATATTTAGGTTTTGAAATGCTCCACAAAAGTTGATTAAAGCTCACAGCCTTTGTGTGTGTGAGGCGTGTTTTTATTGGTAGAGAAAGAGCTGAAGGGATTTGCCTCCGGTCTTACAGCAAGTGGCAGAAATAAGGCTAGCCCTCATGACTCCTGGTCCCCTTTTCTATCCACTAGTGTGACTACCCTTCTCTTGGATCAGCTACTTGACCCTAGCAAGATGTGCTGGCAAAAACATGTGCAAGGTGACTTTTCGGATCAAATCCCAAAGGAAGACTGCAATCCTGCAATTCACTGCATCTTCTGCCAGAGTGCAGCAAATTACAGGCTTCTGACCTAACACATCTGTGAAGTCAGTGGGAGTTTAGACGGAGTAAGGACCTCAGATTCAGCTCCTAATGTCCCTCAGAGTGAGCATTTGCTCCCTACTAGTATTAAGTGGCTTAAAAATGAGTGTAGTGCTTCAAGGTTTTTTGTTTAGCTATACAGTTTACAGAGATATCACTAAACTGATTTACTGACATACCCCTGAGAAATAACTTTATAATTCGTTTTTAAAATATTAGTATGGAAATTAGAGTTAATTGTTTTAAACATTAATGTCATTTTAATCATTTACCACCTTTCCATGCTTAGGAAGCTGTTTGAAATATAGTGTCTGTGTGAAAGTGGTGACTCTCCCGCTCCCCTCCCCCCAACCATTCGTTTAATACCTTGGCTACCTTTGAACCCGGAGTATTCCATGATAAAAGATCTCTGTTCTTTTATTTCATGTACTATTACTATCCTCAGTACTTCTACTGAACTACCTTCGCAGCTCAGTTGGTAATACTCTTAGGTCACGAGTTCAAGTCCTACAGGAAGATTTGATATTAAGAGATTTTGGACATATTAGACATATTTTTAGACATATTCTTCTTCAAATGAGGCATTACATGGAGGGCGTCTCCTCCAATGTTTGGTGGTAGTTGTCCTGGTGGAAATAAAAGATCAGACGGCACTTTCCAAAAATGGGCAGGGACACTAATAATACTCTCTAGAAGTGGCCTCCTGCTCCCAGTCATGGATTTGCTGAACAACCGCAATCCTATTGTATGCTCTCAATAGACAGCTTCTGATGTCTTTCAGAGTAGCAGCCATGTTAGTCTGTATTCGCAAAAAGAAAAGGAGTACTTGTGGCACCTTAGAGACTACCCAATTTATTTGAGCGTAAGCTTTCGTGAGCTACAGCTCATTTCATCGGATGCATTCAGTGGAAAAAACATCAGTCAGTCTGATATCTGACGCTGTATGTATGGTAGAGCAAATAGCTCCTGTTTCTTGGTCCGCATAATCACTGTGCTGCTATGATCAGACTCCCTGCTGTTTTAAAAGAAGTCTGTGTTATCTTGGGTATGAAAAGTGTTGTATGAAAGTGAATTTTTTCTAAGACTGTGGAAAAAATGTGTTGCGTGATCAATAGGATCCATGTGGATCTGAAGGCCCTGCTATATTAGCTCACGTTAAATGAACCTCACTGCAAATGAATAGCACGTACTGCACCACGTGGGCATTCAGTTATCTTTCCTGTTTAAAATGTTAAATTTCTCATTTAAAAATGAAGGAATCATTTTTATTGTATTGTATTTGTTTGCAGTGTTATCCTCCTTGGGCCAAATTTTTTTTAAAGGTATTTAGTTGCCTAAAGAAGTAAATAGGTGCCTACGTATTTTTAAAAATTCTAGTGGGCACGTATTTGTACCTATAGGTGTCTAGAGAACTTCAATAATCTGGTCCTTTGGTGCTGGACATTTTATTTGGCTAATACTCTGGAAGGCTAAACTCAGTTTAGAATCAGAATCTCAGAGTTTGCAAGCTGTGACCAGTTATCGGAACCCAGTCCATTAATGAGCAACACTATGCTAGTAACTGGTTCTGTACTTACTAATTAACACAACACTAAATGTCAGTCATATAACAAATATAACCAGGAATTTTTACTCTTTCAGATATTGCTATTTTAATAGCTATTTTCTATATATCGTTTACCTGAAATTTTGTCTGTATCATGTTTAGTTCAGTCTTTTCCAGCCCACCATTTAACACACGCTTGCTATTACCTGCTGTTTCATTTCCATTATACTTTTTTTTATTTTTATTTTCAGGATCCAACCAATCTGGACAAATTTAATGTCTCCGACTTCTTCCATGTTAAAAACAACTTAAAGGTGACAGACCCAGGTAAGGATGAACTAAAGCTTGGCTGAAGAAACTCTAATCCTAATATACAAACCCGGAGAATAGCTTGTGGAATGTCGAGTGATTTTTAAAAGAAAACACTGGATGGTGGGATTATGAAATGTTATGCAATGGTGCCTAGAGGCCCCAGCTGAGATTGGGACCAGTAGTTCTAGACATTGTATAAACACACAGTAAGAGACAGTCTCCACCCTGCTTATCATTAAATAGATCAGAGGACCCCAAACTGTGGGGCACACTCCCCTGGGGGTGTGTGGCTGAGACCCGGGCCAGCCCCACTGGGGAGTGGGGAGGGAGCGCCACCCAGCTCCACTCCTGACCCCGGCTACTGGCCCCACACCCGAGGCCCCAGCCTCAGTCCCCGGCTCTGCTCCCACCCCCAGCTTCAACCTCCTTACCCCTGTTGTCCACCCCCTCCTCTCCCCAGCCAAATTCAGCTCTAAATATTTGTCAGCAAAAATTAGGCATGCTAGGGCAGAACCCAGGTATGACTTATATCACTTCAAAAAAAAAATGCTTCTGTACTGTGACACCATGTATCTTGGGCATTATGAGCCATAGATCTGTTTCATTCACTGAGGGGACAAAGGGCAGATTTTTTTGCATTATGTATCCAAAAATAGTGTCTGTCTTTTTAGTATTCCGTACAAGTGGTTTAAATTGATTTATAAGAGTTTAGGTAGCTTCCAGTTGTTCTGAAGAGTCTTTCAATGGGAAAGGATATAAAGTCAAGCCCTTTTCTAGTTCATGGCCAGTAAAGTATTTGTCTCACCATACTTGGATGTCACTTTTTTCACATTGTGTCTTATTGCTGACTCATTCATCATAATCACTTCTACAAAAGCAAAAATGTGTGTCAGTTTCCATGAAAAAGATTTCTTCTTCTATAGAGAAACAAGGTGGGTGAGGTAATATCTTTTATTGGAGCAACTTCTGTTGGCTAGAGAGATATGTGTGGCCTTGTTAAGTTGAAGGGGAACAAAATGATTTTGAGATCCAGAGCTTGCTTTTTAACTGAAACTGTGGTTTAATACTATCTTACAGATGAAGAAAAAGCAAAATTGGATCCATCTTACTATCTGAAAAATACAAATTTAGAGACCCGAGAGACTTTACTGGAGCTGTATAAAGAATTCAAAGGAGATGATATTCTAGCAGCTACAATGAAGGCCCCGGAAAAGAGAAAAGTGGATAAGCTGAATGCAGTAAGTTGATTTATAGTTCGACACTGATTACATTTCCGAAGAATGGTAAAAGGCATTTTTCAGTATAGTAGCCATATCGCCACCTGAGCAGACAGGGCTGTTTTCTGGTGCATGGGAACTTACCATACATCAGAGGCAATGAGAGTGGTGTAGCTAAATTATACTGCAATTCTTTAGAAATGCAGTGATGTGTGTATGTCAATGGATTTCTTTTTGTAAAATATTTGTAAATGAGCCTAAAATATTTTTTAAATCAGGTGCGATAAGAGGTAGAGCTCTTTAAATTTAGGATGTGATTACCATGGTGTGAGTTAGGTGATGAAGATTTTTCCTTCCAGCTTGTAATTTCTTGCTTTGAATTAATTTATCATTGGCAGAAGGAACACAGCTTAAGGGCAATGCAAGTGAATCGTTCCTGATGTGGGCATATATATAAATCACCAGAAGCAGCTTCAACAGTTCTTCACAGTATTTTTAATGGATTATTGTAAAAGGTGCCCTTATCAGGGGCATATTACTGTGTGTTCATGGTTGTCAAGAAATAATCCGTCTGCATATTGAATCCAGGATTGCTGAGTGTTATCCTCTCCCTAAAACAGTTCTCTGGGACATGTCACTGTGCTTAGATTACCCTTGTATGAACATCAGTTAGTAGGAGTGTGCCACGTGATTTAAAAACAAAACAGAGGCAATTTAGACTGTTTATGAGCCTAGATATATGAGAAGCTGCAAGGCTTAGATTTGTCTTGGCTTGTTTGTTCCTATTCAGGCAATTATACAATTTTAAAAAACAAAATGTATTTGGGGAAAAAGATGAAATCATATGGACGGTGAACTGTCCGCATGTCACAGGACCAGATTGTCAGCTGGTATAATTGGCAAAGCTCCCTTGGCTTCTGTGGGAGGCAGTATAGCCTAAGGGGCAGAGCACACAGGAAACCTGGATTCTATACCCAGCACTGCCACTGATTTCACTAGGTGATCTTGGGCACGTTGCTTCATTTCCCTGCCTCTGTTTTTCCCTTTGTAAAATGAGGATATTATTGTTTACCTCAATAAAATGCTTTGAGATCTACAGATGTGTGTATAAATATTTAAACAAGCTATATATTATTACTTATTTGGTCTTGAGTTAAAAACACAAATACATCTTAAGATCCATGAGTGGGGTTCCATTTTTTTTCAGAAAAGAAAACTATGAACAGGGCTGTAGATGTTAGGGGTCACGTGACAATGTCCGCTCAAGTGTCACTCTGAGTGTTCCCAAAGCCCCTCCATATGTTTAGTAAGCTTTAATTTCACTTATCCAGGATGTTTTACAGAAGTCTTGCCAGCAATGCTCCCTTCATATCTCCAGCTGTGAATATAAAAATATCTTGTGATAAGAAAACCCTTGCCTGATGATGTGGAAGCAATAAGCCCCTTGAGCTCAGTGTCTGGACAGCCTTAAGTAGAAATTCATCAGAGCAAATGTTATAGGTGACAGATGGAGAAATACCACCGCGTAGTGCTCCTCTTTCCGCTCCAGTTCTTATAAAGAGAAAGTCTGCTTTAAATAGGAAACATAGAAGACATTTGTGTACTTCTAGTAATTAAGTGGTAATATTTTAAGTAAGGAATTACAGAATCTAACCTTTTTTCTTTTTATCATGGCCAATATTACATAACCTAAAAATGAAAAGTCAATATGAAATTTTATCACAACAGTATCAGACACGCTTAAAACTGCAGCACTTGTGCATCTGCAGAAGAGGAACCAAGAAAGCCGATGTATGTTTTCCAAAGCGTTATTAAACCCTGCTGTCCCTTTTGGGGGGGAGAATGTAGGCTGTGCCACGTAGTATAGCAACCTGCCAGATCTTATTATTTAGTTTAGCAACTGTTAGTTAAGAAAAGGAAAGCAGTATATGTATTGTTCAACGGGATAGTTTCTTCTTCAAGATCTTTAGAGCCCAGCTTTGTAATACTGCAAAGACATTGGAAATGCGGCAAATACTTTAGGAAACGTTGCTCTGGTAACATTTAAAAAAACACAAATGTATCTAATTACTGTTTATAAGACAGTCTTCACCACAGTCTATCTGAAGGCCTGGTGGGAATGAGAAGCTAAAACCGACAGTTAATTCATTCTAGCAGGGCACTTAGAAAAGTACTGGTATTTAAATCCATTGGAGAGCTTAGGGGTAAAATATTGGCTGCACTGAAGACAACGGAAAAAACCATCCATTTTATCCATGAGGCCAGGAATTTACCCGATGTGTAGATGGACTTCTGATCTCCTTTTAACAATTAATAGAACTGGAGTTGCTTTGACAGTAGCTGACTGATTGCTTCCATTATTCCCTCCAGCTGTATTATTATTATTTCTTATTAATTACTACGACTACTATTATATAGGTAGCTTGTTATTTCACTGTGTGTGTACGTACATCAAAATTAATTAGATGGATTTGAGGGCAGAGTGCAGGTGCATTTCTTTCCTCCAGTTTTTGTAATGTTAACTCTGCTGAATTTTTAATCTTTTGTACAGGCTCACTATTCTACAGGGACAGTAAGTGCTTCCTTCACATCCACTGCCATGGCCCCAGAAACAACACATGAAGCAGGTACTGTAGATACCGATCGTTAACAAAGTGTATTTTAATCAAATATACTGGTATAAAGTATGTTGTCCTGTATACATACTTTTGAGAGGACTGCAAGAATGCATTGTTAACTAGTCAGTATATGATGTCTTAGAATAGTATTGTACATGCAGCTATAGCCCTGGTTTCTTCCTTGAGTGCTTGCTCACGTCGATTCCATTCTAGGTGTGTGCGCGCCCACGCACACAGTCGTCAGAGATTTTTGCCTTAACGGTATCCATAGGGTCAGCCCTCTTGAGTGCTGCGCTCATGTGCTGATATATCAGGCGCCACTGGCCCTATGCCTTCTCAGCTCCTTCTTACTGCTCATGATGGTTGGTCGGAGCACCTCGTCTTCTGTTCTTAACAGCTGTTGTTATCTCCTTTGTAGATATAGTTTCTAGGTACTTAGTTAGCCATTAGTTTAAATGTTAGTCTTAGGTTAGTAGTTAGAGTCCCAGCTGGGACTTCTCCCTGGAGCAGGGCATGCACCTTTCTCCAGGCTTCAAACCATGCTCGTCATGCAAGAGGCTGATGCCTATTAGTGACCCCCGTGACAGCTGTTTGAAGTGCTTTGGGGAGTCCCATATAAAGGACAAGGGCAGGATCTGCAAGAACTTTCGCCCTAGAACCCAGTAGGAGCAGGATATCCAGTTGAGGGCCCTCCTCGTGGAGGCTGTGCTTCATCCTGCGTCGGAGCCCTCCCATTCGGAATCCACTCCTGGCACATCAGTATCGGTGCAGAGTGCGTTGCCGGTGCCTAAGAAGCGGCATAAGAAGAAGGGCTTCCCCGGCACCAGAGGGGAAGGTGGCTTTGGGCAAAGGACCTGTGTCGGGCCACATGCCTGCCCTGGAGCTTCACGGCAGTACTGCTGCGCTCAGACCCCCTAGCCCAGCCAGGGATCTGCCTCTGACTCCTGGGAGAAGCAGGGCATCCCGGCTCCTCCTAGGGCTTCATTGCTTGAAGCGGCCTCAGCGGCTAAAGACCCAGTAAGTCAGCTGCCTCTGCGCCAAGTGCTGGACTCAGCTAAGGACCCGCCGTCCAAGGGCAACCCAGTCATGGGACCGCCCCATAGGGAAGTGGAGCATCCTCGGACCGCAGGCATAAGTCCCCATCACCACAGCCGAGGACCCCGTTCCCACAACCTGGCCAGAAGACCCAGGTCCCTGATGCTATGCTATGCTATGCTCTCCCCCCCGAGGTATGGGACACCAGAATCGAGGCACCGGTCCCTGTACCATTGGTACTGGCAAGCCCCCTGTCAGAGATCGCCATGGTGCAGGTCGCTATCGCCTGGACGATCTCCCAAGCGTCAAGCCCCCACCAGTACGGGATTGCTCCCCATTGTGGCACTGGTCTCCATCTCCCTGGTACTGCTCGTAGGACAGGCACCGATCCTCACCCTCTTCTCACCAGTCACCAATGAGGGTCAGTCGGCAAACTCAAGCTTCCACTGCTCCAGCCTGGTCACCGGAGGGGCAAGGGTCCAAGTCGGAGCAGGAGTTCAGTCCCTCGCCAAGAAAAGGTGACTCACCACCGACCCACAAGACCGGCATGGCATCTGCGATAGCAGCGTGGCAGCAGGGACAGTGGCCTGCTCAATGGCCATACTGGAATCTTTGGGGCGTGCTGATGATGTTGGTCCCGTACTCCCACCATTCCTTCCTGGCTGCCTGGGACAAACCACCACCAGCACCGGAGTCGGAGCAGGGTGTAGAATCTGATGTGGGGGCAGCACAGCAGGCTCCTACGCCTAAGGAGCCATCCCTAGAGAGGGAAGGGGAACCTGCCCCTCCCCCTGCAGTGCAGTTGTCATCGTTGTCTCCAGAGGAAGCGGTGGCGGGCCCCTCCCAAACTGGCAGTCCCATCCACGACTTTAAGGAGCACCAGGCCCTCCTAAGAGGGTGGCTACTGATTTAAACCTGGAGATTGAGGAGTTGATGGAGGAGTCAGATGACCTTTTTAATGTCATATCCTCCACCATCCCTGCCCAGATCGTGCTGCCTGTCCACTCAGGGGTTCTTATGATTGCAAAATTGCTGTGGCAGACCCCCTCTGCCATTCCGCCCACTTCTAAGAAGGCGGAAAAGTAGTATTTTGTCCCTGTAAAGGGATTTGAATAGCTAAATACACACCCTCCAGCTGGGTCATTGGTTGTGTCCGCTGTTAATGAAAGGGACAGGTGAGTGGCATGCCGAAAAACAAAGATGCCAAGAGACTGGACTTATTTGGCAGAAAGATTTATTCTACAGCCATCCTGCAATTTCGGGTGTCTAACCACCAGGTCCTGTTAGTCAGATACAGTTTTAATCTGTGGGACTCCCTTAGTAAATTAAAGGAGGCTCTTCCACAGGACCAAGCCCAGGAGTTCGCCTATTCAGAAGAGAAAGGCAAAGTGATGGCGAAAGGTGCCCTCCAGATGGCCTGGGAGGCTACCGACTCGGCGGCCAGGGTTGTCACCTCTGCGGTGGTAGTGAGGCGCAGCTCTTGGTTACAGTCTTGTGGGTTATCCCAGGAGATGCAGACCACACTACAGGACCTCCCATTTGAAGGAGCAGGGCTCTTCTCCGAGCTCATGGACGCACGGCTGCACGGTTGACCTGTTCACGGCTGACTTCAGACTGTTGGGTGCTTGACATATCTTCGGGCTACAGCCTGCAGTTCTTGGCTGACCCTCCCTCCGACCCCCCCCTCCCCCATTCCTCTTCAGGGACCCTTCTCACAAGCAACTCCTCGCCCAGGAGGTAGACAACCTCAGAATGGGGGTAGTAGAGGAGGTCCCTCAGGAGAAGAGGGTTGAAAGGATTCTACTCAGATTATTTCCTAATCCCAAAAGCGAAATGGGGCCTCAGACCCAACTTGGACCTGCGACGCCTCAACAAGCACCTCAAAAAGTTGAAGTTCTGCATGGTTTCCCTGGCCTCCATCGTCTCCTCCCTGGATCCGGGAGACTAGTATGCCGCCCTTGTCTTGAAGGATGCATATTTCCATGTCTCCATTTTCCCTGGACACAGACAATTCCTCCATTTTGAGTTCCTCCATTTCCAATTCATGGCACTGCCCTTCGGACTCTCATAACCACCAAGAGTGTTCACAAAGTGCATAGCACTCAGGAGGGTGCCACAGCTGACCCCATGGGTACCCTAAGGCAAAAATCTCCGATGACTGTGCACATGGGCACGCACACACCTAGAACGGAATGGACATGAGCAACACATCTTGAACAATAGTTACGAAAAGGTAGGCAGCTGTTTTTTCCAGTGAGTTCAGTCCAAAATAATGTAGCAATTGTGAATTTAGTTTTAGCTCTGAATGGTAAGTATGTAGATATTGAACTAAAATTAATGAGGTATTTCATATGCCTATGGACCACAAAATGGGATGCATATATATGCAAGTTAGCAATGAAACTTGATCTCCTCTCATGTAAAACGTTTACTGTCTTTTGGCTTAAAAACCTCTTGGTATTGGTTAAAATTATATCTTAAAAAACTGCATGCTGTCTGGCAGCTTTTGACTTACTGCTATTCAAGGTTCTATTTCTTGCCAAAGATGCATTTTAAACAGTAATTCTTTCCTTTCGTCCTCTAGCTTAAACAAAAATGCACTCAATGTTTTAATTTCAGTGTTAAGTGACTTGGCAATTAGTGTTTAAAATGCAAGATAGAGCTCTTACTCTTGGGATTAAAGATTTCAGACTATCAAGTACACTTAGTTAAAGCCTGAAGCCAGTACTCTAACTGCATATTTACCAAAGTAATTTTCTTTACTTAGCGTGAATTCCTGTATCTTTCCCTAGTTTTATTTTCTATGCTTTGGAGACAGATTTGGGTATCTAGAAATATTGATAGAAATGGAGTTTCTTTGACACAAAAGAAATAAGTCTCTTGAAGTGAGCCTTTGGTTTGACTTTCCAGTAGTGACATGGCTCCATCAGTTCAGGTCTTCATATGTCAACAATTTGTGGTTGGCTGATGACTACCTGCATGGTTTCTAATTTGGCAAGAAGCAATTTGGTTTCAAAATAATACCCATAATTAGTAGATACTACTGGAAAATTACAGTGTGTAATATTCAGGGTTACCTGACGCTTAAAATACAGACCACATTGTTGGCTCTAGACAAGTTGTGGCTTTCTAGAATGAAAATTTTGTGGCGTAGGATGATTAATGTGAGATTGCCATCTGATGATTTGTACATTACCATATGTGAGGGCCCTAAGTCCATGGGGAGGATATCATCTAATAGGGATCTAGTGATTTGTTTGCAGATAGCTTCTAAAGGTTAATGAAGAAATTTCAAAAGTGCTAATTTTTACCTTTGCTTTGAGGCAGCTGCCATTGAGGAGGACGTTGTGCGATACCAGTATGTGAAGAAAAAAGGTTATGTACGACTGCACACTAATAAAGGAGACCTGAACTTGGAGTTGCACTGTGATATGGTACAGTATGCTACCTAGATTCAGTCTTGTAATGTAACTCTAGATTATGAATAGAACAGGGGTTGGAGCTCCGAATAGTGAAACAATGCAAGCAGTATATACTCAGTGATCTTTTTAACTTTTAAAATGTGAAATTCTAAGAGAATCTGAGACTCAAGAGGGTGAGAGCGGAAAGGAAAAGCAGTTCCTGATGGCATGAGCTGTGGAGGAGAAGGCTCTTGCATCGTTCGTGGCCCTTCAGAGTAACACAGGAGTAGAGATAGTCAGGGTCTTCGAAGTCAGCTAATGCAAGTCTATGGAGAAATTAGAAAATAATTAAAGCAAAATTAAAAATCAAACGGTAGAACGGAGATTCTCAAACTCTTTCATAGCATGGACTGCATCTTAATATAGAAATTATCTTATGGATATCTCCCTTCCTATTTGCAGTTGAACACGCCATCTCGACTTTAAGAAGGGAGGGGAGTCAAGAGACCTTGCTTATATTCTTGACTCTGCTGTTGACTTTGTCTGTGTGCTTTGGGCAAGACACTTAGCCTCTTTGTGCCTCAGCACTACCTGTTTGAAAAATGGTCATAATAATTATTGCCCATTTTTGTAAAGCACTTTGAGATCATCACATTAAAATGCCACATTAGTCCAAAGTATTGTTTCTATTATTAAATGTGATAAGCTGCACTAATGTAACATTGAAGTTGCATGGTTGAAATGATAAAACCAAGATATACAAAAGCGAAGGTTCCAATAGCACTGGTTACTCAGCTGTGTTATACATCCTGTCTTTATAGAGAATAGAGTTTGATAGAAATGGTAAGATATTACGCTATACATTTAATCAGATAACTAGTAAGTATGTGCAAAATGGACTAGGTAACATTGCCGTGCATTTCCAAACTGTGATTTTAATTGTGCAATCTCTGCTTTGTGTGAATAGCTTTTATAAAAGTTCTTCTCCTTTTTAAAAGAAAAAAGGAGAGAGAAGCAAAAGGAAAAATTCTAGAGCTGTTCAGAGTGTGAATTTTATAAGCTAATAGCTGCATATCTTCTCTCCAGCTTCACCAGCTGTGCTTGCAGACTTCTTGCTAAGCAGCTGTTTGGCTTGTAGAGCTTTCAAGTTTCACCAGCAGAGCTCGTGTTCTTAGAGCCAATGAGAAGAGTAAACTTGGGCCAAATTTTGCCAGGCTTTTGTTGAGTAATATCTTACATCACAAATAGTGCCATTGGAATCAATAGGTCTACACTCAATATCGGGCTCGACGACTCCACGTGAATGAGTTGGCAAAATCTAGCCCGTAGCTAGTTATGAATACATAGTGTATATATGTGTAAGTGTGAACCAGGAACATTAAGGAAATGTCCTGCATTACATGGTCAGTGCATAACTTTCTAATGCTTTAATGTCAGTCTTAAATTAATATTTGTGTATTACGGTAGTCCTTACAGGCCCTAACTGAGAGTTGGCACCTGACTGAGAGCTAGGCATTGTACAAATATATGAGCCCCAGTTATGCAAAGACTTGCACACATGTTTAACTTTATACACTGTGGGAATACCATCAGCTTCAATGGGACTGCTGAGGTGTAGAGTTACACACATTGCAGGACCATGACCATAATATGAGAGAGAGACTACTCCAAAGAGCGTATATAATCTAAACAGACAGGACAGACAAAGCGGGGATGGGAAAGAGAGGCGCAGAGAGGAGAGCATGACTTGCTCAGGGTTACCCAGCATGTGAGTGGCAGAACCAGGGACAGAACCCAGGTCTCCTAGACGAATGCCCTGTTCAGTGGGCTGTGCTGCCATCTTCCTTTATACCAAGTGGAAGCACTAATCCTCAATAGAGACAATACAGCTTTGCCAACCCCAGGCATTCAAAACTTTGAGTCAGATTCCAAAATGTCATGTGATTTTATAAAATAACTTCGGGGGTTTATTTACCTTCTGGGTGTCCAAGTCTCTACAGTTCACGTTTTCAGGCTTTTTTTTAACCTACAGCCAAGAGGGTAGAAATTCACTGTTTTAAAAAAATGAAAGCTGAGACAACCCTATATTTATCTGATTCCAGGACCCAGGATTATCAGAATCACAAATATAGCAAGACTCGTAGTAAAATTGGCAGAGTGTGACATCACTGAATATTTTCTGTACCAAGTTGCAAAAAGTAGCTTTCTCCCCAACCCCACTCCCTCCTCAGCTCTGTTTTTTAAAACAAACACAAACAATATTGTCTCGCTCTTCCAGAACTCAACTGAAGGGATTACACTCAAACTTTTTAAAAAATTTTTGATTTTTAGGCAGACACCAAACTTGGAAAATTTCAGCCCAAATGGTACTTTGGAAAGTTCTAAGCATGTGAATTAGGAGATTATAATGGGAAATATTTTTCGGGCTTACTCTAGACGTTGCTTCTGGTGACCACTATAACTGTAGAATAGTGATATTTAGCCAGTGACTCAGAAGCTTCAGGCAGCTATTGTGGAGTCCAAAAATATGACCAGAGCTTCCATTTCATTGCCTAGCAGGCAGTGTACAGGGCTGGAGACGTGGAAAATGAGAATGCAACAAATACACCAAGCTCCGTTTATCCTCCTTTCTGCCAAACAGTAGTGGTGATGAGTGAGAGATGCATCACCATGATGTGGGAAGCATCACAGCAGCATGTCACGCCATGATTAATCTATAGGTCTGTCACCCTGTTCAATGACAAAGGTGGCTTTCTTGCTCTTAAACATGGAATAGCACTATGTAGTGATGAAAAGCAGATGATGGCCATACAGCACTGTTTAGGGGCAGCAACAGAGTGAGCAGACTGTGTGTTGAATCGTTTATTTTGTCAGGTGTTACGAAACTGATTCCTATCTAATGCATGCTGAGCGAAGCCATTCCCATGTTGATCAATATGGTTCCTTAGAGCACTTGAGCAACCATTATGTCTCAGTCCTCAATAGTCTGTGTCTAGTTCCCTTTATAGCATTCCCAATATGGTGCCTAACATGTTTCTTTATTTTTCCATACATGTCTTTATGTATGTCCCTTTCAAGTCAGTGTTTTCTTATATGCATATTGCAAATGTGTACTGTTATGCACAGCCAAGCCTGATCAAACACTGGCCTATGACCATCTGTTTCTTTTATTTCTTTGCGTTGATTAAATATGTGCAGATTAAGCAACCTTTTGGCAGCGGAGAGACACTATGTAAAGCTATGCATGTATTAGTAAAATAGTAGTGAGCTAAATAGGAGACTAATTACTGCTCTGAGAACATAAAATATGTATATATTACACACTAAAATACAAGGTAAAAACTATTTAAGATTGCAAAGTCAAGCATTCAGAAGTTGGGAAATACCAAAATGAAGGTTTCCTGTGCTGCCTTAATTCATATGCATCATGACAGTCTTTAATTCTTCTTTGAGTGCTGGTCCCTGTACATATTCCACATGTGGGGTACTCATGCACACCAGGCACCTGAGTCCAGAAATTCTTCAAAACAGTGTCTATTGGCCACACCTTGCACACTAGCTTTCCTTGTGCTTCCAACTCAGGGTATAAGGGGTGGTACGGGTTGACGCCTCTCCCGTTCCTTCTTGTCGCTGCTTGGCCTGAGTTGGAATCGTGTCCACCTTCACTCCGTTGTATAACCTGCAAAAGAAAATATTTGTAAATTGTTATATATCTTAGCTTAGTAGTTAAAACTTATAGTTATCATAGAGTATTTCTTTCCCCACAGTTGGGGAGCCCCTCGCTGGCTCTGGGGCTATGTCTAGAGTCCTGGGATTCATGGATTGCATCTCCTACACTTGCTTCTTCTCTAGCTGTGATGAACATCAGCAGTGCCTGTACTGTTTGGGTGAGGTGCACATCTCTGCAAAGTGCAATATCTGTTGCTCCTTCCCACCCAGAACTTGAGAAGCCTGTCAGCTTAGCACAGAGGCTCAAAGTTGCTATAAAATACGTATTTGTTATCTCTCTGTAGGTAATACTGCAACACTGAAATTTCATTTTAAAATAATCCAGTGGGCTAGAGTTGAAGATTTCGAGGTAAAGGCCTCTTGCTGAAACAGCACATCTGCTGTTCTCTTATCTCCGAGATCATAAGATTAGCTGGTGTTGGGGTTCTTCTGACACACATGAAGTTTTTTAATTAGTTATTTTTGTGTCTTAAAACAATACGGTAATCCACATATACCAAAATGGTGTGCAAGTTGCTAATCAGTAAGATTGATGGTGATGAGATTCTGCCTGGCAGCATAAAGCTAACCAAGAAATGTTTTGTATTGATCCAAGTGAGGGAAATCAATATTGTATTGTGATTGAAATAATCACTTATGCTGTGATGGGCTTCAGAAACAGAGCGTGCAATAAGATTGGAATCCAAAATTTCCTGTGTGCATCTGAGATCGCTTGTCAAGATCTCTGTAAAACTTTACGTGGGTTCCGGAATGGCAAAGATGTTGTTTGACATATAACTTACTGAACTGAAGAAAAGCAGTAAAAAATATTTCTGGAGATAAGCTGACTTTTCTGTTGATTTTAAATGCCTTAAATGAGCAGAGATGCAATACTGTTCTCTTTACAGCATAAGGGCATTCCTGTTGCTTATTCTGTCACTATTTTCCTCCCTGTCTTTTTCATTCAGATACAGCATATTCCACTTTGTGGAGACACACTTAATCAGATGGTCACTTTTATTGGGACATGTGCCAGGGAGCTGAATTAGTCTAGGGATACTGTATTTCCAATAAATGCTGCTTAACTGGAACATTAATTCTACTTAGTGGAGATGCATTCGGCTACTGCACAGGATTTGCTAGTGTTTAACCAGGTGTTAAATTCTTAGCTTTGGTCTTACAATGTAAAAAATTGCTAACCAAAGATAATATGAAGAAATAAAGATGAAATGCAGTGGATTTCAGTATTATTCTTCTATTTTTGTTTAGTATAGGGTTTTTTTCTTGTGGTTGCTTCTTTAGTCAAGACAATAGACCAACAACCAGGGTGTCTCATTTAAAATGGATTCTATTGTATTGGTAATTATATCAATGCATGCATAATTACTAGATTGTGGAATAGTCTCCCAAGGGAAGTAGCAGAAGCCTCATCCCTGGAAATGTTTCAAATTAAATTGGAAAAAGAACTAGAAAAGCAGCAATGGATTGAGCCTGGGACTGAAAGCCAGGAGACCCTGAGTGCTTGGTTCTGACATTGACTTGCTACATGACTTAGGCAAAGTCACTTGGATCCAGATTTTTAAACAGTGATGTACTTTTTATCACTTCAATTTGCAGATGCGCATAAATGTGTGTATAATTTTGAGCCTCAAATCATTTACAGGCACAGTTTAGGCCACTTATATATTTTGGGATGCAGCCGTTCAAATAATCTAAACTACGAGGTCAAAAAGGGGGTCCTGTTTGAGAACGGGCTGAAAATCAGGCCTTTGGTTTCTGGATCTTCATCTTTAAAAAGGGATAAAAGTACCTGCCTCCCCCCTTACAGGTGTATGATGTTCAAGTATTTTTTATTGGGGATAGGGAAGTGTAAAGCACTTATATGCAAATTGCCATTAGTGCAAAGCCCAAACCAAAGGGACAGACTAGTTATCTACAGTAAAATTCCTTCCATCTCTAATTGCTCTGTTTCTGGGCAATTTCTCATATAAGCAAAGAATATGGAATGTGATTTAGTAGAAAAACACACAGTATTGGTCATTTAATAGTCATTCCTAGCTGTAGCCATTTTTGCAGGTTCATACTTTTTTTCAGTTTAGTTTTCTATTGTTAGGGAGGTTTGGAGATAACATAGAATAAAAGAGGGAGAGACTAATTTCATATCTCTCTCTTTCACCATGTAAATGGATTTTAGGCTCTTGCTGGAGCCTAGCAGCTCTGCTTAATGATGACATCTTGACTATCTGAAGAGGAGCCATTATTCTGCAAACACTGATCTTTAGCTCTTTTGGTACCATCTGACCCATCAAATATGCCTGAGTGCTTGGCTCTGATACTGACTTGTGGTGTGACCGTGACCAAGTCACTTGGGTCCAGATTTTTAAACAGTGATGTACCTTTTGTCACTTCAGTTTGCAGATGCACATGAAAATGTGTGTGTAATTTTGAGCTTCAAATTATTTGTAATTTAGCTCTTTTTCTTGTAAATCTTCTATCCACTAGAGATGGACCATTTCGAAGATCAGATGCTCAGACACTTCTCATCCATTTCCAGTAGAAAAGAAGAGATTTGTTTTAAAATTTCTTTGACCTTGTTGCATGATCATGCTCTCCAATTCCTCTGGAATCTAATTTTTATTCTAGCTGATTTCAGTAACCATGATACCCATTTTCTGTGTCTCAGCTTCATCACTTTGCGCTCTCTGGTAAATGTCTTGTTGATGTCAGAGTATCCTGCCTAGCTTGTAATATTGTTGCAATGGCTAAATAGAATGCTGCCCAAGGGGGCTATAAATGACTTATTTCTCATTTCTATACCTGTGTTGTTGTTAACCGATAAAACATCTTAGGGTAAAAGCAACTACAGCTTGCAGTTTTTAAGCTTTAAACAAAAAAAAAAAAAATCCTGTCAGCCCTCAGGTATAAAAGCAATTAGAGGAAACATTTGCTAGTAGGCTGTGTTGATTTCAGAAGTGGAATGTTCCCTCCAGAGTGCTATGTTGGCCGATAAATCAACCTGCCCTTCTTCGTGATGAGGGAATCTCGTAACTTTCCATAGTTCTTTGATAAACTGTATTTCCCAAATGGTTTCTTCCTCCTTTTGAAGTAAGTTGGATGCTAATGTGTAAAATGCTTTGAACTTTGTGAATATAGTATACATGATTGGGGTTGGAGGAGGAGAATGATCTTCTCAACAAATATTATTGGCAAACTGTTCATTTAGCTGCTGTAACTTGTTCTGTGCGTCACAATAGGGTTGCTGTTGCATGTTGTTTGTGCAGCTTTGTTTTGCTCCTCCTAAATCTGGAACTGACAGGAATAGTGGAGGGGCCCTTCCCATCTCTGGGGGCCATAGCTGTCCCCCGTAAGGGGCTGATCTCCCGTTACTTCAAAGGGATTGTCCTTCTCTCCCTTTTTTAAAGGGAGGTATTTAATTCTACGCTGGGGCAGAGAGATGCACTCAGGCCAATCCTTTTTTCCTCATGTACGCATCCTGGTGGGATGGTCTATTTGAGCTCTGGATGTCTGTTTCGGGTCTCCTGGTATGCTTTGGTTTTCAGTGGTCACCTGTTGGAATTGCAAACGAACTTTCCCATCCTGCAGATATGCACGTTCAGTCAGGATTTTTTGCGTTCCCCAGAGCACCTGACAAGCTTCTGTTGGGTTGATCACTGTTTATATTTGTGTATGTTCTATGCTTCAGTTTTGTGGGGCAGGTGTGCTAAGATAGAAGGGGTCACTCAGTGATCCCCAGTCCGGAGAACAGGGCTGAGACCTGCAATGGTGAGCATGACAAAACTGTTCCCCTTCAATGTTGTGTTCTGCTGGAGGCATCCCTTGCTTGGGTCTTGAGTCCTCTGATGAGGACACGTTGATTTGGAGTTATTGGCTATTACCAGAGCCTTATGGCTTCAATTGGAAGTGAATGCTAAGGTAGCTTCCCCTTCTAAGGTGGAGTCTGTATGGCCAGTGATTGGACTGCAGTATCGCCAAGAAACTGCCTGAAGAGCTGTTATGCTCTAAATCTTTTCACTTACTGATGCTTGCTCAAATAGTTGAAGAAAGTTGTGGCTGACATTTAAACCATACCAAATGTGTGCTGTGTCTGATTTGCTGTCTCTGTCAGTATCAGTAACATTTTACAGAGCACACAGCACAGTGGAGTAGTATCTTAGAGCTACTCAAACTCCTAATGATCACATGACTTGTGCATTTGTTTCTTTAACACAGCAAATAAAAGTTAGAACAGAAGGAAACACTGACTGTAGTAGGAACAAATTCTCTGCTTCTGGAGAGCTAGTGAGTAAAACTGACAAATTTTAGGTTAGCGAATTAGATGCCCTGTTTACCTTAGATTGTGTTTATCTAAACTAATCAATCGCTGTTTTACTCTCGAGTGACAGACAAAACTGGGCTATGAATTGTTCTACAGATGCCTGCTGTAAACTGTGCTTGCTACTTAGTCATTTTAGATCATATTCCTTAATGGTAGCACTTTGAAGAAATGTTTTTGAAAAGTGAAATTTAGCTGTCAACTGAAATTCTGATTTATTTTTAAAAAAAAATGCTTTTAGCAAGTGCTAAATAGCAATTTAAAATAACAGGTTTTTTGTGTGATGAGAGAATGTTAGTTCTGCTGTTGTTTTTAAAGAGCTACTGTAGCTGTAAGTAGCCAAATTAGGTAACTGCTTGATACAGTTTCGTTACCTAAGATGCTTTCTTTTTGTTTGAATCTCCATGTATCACTGTGAGCCTGGTGAAATGCTCTACTTTAGGACGCCCTGTCTGATGTTTTCCCCTTGCATATGTCATCTCACCTCATTGGAACGTCACTGTTCTCATCATTTTAGTCAGTATGTTGACCTCAAGGCATCTGCCCACTGTGTGTGATTGGATTGATAAGATTTTGGAGAGACCACCATGTAATTTACCTGAACCGTAAGCCCTGCCTCATTCCTATTTAAAAAACAAAACATGGAGCTGTCATTCTTCTCTGTCACCATAGCCAATCTGTTTATCACAGCACTGAATAGGATGAGAAGGCTTGCAGGCTGTGGTGAATAGATGTATTTAAAAACCCACCTATCCTATAGGACATCCCATGGTGAGTTCCACTGAGTAACGCTGAGTTCCTGTCAGAGACAGTACTCCCTGCAGCAGAGAGAGAGCATTAAGATTCAAGGGCTACGCAGAGGAGCAGCTACAGTAAACATGTCTGATCTTCAGAGAGTAGTGGGGACAGTGGGAGGGAGAGCCCAGTTTAGACATTCCCAGTCACCCCATTATGTTTCTTGTAAAGAAGTGATGCAGGAGAATAACCTTGGTGAAATACTTCATGGGCAGAAATGCCTTAACTAAATAAAACCTCCAAAAGCAAAACAAAATCTGCCTTGTATTTAAAAAAAAAAAAAAACTATGAAAAATTGCAAGCTTAGTTTGAAGTCTGAAAAATTTATTTCACCAGTTCATGCTTCTTAGTAGAGGGATTCTGGCATTGGAATGATAAGATGAAAGCTGCAATGTAAAGAATAGAATTTAATTCACAGAACCAACTTCTCATTATTTCAAATTATTACTGCCTGGATACAAATCATTAATGAGCATGTTTTGTGGCTGTGCAGTTCAATGCAGCCGCTACAGGACAGCCACAGCTTTAGGAAGACAAAAACAAATAACTGGAGTGGCGGAATTAGCCGTAAAAGAAATTTTACAGTTGTGTGAATGACTTGTGAGTGCTTAGTGTGGAATTTCTTTTTAAGATGCATGCAGATCCTGAAGGGATGGAACGTTTTGAAATTATTCGCTCTTCACATAGTAAAGCCTTTTTGCTTGCAGTCATAGCAACAACTTAGAAGCCCCAGTTCTTTTCCCTTCTGCTGTATCTTGGCAACAGGGGCACATCATATTTCTAATCTATTTCTAATTGGCTACTTAATTGTCCAATAAGAATGACTTTTTAAAAGATAGCAGCCCATTTTTGCTGATGAGAAAGGAAAGCTGCAAACTGAGAGAGTAACTTGGCTTGGTTAGTCTTATCCCTCAAGTCTCTGGGTCCAATAAGACAGATGGGTTTTGCCTGGTTTACATCTATGCTTTTGCCAATGAGAAAAGTAAAATATGATCAGTCAGTATTTATAAGGTATTATGTTATTTAACTTGCTCTTTTAGTAGGACTTCAGATTTTAAAAAATGTGTTTTTCCTTTTTCTTTTTTTCTAGTATTTTCCCCTTGCTTGTAATGTCACTGTCCATCTTTTGTCAGTGTTACATTTTTGCATGCTCTTTCTTAGGAACAACCAGTTTTTCTCATGCTGAAATCCCGCCAGGCCCTGTAGGTGGGTGGTGCAGTGACAGCAGTCAGTATGTGCCACGACAGCATCTAGTTTGCAGACACTTAGGTAAGCTGAGACTAAACATCTTTTGAAAGAAATGAAATCTCCATTTCCACATCAGATGCACCTGTTCCCTGCCAGCTAGCAAGAGAAGCAATCAGATCAGTTTCTAGGGCAGTCAGCCTTCAAATCCTTTGGGATGGGAATCTTGATAAGAGATCAATGCTTGTTTTGGGAGGGAATTTTCAACCCACTGGCAAATGCAGGCATCTCACAAAATATACGGAGAGAGAGGTTAGTCTCTAGGGATAAGACTCATTTTACTGTAAGCAGGGAAGTTGCTAAAGATGCTGGTCAGAGTTTGGAAAAGAAGAGTATACCCTTCCCAAGGGTCAGGGAGAGCATGCAGATGGGCCACATGTTGACTCATTTTTGTGGTCCAAACACAATCTGAGTTGTTAGGCCTGGGAAATCCGGAGCAGGGGTGGGAAGAGCAGGGCTTGGGGGAAGGGGTCGAATGGGGGCAGGGTGGGGGATGGGGCTGGCTGCTGGAGCCAGCGCTGCACACGCAGAATGCAGCTGCCTAGGGCACTACGAAATGTGGTGCCCCAAATTACGTGGTGTTCTACGCAGCTGCATATTCTGTGCATGCCTAAGGACGGCCCTGGCTGGAGCTGTTGTTGCTGTTTAAAGTCTGATCCCGTTTCATCACAGGTGGGGCTTGCGATTCAGCTGGAATCAGCAGAGGTGGCAATGTCTTTTGGTCCCTCTCTCTGGCCTGGTCTGGTTAGGAAAGGATCAAGATGATGAAGGCCTTGTGTGGCAGCCTGATGGTAAAGCTTGCTCCACTAGCCAATTTGCCCCCATCCCCATAGACACTTTAAGGGTACCAAGACGGAGTGATGGGGGCAATAGATCATCCGCTCGTTATTTTTGCCCACCAGTTAAGCCTAGTGTCTGACACATCAATTTGTTGACACGTCAACCACTGAGTTCTGGTTCTATATTTTTCTTATTTACCAAACATGATCTTAACACAGTCCTTGAGTTATATCAGTAAGACTTTTTGTTTGGACTAATTCAGGCTTTCCATCTCCCTTTTGTATCTTTTCCCATCAGTGTTTGTTGTTATAAAACAGTTATTAGTGACACTTTATGAACTTTCACTCACTTCTTACAATTAAATTCACAACTCGGGTACGTTTGTGGCCCAATTATCACCACAGGCTTCAAGCTGTGATTATCAGTAGTTTTTGAAAAAACAAGTTAAGCATTAGGGTCCGCCACATGATTGAAACTAGTGTCTGCTAATGAAAACCTTTTATTGGTTCCTGTACAAAAAAGCCCACCATAAATGGTAACAGTAGTGTTGCTAAGATACTGTTTACCTGCGGAAGTGTATGTCTGTTGTATGATGCATGAGGTGCCATGGGAACCAGTTTGGTAGCAATTATTTAAAGAAAACCCTGCAGTAAATGGTTCTTATATAGCTGCACACACACACCTAGTTTCTGAGAAGAGATATAATAACTGGAAACCCATTCAGAGAGATGGGTCATCACAGGTCCTGCTGTGAATAAAAAATTCATTAGCAGAAAAAGTATTTTTCACCTATATTTTACAGAGCATGTTTTTCAAAGTAAATACCTAATTTATGTAGCAAGTGTCTTATCAACATTCTGTGCATTGATTATTGGTTTAAAACAGTTTGGCACTAAATTCCGTATTCCCTGCGGGGCTTCAACTTTCAGCTAATTTCATTTTCTTAAAAATTTAATTACAGGTTGCCTTATGCCCCCCAAGAGAACTAATTAACTGTCTCTCTCCAAAGAGTTTTTTGGTTCTCATGAGGGAGTACTGCCTTAGGCTAAAAGCTGCCAATTCAATTTCTGATTCAGAAAGGATTTTTTTCTTTTTAAAAGTGCAAAAACCTCTGTGCTTGTTTTGTCCTTACAGGCATTTTTCATGATCCATAGCTTCTCCATTCTTGATTCTAATATAGCACTCTCTAGTATGGTATTTTCTGTTACACACAAATGATTCTTCCTTGGTCAAATTTTACAAGCATATTTTTTTAAACTGTGTATATAACTTCAAAAAAGGCTTTAGATGTACTATAAACACTGAAACATATATATAGACATTCCTGTTTGAAATTATTGGTTATGTGTGACATAAGCTGCCCTCAGGATGTTGCACAAATATATGATAAAGTATCATTCTGTCATAAAACAGATATTTTAATCTAATAATAAGCTACACTGCAAGGCTGAGATCAGAGGTAGCATTAGATTGAATTAAGACTAGCTAGTTTGTCTTTCGCTGTAGCTGGCTGCTTCATTTTCTATATGTTGGGTAGACTTAAGAGGAAATACAGTACAGCCTTGATTATCCAGATGTCATGAAGGACAAAGAATGCGTGGCTAATCACGGGAAATTTCAGTGTAATTCATAGACAATGTGGAACATGACCCTGTTTCCAGGTAACAGGGAGTTTTAGACTATTGAGATTTAGATAACTGAGGCTGTACTGTAGCACAGTTTCTCTTTGGGAGAGGGATCGGAGAGATCATTCAACCTTTTGTGTGTGTGTG
The DNA here is from genome assembly GCF_965140235.1 of Caretta caretta. Lineage (NCBI taxonomy): Eukaryota > Metazoa > Chordata > Testudines > Cheloniidae > Caretta > Caretta caretta. Next base: position 15,867,473 of record NC_134220.1, on the reverse strand, counting down.
TGTATATATATATATAATTTTATTTGTAGAATGTGCGAGCGTGCCTTATTTTTGTAATAATGTTTTATAAGTTTTATGTTCATGACTGAGGGCAGGTCTACGCTACAGCCTAAGTCGGTATAACTTACTTTGCTCAAGGGTGTGAAAAAGCCCTCTCTCCCGCCAACATAGCTTCCGCTTCTCACCGAGGTGGAGTAATTATGCTGATGGGAGAACGTTTTCCCATAGCATAGCGCATCTTCACCAGAGGCGCTACAAAGACGCAGCTGCACCAATGTAGCACAGTAGTGTAGACTTGCCCTGAGTCTTGCCTCTGTCACTGGTGAGTTCTCAGAGCAACATTACAGATGAGCCATACTTGGTTAAGGCAATGCTAAATGCATCAGTTTTATTCAGAAAGAGGTTCCAACTCTTGAAAGCTTATCTCTGCTAATTTACAGAGTCTTGTGCTCATGCTGGGGGCTTATTATCACATGCAGAGCGCAATAAGAATATTTCTAAAGCCTATTACAGCTCAGCTTATTTAAGACCTGCTTCTATGAAATAGGATTCATAGTATTTCCATAATTTACAACTGAGGGGGGAAAGCATGTCCAAACTAAGAGAGGCTGTTTCTCTACTTATCATGGATTCCATCCTGGCACTGCAGAAAAAAGAAACTATTGATAAAGGAAAGACAAGTATTTGGAGTATCAGAGGTCATCTGTGCTGTAGTCTTTTACTAAGTGGTGTTTGAATGCCATGATTGAGGATAAATATCTTTCATTCACAATGTAAAAGCAAAGGAGAAATATGCAATGTATTTAACATAACTGGCTAAGATTTACTTTTAGATTGTGAAAATAAGTCATCAATTTCTTTGAACAGACTAATATAAAATATAGTGACTTTTGTGGTGCCAGTCCAGTTCTTAGTAGTCAGGTGCACAACACAACACTACACTATCCTAAGTGGCATGATTGTATTCCCTTTTGTAATTGTTCAGCAAAGATGTCAAGGCCTGAATGAGTCTGAAGAATGAACCACTCTTTCAAATCTGGAAGTAGTCCCATCAGAAAAAGGATTGAGGCATGTTGCTGGGACTGGTTAGGGATAAATAGATGAATTTGGTCTCCAGGATTGTCCTCTTTATTGTCATTGTCTTCACTGGGAAATATTCTAAAAATAAAACAATACATAATGAGAATAACGTTCAGCATCCTTCCATGCCACTTGGGAGAACTACGTTTGACATATTGCTGTAGAATGTGTCTCTCTGATATACAATATGCTCTTCTATAGGATTTTTTTTTGTTGTAAACTAGAAGGAACTCTTAATCAGAGTCCTGACTAATTAGTCCTTTATAACAGGCACAGACAAAATGCAATTATTTTTAACAATGTAATCATTGATTTTACTGTCTAAAGATATTGCTTCATTAAATACCTAATCTTTTTCAGACACCCAGAGCATGTGAAAACTTCATCAAGCTATGCAAGAAGAACTATTATGATGGAACTATTTTTCACAGGTCAATTCGTAATTTTGTGGTGAGTGTTGAACAAATGCTACATAATGCACGATAGGTTTTGCCACCCTCATTCCCCCAAAATAGGAGTTGAATATATTAATGTGTTAATTTAAAATTCTAGTTACTTCCTTGGAGCAAGTAGGTGTACACTAGAGATGGTCATGAAAAATGTATTTTGGAAACAAGGATTATCCTCATATAGTGAGGGCAAGATGTATAAATTTGATCACCTAGCAGCTGTCACTGAAGAGTACTGTCACTCAGAGCCTGATTCAAAGCCCGTTGAAATCCCTGATTGGCCAGACTCCCATTGTCTTCAGTGAGCTTTGGATCTGACCATTAGTGGCACTGAGCTCAAAACCCTGATCTGGGTGAGTAATATCTCAGCCCATTTAAATCCCATTCAGCTGACACTTGGTTTACAAGATAAATATTTTTACATCCAGAGTATCTGAACTTCATTTAGTGAGGTTCATAGCCCTAGCTGAAACAATCAGGGAGCCAGTTTCTGAGGGACTTCTGGGACTGATCTCTGTGGTTTCGTATGCAGGGGTTAGAGAAAACCAGCTAACTCTTGAAGGTTTGTTTGAGTGTTAATTGAACTCAAACCTCCAGGGGGAACCTGCCCCAAGGTGTGCCCTCTCTCCATACAAGTAATTGAAATCCACCTCCTTTCTTACCTCTTTGGTTGAGGACAGCTGTTGGAGAGGAAGTAAGGTATGCTGGCTTGGGAAGAGAGGGTTTCCCAACCAAAGACTCAGTCCTAAAAGATGCTGAGCACTCTGCTCCAATCCATCAAATCACTGAAGTACATGCTTACAGTTAACCATATGATTAGTCCCATTGACTTCTGTGTAACTTCTCTCATGATTAAAGTTAAGCACGTGCTTAAGTACCTTGGATTGGGGCCCAGAGTACTCAGCAGTGTACAGGATCAAACCCAAGTGAATAACCTCAGCCTGTTTTTGTGAACTTCTATGAGCATGGGTCAAGTTTCATGAAGGTATCAAACCATAATCCCACAGCAAAGGTTTTCAGAACCTGTTTATTTAAGAGACTCGTTTAGTGACCCATTCTGATATTCTGAAAAAAACATGTTTTACAATGTGAGATTTAATTTTGAAAATTAAAACAAAACTTTCGATTTGGTTACTAGCCATGCCAAGTAAATAGTTCACCTGCTGCATTTTTAGTTTTGAATGAATAATTGTTTCAAATGTTACCCTTGTGGCACCTCATTACCATGCCAGCTCCTTAAAATGCATGGAAAGATGCTAGCATTGATTTGCATAGGTCTTAAAATCAAACCATTTATAATGATGCTACGCCCACTCAAACAGCTTAGGGCAGTTTCTTTCCACCTTTCCAGACTACTGGGCCCCTTACAGGAGTCTAATTTGTCTTGCATAGCCCCAAGTTTCATCTCACTTAAAAACTACTTGCTTACAGCTCACTATTACTGAAAAAACGCTTATTTTCTCATTTTTACCATATATTTATAAATAAATAAATTGGAATATAAATATTGTACATACATTTCCATATATATAATATATAGAGCAGTATAAAGAAGTCGTTGTCTGTGTGAAATTTTATTTTGTACTGACTTCACTAGTGTTTTTTATTTCGCCTGTTGTGAAATTAGGTAAATATCTAGATGAGTTGATGTACCCCCTGGAAAACCACTGCGTATCCCCAGGGATATGCATACCCTTTGTTGAGAATCACTGGCTTAGGGCACTGCAGACGTTCCCTTAAATGGAACAAGATACTGTAACTAGTTTTGCAACACAGGGCTTGTCTACGCTACCTGCCAGATCGGCAGTCAGCGATCGATCCAGTGGGGGTCGATTTATCGCGTCTAGTATAGTATAGATGCAATAAATCAACCGCTGAGTGCTCTCCCATCGACTCCGGTACTCCACCAGAACGAGGAGCGGAAGCGGAGTCGACGGGAGAGCATCGGTTGTTGACTTACCGCAGTGAAGACACCACAGTAAGTAGCTCTAAGTACGTTGACTTCAGCTACGCTATTCACATAGCTGAAGTTGCGTATCTTAGATCGACCCCGTACGGTAGTTGTAGACAAGCCCTTACTTTCCAAAGCCCACTGAAGTCAATGAGAGTCTTTCCAGTGACTTCAGTGACCTTTAGATTGGGTCCTGTGGTCCTAAAAAAAGAAAGTGACTTCTCCATTTGGCAGCACTGTGTTCCTAGGTTTATGTTTGATATCAAAATTAAAATGGTGCTTTTTTGTGCTTTCGCTATGATTTTAGCTAACTTGCACGCTCCCTCTGCTGACTTTGGAGCAATAAAATCCAAAATATTGTTTTTGTATAGGTCCTACATAAACAATGGATATCTTGGTGGTTTGGCTTCATTTTGGGATTTTTTCTTACAACTCATAAAACGAATATAGTGCCAGAAAGGTGGAAGCAAGTGTGGAAAGCTCTTTTTTCTTGCTGGAGCTTTGATTGCAAAACTAAACACTTTTCAAACTTTAAATGCAGCGCATCATCGACTGGGTAACTTAGGTCACAGCAGGTGATGGAAAAGATATTTTTCCATTAACCTGTACAAGACACAGTTCATTTATTTTTCCTTGTTTGTCCACAGGAGTCCTATTATTATTATAAACCTGTCACTCTGCTAGATGATTTTCCAGGAGCATATGACAACCAACTGATAAAAGGAGCCCCAAACTAATTTGAGTTTTCTGTTTACTAGCTTGCCAACACAACACCATTTAGTAGTAAGAAAGGTTGAGCAGAATTTCTCTTTTGTGAAAATATTTTATTTCTCGTCTCTAATAAATATTAGGCATATTTTACTATAGTATGCTTTAGGATATAGTTTTGTTTTGTTTTTCATTCTGCAGATCCAAGGAGGTGATCCTACTGGAACAGGAACAGGTAAGTGTGTGTAAATATAAAGTGCTGCATAAAGCCATGTGTTACTGGCTGGTTTGTATTGAGAGAATTTCCATGAGTCTTGTTCACAGTTCAGTGTGCTGGGATTGTGTTATAAGAAGGAAAAAATATTATGGACTAAAGGAAAGTTCTCTCTTTATTCCATATTAATGAAATGTTAGAGACCTGTTGAGGCCTAGTTAGTGGCCAAATACTATTCATTCCCCCAGAATTAATCCCCTTGTTAGGCACAGGTCTCTTCCCTTTTTGTTTCTAACTTCTAGGGATTACTTTGTTACTACTTTTTCCTGGCTGTTCTTCTTTCCTAGCCTCTGTGATCTAGATACAATGGTGATAGCCGCTGTAGAGATGCAAAAAGATTAGAATAGACATATATGAGAGTTGCTCCTACTACTGCAGTGAAGGCTCCTCAGGGCATTGACCATCCTGTTCTATATAAGGTACATTATGAGCTTACCTGCTGCTGTAAATTGGCTCGCCACACACCTGTACAAGTCAGTTTTGCCTGCTCACTATCAAATGTCAGCCAGCGTCCACAGCTGCTTGTCAGGCAGGCCCCAGGATTCTGTTCTACTGCTAAGTTACACGGGTGCTGCTTACACACACACACACACACACACACACACACACACACACACACACACACACACACACACAATTCCTGTGCTCACACAATCTATTCATCCAAAGGAATGTCTATGTAATTGTTAAATATTGTAGTATGTATTATTTAGTTATCAATTCAGATATATTTGGACTCGCCAAGACTCTACCCCTAATGAGCATAAAGGGCTAAAATTAATGAGGGATTATGCAACTGCCGGATCAGAGTGGTTAGGGATTCTGTGTCTTGAGTGCTGAAGCCCATTGAAAAGATCTGTTACTTACTATACGTTTTGTTACTCTTGGACTGTCCAGTGAAATATGGTCTGATGCCATTAGAAGATGACTATTGGTTTGAAGGTATCTAAAGGCATAATTAGGAACATCTTAAAAAAAAGAAGTGAAAGAAGTGCTAGGGGACTAGAGGTACTTGAATGGGTTAGTGGTATACCCCAGTAGCCTTTCACTTCTATAGGCAGGAGTTAAAATCTTGTTGTGGAATGAAAATGAACTTGGTGGTGTCATTCTAAGCTCCATTTGTGCAAATCATAAAACTACCATGAAATACAGCATAATTAACAATCTGTAGAAAAGAGGGCCAAAGCTGGCAAAGCAGTTATGTTGAAGGTTTAGGGAGGAGTTGCAATTTTGAGTGAAAGTTAAGAATTTAATGCAAATAAGGCTGGGGGGGAAATCGTAATGTGTATCTTTTCATTTTAGAAGAGAGCTTGATAGAAGGATGGAATCCCAAACCAGAAAGAACAGTCTCTGATTTTTTTCATCTTGTTTTCTTCCATTTACTTCATTTTAATTGGATCTGAATCTACTATAGACCTGGGGATCCTGCCTGAGTTTATGAAGCCTGTAGCAGCTCTCGTAAAACTGTCAGTTTATACCCAAATGTCTCTGACGGTGCTAGCAGCTCTTCAAACAGTTGCTGCAGTTCAGGAGAATCCAGACATTGCAGAAATCAACTTTTCAAATAAAGAAGCAACAAGACTCACTTTCATCAGGCCTGAGTTTTTTAAAGACCTTAACTTGGTTCCAGTCAGAAATAAAACATATTTGAAACACTTGATGTGATGAGATGTTAAAAGTGCTAGGCTCCTACAGGACTCTTAAGCCTATTTTGTTTGTGTATATTCTTTAATATTACACAATTTAATCAACTGTGGGGAAAATCTTCAAGATTTGTTCTTGATTACCTAGAAACTTCTGCACAGCTGAGTGGTATAACTTCAGCGGGTTTTAGTTTCACAAAGCAATTTTTTGTCTGCTTAATTCAGTCAGTATTTTGCTATTGTCATCTAATTGATACATTTGATCTTTTTATACTTCATTAAGCACTAATCATCTTTGATCATACTTACTATTTTTGATGTACATAGGATGAGCAAATAGTTACAACTATTTCTGTTTCTGACAGTGCATATGCATGCAGCCTTTCAAAAAAACAAGATTGAGATCATCTTGCTGAATCTTTTGTCTTTGTTTCTGAGATGAGTATATTGAGTGATGCAAAAACAAAGACATTTATTTAAAAAAAAAAAAAAAGGTTGGGGTGGGGGGAACCTCTCTAGGCTTCTTCCCTGTCTGTAATTGTTTCGGCACATCATAAAGCAAATGAACAAGAAGTATAAAATAACTGTTTTAATACTCTGAGAGCAGCAAGTTTAAATGCTATAATCAAAATATTCTAAACTCGCTCTCATTTGCAGTTGATTAAACCTCGGGGGTTTTTTTTTTCTGTTGCTTTCAAATGTGGAGCCATTGTATGCGGAGGGCCTGGGTTGTTGAACACAGCTGCAGTCCTGAGCTTCCCTTGTTTTGTTAACTGCAGTGTTGTTGCTTAAAAATAACAGATTTAACATGAAATACAGCTCTGTTCTGCTCACAAAGTGGCTTAATTTTGTTCTCTGAGTAGCTCTGAAAAAGGCCTGGATTATGTTTCAAACCAACGCCTCATTTAAAGGTTCAGGATAAATAACGTTATGATTTCAGAGTCCTGGTATAAGTCACATACCACAGAATGACTAAAGAAGTATTTGTTAGAAAGTTAAGTGGGAAGTTGAACTTTAGGGTCTATGGGCAGGACCTGTTGGTATCAACATAGAAGGGCTACAATCCTGACATGGCACAGTCTCCTGCTGCACTACTGCACTCTGTTTTTTCTGTAAGAATCATGGATAGCTCTTGTTTCAAAGAGAAGTACTGGTTGAGTAGTGCTAAAACACTAGAATTTAAGTAGAAAAAAAAGAGATGATCAAAACTGCTAGGACAGCAGAACTGTTTTGAGTAAGTTCTATGGTCTGTCTTGTACTGGACGTCAGACTCTTAGACAAATGATTACAATGGTCCTTTCTGGCCTTGGAATCTATTTTAAAAAACCTAGACAAGGTTTTAATCCATAAATCGGAGCTTTTATATATTTCATTTCAGGGCAGTGAAACTATAATATTTTACAAATAAAATTAATCTGTATCTTAGAACTTTTTATTAAATGAATTTATCAAAAATCCCCCACTAAGGAAACCTGCTGGTTTTTGTCAATTATTCCTTTATCAGAAAGCAACCAGATGATGGGGAAAATCACAAAGGCTACAAATAGGAAAAACAAGTACATCCTCTTAGTTGGCACCATATCTCTTTTTTTGGGGGGAGGGCCGGAGGCTCTCTACTTGAGAAAATTATAAAGTGTTTCTTGACAATACTGTTGAAAGCTCAGATATTTTATTTGTGAAGCACATGCCAAAAATGCATAAGCACATGGGGTAAACATTTTTTAAAGGGTCCTAATTTCCAATTTTAAGAGAGACTTAGGCACTTCTGAAAATTTTACTCATGACTTGATTGCTGTGGCCCTTGTCTCTTTTGTGATATCTGTTCGGAGGCAGCAGAAAACAATTTAACAAAGAATAGCATTGAATTTTAAGAAGTTTAAGTTTGCTGCAAAGATGCCACCAGGAGGAAGTTAGGAGAGACCAGTAGAAGGACAATGGATGGGGACATATGGGTAGAAGAATTGGCAGATGTGACATTCATGTGGTAGTGATCTTTTCATGGAAAAAAGTGGGAAGTTCCACGCACTTAAAGTTGGAGAACGATTGAAGGGGAGTGGAGGATGGTTGGAGCAGAGAGTTCATAGTGCCCAAGGGTCTGAGAGTCACCAGTACTCTTTAAAATTGTTTTTCAGTATTTTGGACGGAGTCTATACTTCACTACAGAAGGAAGACATACTTGTAGTGTTCCTTACCTTACCCTGAGAATTATGGAAAGAAAGGAATTTTGGGTCTCAGCAGCAGATAGGTAGATGTCGAGATGACAGATGGATTGGAAAACCTCCAGTGCAGACATGGAGAGTTCAAACTCCGAACTAGAGATAATTGCAATGTTTTCTCTATCCTGTGTTCAGAAGTGTTAGTTGTCTGGGCCAGTTGTCTTAGGGAGTTAAAACAAGGCTCAGCTTAAGTTCTGGGTATTTAACTCTGTGTATGTGTTAAGTGAAGGGTCTCTTAAGAGCCTCTGGCCTCCCTTCTCCACATTAGAAAAATGCTCAAGATTGGATAGTTAGAATCATAGAATATCAGAGTTTGAAGGGACCTCAGGAAGTCATCTAGTCCAACCCCCTGCTCAAAGCAGGACCAGTCCCCAATGTTTGCCCCAGATCCCAAAATGGCCCCCTCAAGGATTGAACTCTCAACCCTGGGTTTAGCAGGCCAATGCTCAACCCACTGAGCTATCCCTCCCCCACAAAAAATAAGGGCTCGTGGGGCATGAGTGTTTATGCCTATTACTCCTGATAATGCTAATTAGAGTGGTATGTGTAAATCCATGCTCATTGTAGCTTCAGGAATTCTATATGATAGACTAGTTTCATTGTCCCAAGAGCTTGTTTGTTCAAGGTAGGTGTTCACGGGGGTTTCCTTGAGTCATTTGGTCAATTCTGAAACTTTCCCGACAGGCTATATATCTGCATTAGAAAAATCTCAGAAAGTAGGAGTGGTTTGTTTCAATCCTTATTTAAGATCATACATTTTCTCTAGGTGAATTTTCAGACCTCTCTTAGGATTGGCCTCAACTTGTAAATCTCATGCCATGCTTTGTGTAGTATCTAACACAGTCATGTCAACCTGGAGCTCGTGTTCAAAGGAAGTGTTCAGCCTATGGATGTTACTGTGGACTTTAAAAAAACAGAGTATATAATTTTAATGCCTTTAAATGTGAATTGCAAAGTTTGCACAATAAATGCTCCCAACTTGAGTGGGAGCAACTGGATATGATTAACTGGGATCTCACAACAAGTTTTAAATTGTACTCCACTTTGCAGTTCTTCAGAAAATGCACTAGGCGTATGACTTTAGGAATACAATTGATCAGCACAGAAACCAAAGGAGACTGCTTCCTATAGGGATTTTAAAAAGGCAGAATTTAGTCAGTATGAGTAGCTGGTTAAATTTTTCAGTACTGCCAATATGAAAAATCAGTGGGAGTTAAGTGCCTAACTGCCAGCCTTTGAAAATGTACTCTACATTTCAAAAGTGTTGCCAGTTACGCACTTCTCTGTGTGTGTGTGTTTGCATAAAGCAAAAGGAGACATTAATTTCTTCAAAACAGCATCCCACCTGCCTCCATTCTTCCCTTCCTGTCACTGTGACCTACAGGTTAATGAACTTGGTCTCTAATCAGAGTCAGACTAAGGGTATGTGTACCCTTTGAGCTGGGGGTGTAATTCCCTGCTCGAAGAGACATCCATAGCTGTGATCAAGCTAGCATGCCAAAGATAGTGTTGTGGCAAAGTAACAGGAGGCACTAGCCACCTGAAGTACTTACCTGTCTGAGACGGTAGGCATGTGCTCGGGCAGACTAGCTCCTTCCACTGTTCACACTGCCAGGGCTGCACTCTGTTTTTAGAGCACTAGCTCAATAAGAGTTAGCTTGGGTTTGTCTCCTCAAGCTGGGATTTACACCCCAGCTTGAAGTGTGGACAGAATGCAAAGACCTTCCGCTGAGAATGTTGGGCCCCTAGTGTCTTTTAAACGTATGTACTGTTACTCACACACTCCAGCTGACCTCCGGTGCTAAATCAGGGCCCCAAAAATTTAGAATTCATTTGTGGAAATTCGTTGTTTCCTTCCCAAAACTTAGATTGGAGCATTTTAAGTCAGTCAACTTTAGCTTTACTTTGCCTCTGCTCTTTTGAGTTTGTCTGAAGATGGGTCTGCAAAGAACTTGAATTGTTTTCATCCTTGTGAAAGTCTCTGAACCATTGGTCAAATGAATCTCTGAAAGATTTTTTTGATTGTGTTTAATATTGTCAGCACGTTTTCTTGAGCATTTGGTTGCAAGACACTTAAGTGGTAAAAATCAGAAATCAGTTTGGATAACACTGAGGGACTAGCCAAGGGAAAAATCAGTGAAATAAACAAGCTTATTAAAAGCATGTTTGGTATTTTGTGCCCTCTATTTTCAAAGAATTCATGAGAAAGAGAAACTTTATTTCAAAGGCACTTAAATTGAACATGATGGAAAATCCAATCCATAGAGAAGACCATAGAGGCATCACTGTCATAGGCACCCTCTCTAGTGTTGGTCAGAGGGAGAGAATTCTAAATGCCATGAAGACTGGAGGAAAATTTACATTGGTTGATAATCCTGTTTCATGGTAGAGGCAAGAAGGAAGGACTTTACATCTCTTGACTTTTGAACAGTTGGGCATGAGAGGTGGCCATTTTCGACTGGTCCACACCCGGCCCTCATCAATAAGAGTAATACTCTTTGGGGTGCAAACTCTGCTTTATATCTGCTGGATGAAAATTGAGGAGAGACTTGCAGCTTTGTCACTGTAAGAAGAGGAATGAGGAGTTCAGTGATTGCCTCTGATCTGTTATGGACAGGATGTTATACATTACTTTGGAACTTGATGACCAATTAATATTTGGGAAATGGACTGTAAAATATGCTGCACAGTAAACTTTATCTCTCCTTGTTAATGGGGATTACAATAACTCCAGTGCTTTTCCCTCCCCGCCACCAGAAATGGTGGATGATCACTAATTTACCAGACAGAAATGGAAAAACTTGTTTTATTTTGTACACTAGAAATCTGGGTTTGTAGTGTGGCATTTTATCAGGAACTAAGATACAGAATAAGTAGCCATGAATATTAGATAATTGAAATGACTAAAGGTGATTTAAGTTACTTTTTTTGCTATTTAATAGGCAACATGTTTGTTGCAGTCTATTCATTTCTTTTTTTTCATGGTGTATGATGTTTGTCATCTTTTCTGTAATTTTACTTGCTGATGTATTGTTTAAAAACAAAGTTAAAAAACCAAAACAAAACCCAAACCAACCAAATCTTTACCCAGGCTAAAAGAGCCAAGTTTCTTACCTAAAACTCTTGAATTCAGCGCTAATGCAATGTTAGGGGTTCCCAGAGAAAGCTGAGTCCTGGGGCCCAGGTTTAATGTGGATTGCATTCAAACATCCCCGTTCTCTGAATCCCACTTCTGACCTGCAGGCACCATTCACTAGCTATGGGAACATTTGGTTTCTGTCCTCAACTGACCTTTTAAGAAAATCTTGGAGGTTTTTAGGTCATGAACTGTGCAATGGCTAGAGTTTTTGTTTAATCTAATTAGATGGATTTCAGTCATTTAAGCTAAGTAGATTTAGTTTTCAGATCCCTTTTTTAAAAAAAAGGGCACAGCTAATTTACTAACCAATAGCAGTGACATAGTAGTTGATACATCTCGAGAGATTTGAATAATTGTATTGGATGGAATTTCTTGAATGAAATACATCAGAGAATAACAATGTGTTGTGTTAAACTCCAGATTTCTTTGTCCTGTTTCTGTTGGGCTGTTTTCCCCCTGTTTCTCTGGTGTCTAGAGGAACTACTTGCATAGCACAGGAAATGTGTGGGGCCATCTTAAAAACAACAGATGCCCCTGCTACTCCTGTGCAATGGCTTTGAAAAGGTGCCACGTAAAACCTAGTCTGTCAAGCAAGCTGGATCTGACCAGTGGGGCATATTTTTGACACCCCTGCTTTAAGCTTTCATCACAGTTTAAATTTATCTTTCAGCATGAGAGCAATATAGACCAAATGCCTTAAAAACAGGGAAATATTGAGCCCAGACATTTATTTTGTGGCATTAAATAGCAGGCCGAAATCTGATAGTAGTTTTACCTTGACCAAAAATAATTTATATGATATGAAACTTAGAGTAACTCCTCCTTTTATTCTCATTTCCTTCTCCCCCAAATAACAATAGCAGTTTGCGTAGTTTATTTTTTCCTCTGTGGCTGTGAGATGCATGGTTGGTTAATCCTAGAGGAATTAGAATAGAAGTAGTGCGGTGCTCTACTTTTGCCTTATGTCTAGTAGAAACTGCACAGTGTTCCTGTGAGAATAAGGTTACTAACATCCCCAGCTGCACTTTGGTCCCAGACATTGTTTACTTTTTAGCTGTACACTAAATCCTGCTTCCCAGAACTAGTAAAAGGCCAGCTTTATACATGCACATGTGTAGAGGAGAGGACGTAAAAGTTCACCACAGCATAACCAAATTCAGTGTTTATCCTGAGATAAATCTGCTGTACATTGCAGCTAGACGAGGAATCTTCGTTGTAATCTAGATAGTAATGGGGCTGGAATTCCTGGCAGTTATCAGGTGGAAATGTTTGCTTCCCAGCTGCAGTCCTCCATAATGGCATCTTGCAGGCAGGGCTGTCCTTACTCATATGCAAACTACGCAGCTGTGTACGGCACGAGGAAATTTGGGGCATCAAATTGCCCAAATTTCCTGGTGCCCTAAACAGCTGCGTGCTGCTCCAGTGGTCAGCCAGATTCCCCAGCTGGCTGAGCCAGCCAGGAAAGCTGCCTCTGCTCCGCCCCCGCCCCGCCTCTTTCCACCCCTGCTCCACCCCAGCCCCTGCTCCGCCCCCGCTCTGCCTCTTCCCACCCCTGCTCCGCCCCAGCCCTACCCTCACTCCACTCCTTCCCCAAAGCCCCCGCCCCTGCTCTGCCCCAGCCCCCACTCGTTCCCCAAAGCTTCTGCCACTGCTCTTCTCCTGCCCCACCTCTTCCCACCCTTGCTCCGCCCCCTGCTCTGCCCCCACTCCACTCCTTCCCCAAAGCTCCTGCCACTGCTCTGCCCCCACCCCACCTCTTCCCACTTCTGCTTTGCCCCAGCCCCGCCCCCACTCCACCCCTTCCCTTGAGGTACGTCCTGGGGGACTGTAGCAGGGGTTGGGCGCACCCTGCACTCACCGGGTGGCAGGAAGTGGAGCGACCCAGCCCCAACCTGTTCCACGCCGCCAGTGAGTGCTGGGGGCTGGTTCCCCCCAAGTCCCAAGGGTGGGAGCCAGGGGAGCAGAGCGGAGCGGGCTGGGGCCGGGTCACTCCACTTCCCACCGCCCTGTGAGTGAGGGGTCAGGCCTGCACTGCACTCACCGGGCGGCAGGAAGTGGAGCAACCCGGCCCCAACCTGCTCCGCTCCACCGGCTCGTGCTGGGGGGCAGTTCCCCCGTGCCCCCCCAAGCCTGCTCCTGCTCCCCACAGACCTTGGGTGCAGCCCTCCCGCCCCGCAATGCAGAGGCTGCGTAGGGCACCAAAATGTCTCAGGGTCTACACAGGGAAAAGGAATAGCCTGAAACTTTTTGAATAGACCTGATATTCTGATGCCTTTGGCAGTTCTTAAATTCATCATTGCCTCTTCTAATTGCTGATGTGAAACGAATTAGATTTATTTCTTCATTTTATGATGTACTACATCAATGAAAGGCTTTTACCTCCATCCCTCTGTCATCCACACCCTCTAGTTGCCCTTTAATTCTTGCACGTTCACAAGGACCTGCAATAACTCTCCCTCCTAAGTCTACAAAGCCACTCCTTGGTTTTGATTCTGATCTTGCATTGATTTTACATTATTCCATTGGGAGGAAGACTCTAGCTCCCCCCTTACCTTAAGCAGAGTTTTGACCTCATAAAGGGAGAAGTGCCAGAGACTCCATGAAATCCACTTAGAACGTGGCTATCGCTATTGAGATTTTATGTAGAAGGTGCTTAGATACTACAGTGATGGATGGCTGTTTAAACCCTAAAATAGATTTAATTGGAGGTACTCCTGAGATCAGAACTGGGGCTTGTTGAGTTTTCTGGCGAGGTCTGTAGAGAGCAGTGGTTTGACTCTGGAGACTGAGCATGCTTGTAGACCAGGGGTGAGCAAACTTTTTGGCCCAAGGGCCATATCTGGGTACGGAAATTGTATGGCGGGCCAAGAATGCTCACGAAATTGGGGGTTGGGGTGCGGGAGAGGGTGAGGGCTCCTGCTTGGGGTGAGGGCTCTAGGGGTGGGTCAGAAATGAGGAGTTCAGGGTGCAGGAGAAGACTCTGGGCTGGAGCAGGGGGTTGCGGTGCAGTGGGGTGGTGAGGGCTCCAGCTGGGGATGGGGGCTCTGGGGTGAGGCTGGGGATGAGGGGTTGAGGGTGCAGGAGGGTGCTCCGGGCTGGGACTGAGGGGTTCGGAAGGCAGGAGGGGGATCAGGGTTGGGGCATGGGGTTGGGGGGCAGGAGGGGGTCAGGGGTGCAGCCTCCGGGCAGCGCTAACATCAAGCAGCTTCCAGAAGTAGCGGTATGTGCCCCCTCTGGTTCCTACACAGAGGTGTGACTCTGCACGCTGCCCTGTCTGCAGGCGCCACCCCTGCAGCTCCCATTGGTTGTGGTTCCCGTACAGTGGGAGTTGCGGGGGCGGCGCTTGGGGCGGGGGCAGCATGCTGAGCCACAGGGGGGACATGCCACTGCTTCTGGGAGTGGCACAAAGCGGGGCAAGCCCCCAACCCCGCTCCCTGGCTGGAGCCGGGCAAGTCCTGGACAGATGCATCTCCTAAAGCTAAAATGACAATATTTCCTAATGATTTCATCACTAGAAAAGGAGCAGGGATTGGAAAAACATCAATTTCCCTGGAAACTTAATGCTCTTGCAAGGTATATTTGAAAGTAATTTGCTGGCTTACATGATATCAGTTGTTCTATAAAAATAAATTGTATATGAGATTATGGAAGTATTTTTTTCTCCATTACTAATGAAAAGGGTTTGATCTTTGACTACAGGGAGACTCCAGACCTTGTGAGTTTGTCTCTTTAAACAACCTGTGCTGTTTCTGGGTACAGCCCTTAATATGAGGACTTCAGACTAAAAGAACCTCAAAAGAGATTTTTGTTTTAACGAGAATCCTACTGTTTAAATTCTTCAGTGGAAGAGGCATTAAACCTATGTGTAATATATATATAATCCATACATAGTTATATAGCTAAAGAAAGGTTTGTTTCATAAATGTAAAAAATAAAATAAGCCAAGCTAGTAGCAATGTTACTCTCTCTAAATTTTTATAGATCTTTAAGATTAGACTAGCTCCATCTGGCAGGCAGGCTGACAGTTTTTGAATGTAGTACTGTTGTCTCTCTATTGCTCTTGTTAATGTTTCATTAATGAAGCTGCTGTAATTTGAGTAATAAATTTAAATGGCCAGTAATCTGTGCTGGGAAACAGTTCACCTCACGGGAAACTACAGCATTGAGGAACAAGAAAGATTAAATATAACATGGAATGAAGGGTTCTCAGTGGCTCATCTGTGTGCAGCCACAGTAGTTAGATATACATTTACTTGAAGGTTTAATACTTGTTTAGCAGGCCGAGCTAATTTCCATAAGTCTTGCACTTAATGTTTCAGGAACACAGTTGGGAAAGATTTTATTTCCTTTCCCAAAGCTGCAAATAAATATTTTTTCCTTAACAAAATAAGCACCCAGAAAGGCAATATTCAAAACAATTAGCTGAATCATGGCCATTCTTTCTCATGATTAATTTTTTGAAAATGAATTTCACATTCATGATCTATCTGTTCCTGCTGTTCATAATAACAAACTGGCTAAACATTGTGAATAATTCTCTCAGTATCTAGAATGTTGCCGGTTCCTGTGCAAATGGAACAGCTGTTGTGTATTCCCAGTGTTCTGAATACAAAAGGAAAAAGTGTGCATGGACAAAAGCAGGTTTAATATCCCATCCACTTTGATGAAGGAAAAGGGAAGAGACTATACGTGTTTTTAAAGCAGAGCTGGAATGTTACAGTGGTGCTACTTGTACCTGATCAGGAAATTTAATTAGCTAGATTCTCTTGTGCTCCAGCCCCGTCATGCTGCTGGCTGCAAATGCCCAACAGAGAATCCACCTGACAGATGGGAATTCCGCAATGGTATAAAGCCAGCAGATCCAACTCCTGCTCCAACCATCGCCACCCCCAAAGTAGGGACCAAGGTCAGAATAGAGCTCAGCTCTGCTTTGCCAGTCCTCTACTGGCATAAGGTCCCCATGGGACTAACTCTACAGTGGCCCCTGGTCCTGCATTGCATAGAGCTTGGCATAGGGGAGAATGAAGCCCCAGTAATATATTTATCTAGTAATATATTTCTCTCTGATAGCAACATCTCTGAAAATCAGGCCTATAGCATGCAGGTTCTAACCTCTGTGCCTCTGTGTCCCCATGTATGAAAGGAGGCAGAACTTTACCTCTCCTCATGGGGTGAGGGGAGGATTTAATCTTTGCAAAATGCTTTGTGAGTCAAGTGTCTTGGATGGAAAGCTCTATACAAGTGTCATGTTATTACCATGTGCCTTGTTCTTCTGAGTGACAAGAAGAAAGCTATAGAAAATAAGCCGTCATTTTTATGAATTGGAGCTCTCCCACTTCTTTTTTCAGTGCTTTGCAATTTTTGTGCTCCCCTCAAATTATTTATTTGAAAATCACAACTGTCATAAGTGATTCCCAGCCCACACCTTTTTTTTTAAGCATTATAGTTTCTGAAACCTTGCATGTATATGAGGTGCATCTCTTCAGTTTGTTGCAAAGTGCTTATACAACAATAAAAGATTAATTTACAAAGCATTTGTACATTTTGAAAAATAGTTCATTTGGGAGGAAGCAAAACCTTCCTGTCCAACAGAGAATGAGCTATTTCAGTTTGCCTGGAAGTATGTTTTGTCTTTATCCCCCCATGTGTATTGTCTCTCTAGATGTCAATTTGTATCTCTTCACTTTTTCACCAGTGTCACAAGTTGTGGCCATGATCTTGAATAGCTAACCGATGCTACAGATGCCGTTCTGAACAAATATTGAACTGATAAAAGCAGTAGAATTTACCCATCTGAGCTGTGTAGTTTACAGTTTCATCTCTTTCTTTCTGTCAGGAGTAGGTAAAAATCATGCAGTTGCAAAGATGAAAAGAAATCGCCTCTTCTATTAAAAAAAATACAAATGCTTTGTAAATTAATCTTATCAACCTGTTGTATAAGCCCTTTTCAATCTTAAAAAATAGAAGAGGCAAGTTCTTTTCACCTTTTCAACTGCATGATTTTTAGTAAAATCTTGGGCGTGTGGATCCCACCTACCCTAATTTTGAATTTTAGGGAAAGTTTCAACCCTCTAGATGGGTTACCAGTATCTGCTGATTTTTATAAAGTTGTGCAAAAATTATTTGTGGCTCCTGAAGGCTTCAGAGGAAGGTCAGCATTTTGTAGAAGCCCATCCCAAATAAAATCTCCAGCTTTGTGGCTGTAAGTGACAGAGCTGGTCAGGGTCAGGTTATGTAAATTAGCTCCCCATCTGCCATTCTCTTAACACCTGATCTGCCAAGTAGTCATATCCATGTGGAGTTCTGTCTGCTCCCACATGGAGTCCCATTAACTTTAGTTCAACTGTCTCTGAGGCCTGGTCTATACTACAGTGTTACGTTGATCTTATTGGGATCCGGGAAGTGGCAGTGTTACGTTGATGCAAGGCAGCTTACATCGACCTAGCTCTGTAAACGCCAACACTAAAATGTTGCTCCCGCCGATGTAACTTGCCCGCTACACCGACTTAATAACTCCACCTCCATGAGAGATGTAGTGCTTAGATCGACGTAGTTAGGTCGATGCGCTGTCAGTGTAGACGCTCTGTTACTTACGTCCACTTCAGTGGCCTCCAGGAGGTGTCCCACGATGCCCCATCACAACCATTCTGGTCACCGCTTTGAACTCCACTGCCCAGCAGCCAGGCACACAGGTATACGCCCTGCCCCATTAAAGCCCTGCAAATTTTGAAATTCCATTTCCTATTTGCTCAGCGTGGAGAGGTCACCTAGCAACTACCCAGCTAACGAGGCCAGCTTCACGCTGCAGACATGCTCCTGCCTAGAGTGCACAGGTGGTGGTAGATGTCTTGGGTCTACGGGGGAGAAGGCACAGCTCCGGTTGAGCCTAGAAACATCGATATCTACAACCAGATCTTTTGGACAGGAAGGAGAAGGGCTACAAGAAGGCCCCGCCGCAGTGCCGCGTGAAAGCCAAAGAGCTGCGGCAGGCATAGCAGAAGGCCAGGGAGGCTAACAGTCGCTCTGGTGTGGAGCCGCAGACATGCCATTTTTACAAAGAGCCATATGCCGTCCACGGTGGAGACTCCACCACCCCTCCTGAGAGCCCTGTGGATACTTCAGGGGAGCCTGAGTCATAGGCCTCTGCCATGAACAGTGACGAGGAAGAGGAGTATGAGGGACAGACGACCGGGAGATACAATGGCGCAGCAAGCCAGGACCTGTTCTTGACTTCTGCACAGTCCAGCCAGTCCTTACAGTCAGCCCAGCATAGGCGAGCCTGATGCAGGGGAAGGAACCTTTGATAATTATGTAGTTTGCTTTAATATTGCGGGGACGCATGTACTTAGGTTAAAAGAGGTAGTGAAACTACCAAGAGAGGTAGAATTACTATTTGCTTTGCATTCCCCCATACAGTTAGGCAGAAGGGCCCTGCGGAACAGTTTATGTGCACCGAGATGTCCTGTGAATCCTCCATAGAGATCTTGAGGAAACTTTCCTGGGTAGTCTGCAATCCTCTGCTGAAGTTTTTTGGGCGGAGCTGCCTTATTTCTCCCGCACTTTCCCATGCCACTCAGCAATTACTAGCAGCATACAACCCTGGTCTGCAGCTTGCGTTACCCTCAGGACTATCGCTTGTGGAAAACAATGCCAGTGTTCAGTTGCTCTATCTGCATATGCTCATGTAAGTTTCCACACAGCCATCGCCACTCACTTCTCCAGTGCAGCTCTCATTTTGGTGTTACGGTGCTGGAGGGCTGGGGCGAGCGCGCTACACATATCCAGGAATGTGGCCTTGCACTTCTGAAAGTTCTGCAGCCACTGCTCATCCTCCCAAACCTGCATGACAATGCAAACCCGCCAGTCAATGGTTTGTTTCTCGGGCCCAGAACCAGCACTCCACCATCTGCAGCTGGTCTGTGAATGCCATCGACAACCTTGAATTGTTTCTTTCTATGTCGTGGCCAGGGGAGAGGCGCCTATCCCGCGGCCCCAGCCCCGGAGCTGCCATGGTGGGGAGCGGCGCCTCTCCCCTCCAGCCCAGGTTCTGGTGCTCCCAAGTGCTCCTGCGGGGAGAGAGACCTGGGGGGAATTCTCTCTCCCCACTGTAGCCATGGGGCAGCCTGCACCCCAAACCCCTCATCCCCCTTCCCACCCCAGAACCAGGTCCCCCAGCCGGAGTCCTCACCCCGCTGCACTCCAACCCTCTGCCCCAGCTCTGAGCCCCCTCCTACACTCCGAACCCCTTGGGCCCACCCAAGGTGTCACACACCACCTCCATATTGGTGCACATAACAAAATCCATTCCGCACATGCATGGGAAAAATTAGACGGAACGCTGTTTGCGGGGGCTTTTGAAAGGAGGGGTGAAATATTATGGGATGCAAATAAAATTATGGGATGCATTATGGAACGTTGAAATCATGTTCCCAGTCACCCCTGCAAAACTCGTTTGCCCCCATGAGGCATTGCAAACCTTTCCCAAAACACCCTGTGCTAGATGGTGGCAAGTTGCACAGTGGGATAGCTACCTGTGGTGCACCGCTCTCTGCAGCGATGCAAATGTTGCTAGTGAGGACATGCTCTGCTGACACAAGGAGCATAGCGTGGACACGCAAAAGCGATTTAATTATTGCAGTGGCTGTATGTCAATGTAACTTAGGTTAACTTAATTTTGTACTGTGGACTTGCCCTAAGACTGCTTCTGTAGCTCTTTTCATATGTCGTGGAAAAATTAACCACTCATTGTGTTTGGATCAGAACAAAGCCTGACGTCCATTTATTCAAGCATGTGCATACAGGGAGAGTCAGCTGAAGCTGCTCTGGCGTATACAGAAAATACAGGCGCTTATATTGCTGAAAACCACAATTTGTTAAACCCACTTTCTTTAACAGTATTTTACTTATTTGGCATATAGTGCAAGTTTCAACAGTAGCTTTGCCTTATTTGGAGTTTAGCAAAAACAAGCTTTTCCTGTTATTGACCGGTGTTTTCTTTGCGGTTAATGGTTTTTTCTAACGTCTAGCTATTATGGTTACATTTTTTAAGCTGTGCTGTTTGCAATCACACCTTAATGGAATTTTCCACACTCTTTTATTATGCTTCATATACACAGTTAGCTTGACCAAAGTTTTAGGCCTACTTGAGAAGTTTAGGCCTACTTGAGTCCACTGAATTTTTCCTCCACACATATAAGGATCTCAAGAATATTTGCAAACACTTACACACCACAGTTCCCCTGTGGGGGAGCAGGTGTTTGTTAGCGTCATTTTACATATGGGTAAACTGAGAGGAAGTATGGTTTAGTGCAGGGGTGGGCAAACTTTTTGGCCTGAGGGCCACATCTGGGAATAGAAATTGTATGGCGGGCCATGAATGCCCACAAAATGGGGGTTGGGGTGCGGGACGGGATGCGGGCTCCGGCTGGGGGTGCAGGCTGTGGGGTGGGGCCAGAAATGAGGAGTTCAGGGTGCAGGAGGGGGCTCCAGGCTGGGGTGGGGGAGGGCTCCGGCTGGGGTGGAGGTGCACAGGAGCCGGAGTGGGGCCATGCCGTGGCTTCCAGGAGCTGTGTGGTGTGGCCCCTGACCCAGCGCCCCGGCTGGAGTGGGGCCATGCCGCGGCTTCTGGGAGCCGCATGGTGCAGTCCCCAACCCTGTGCCCCGGCTGGAGTGCTGGAGCGGGGCCTAAACTTCCAGCATGACCCTGGTCAGGTCACTTAGTCTCTCTGTACCTCACATTTCCAACTGTAAAATGGAGGGGATAGCACTGCCCTACCTCCCAGTGGTTCTGAGAATAAATGTATTAAAGATTGTGAGATGCTCAGACCCAGCAGTAATGGGGGTTATATGAGTACCTTAGATAGATGGGTGCAAAGAGTTTGAATGACTTTCTGAAGGTCATACAATGAGCCAATAACAGAGTTAGGCAGAGAAACAGAATCTCAGTTCTCAGTCCCTTTTCTCTAACCATTAGATACATGCTTCCAATCCATGTACATATATAGTATTGATGTGAGAGGCCCTGAAAATGACTTTAAATAGTCTTCAGAGAGAGACACTCTGGTTTTCAGTAGGAACGTTTTATTTTTCATCATTTTAGCTGCCTGTCTCTGCCATTGTTTCAGGCAGGTACTTGGAATGATTCCAGAGGTTAACAAGAGTTTGCCATGGAGTGCATCTCTGCTGTTTTTAAATGAAGTAGAATAGCTTTTGTTTCGGGATTTTTTTTTTAATGGTTTCCTATAACATACTGCTGCCTAGGTCTCCTCAGCACCCCACCACCACTCACTGGCCTGTAGGCAAGGCTTCGGCAGCCATATGCTCTGTGCAGAATTTCCAGCCTCAAGAGTTTCCGTGCTGTATAGACTCTGCCCCTGCCCAACGCTCTTAGGCAGACAAAAATGAGTTTTTGAAACAGCTCTGTCACGGACGGATGCAGGGAGGCACCGAACTGAATATTGAAACAATTTACTAAAATATTAGCTCTTCAGATACTTAAACTGAAATTAGCTATTGTGTACATAAGATTTCTAGCCCTGTGCTTGCGAACTTGAATGAAATTTTCAGAAAATAAATACCATGAAACACAAAGATCATGGCTCATTGCTCCTGTCAGTATGCTGTTTGCTTGCTGGGCCAGGGAGAACAGTCTGTCATGCACAATTTTCCCCTCTCCTTCAAGTTGCTCCTCTGGCCAGTAAGTCCTCAGGCTTTGCTCTCCACTCTGTGCCACCAGCTTGAGAGTGGTGTAACTCCAATGCCATACAACAGCGTCACAATGGTGTAACAGTCAGGAATTGGGCCCTCCGCTTTTATGCTCTGTCCCAGTTGGATCCACTTGTATACACGTTTCTGAACATTTCTAGGTGGCAGGTTCCCCTCTGTTTTGAGATGTGTGCCAATATACATGTGTTTGGCAGTTAATTAGGAGTTTCTTCAAAGAGATTCTTTGAAGTGAAATGTAATTTCCTAAGGGAAATTGAAATGAAACTTATTACTCATATACAAATGGATCCAATTTGGGTGGAGCATAAATATGGAGGGCTTGCTTCCTGACTCCATGTACACCAGTTTGATGCTGTTGTAAGGCAGTGGAGTGAGTTACACCAGCTTGACAACAGTGTTACAGAATCAGGCTTGGGGACTGCAAGTTTAGTTGGCCAATAAAAGAAGCAGCGCAAAGGAAAGATGGGGCAATTATGATTGGCGGGGAGACTATCTCCTTAGCCCAACAAGCTAGCAGTAACCAGAGAATATTGACAGTGGAATTCTCATATGTATGGTCTTTTTGCCAGCAGTGGTGGATTTTCAGGGCCTTGCAGTTCTGGTTCGTGTTTGGATCAGAAATTGATGATACTAAGTCAGAGTATTTTCTTCAGGTAATTTGTTTATTTACAAATGTAGGAGCACTGTTTTCTGAAGCAGGGCTGATAATGAATGGCACAAGTCTAACCACTTTTGGTGGAAATCTCTGCCCTGTTGTCTCTTCCAGGGACACACACAGACCAACCAGCCAAAACTGTCTGCTTGTAGCTTAATACACAGCCTCTTTCCAGCTTCTTCTGACTCATTCCAACTGCTTAAACATACATGTAAGCAGCCACTAGCCTCTGCTGTGGAATGACTGTCTAGGAGAGCATGGGCAATTATCCTCACAGTACCCCCTTGAGGTAACCTGCTTGTATCCATTCTTTCTAGAGTGTGTGTTTGTGTCTGACAGACATCCTTAATGACAGGCAAGTACAATATATAAGTAGACAACTCCTTTTAGAAAAGATTACTCCCATTTTTCAAAAACACAGGAGGTAAATACTATACACGCTTATGGATTCTCCATACCTCGTTATATTTCAGCTGCCAAACCATTCTCACCATTCCTTCCTTCTGCATGTCTCCGCGCCAAAATAGAGCACGGAATGGAAAAGGAGAATTACTAGCAAAGTACAGTACTGGCTTCTAGGCAGGATATGTTACAATTATTAAGTTGACTACATCTGATTTACTCTAGAGTAATTGTTTCTCAAAGGAATTGCCAGACAAAGTCACACTGAGGTGTAGCTGATCTTAAAATATTCAGTAGCCAAATATCAAGGATGTAATCACAAAAAGAAAAGGAGTACTTGTGGCACCTTACAGACTAACCAGTTTATTTGAGCATAAGCTTTCGTGAGCTACAGCTCACTTCATCAGATGCATACTGTGGAAAATACAGAAGATGTTTTTAATACACACAGACCATGAAAAAATGGGTGTTTATCACTACAAAAGGTTTTCTCTCCCCCCAAACCCACTCTCCTGTTGGTAATAGCTTATCTAAAGTGATCGCTCTCCTTACAATGTGTATGATAATCAAGGTGGGCCATTTCCAGCACAAATCCAGGTTTTCTCCCCACCCCACTCTCCTGTTGGTAATAGCTTATCTAAAGTGTTCACTCTCCTTACAATGTGTATGATAATCAAGGTGGGCCATTTCCAGCACAAATCCAGGGTTTAACAAGAACATCTGAGGAACAGTGGGGAGGGGAGGAATAAACAAGGGGAAATAGGTTACTTTTTAATTGGATACAACTAACTTAGGCTTGAATAGAGACTGGGAATGGTTGATTCATTATAAAAAGTAACCTATTTCCCCTTGTTTATTCCTTCCCCCCCCCCCCCCCCACTGTTCCTCAGACGTTCTTGTTAAGCCCTGGATTTTTGCTGGAAATGGCCCACCTTGATTATCATACACATTGTAAGGAGAGCGATCACTTTAGATAAGCTATTACCAACAGGAGAGTGGGTTTGGGGGGAGAGAAAACCTTTTGTAGTGATAAACACCCATTTTTTCATGGTCTGTGTGTATAAAAACATCTTCTGTATTTTCCACAGTATGCATCCGATGAAGTGAGCTGTAGCTCACGAAAGCTTATGCTCAAATAAATTGGTTAGTCTCTAAGGTGCCACAAGTACTCCTTTTCTTTTTGCAAATACAGACTAACACGGCTGTTACTCTGAAAGGATGTAATCAGTAACTCTTTACTCCTGATTACAGGAACTCCCCACAGTGTTAGAAAGTCTCTCTTCGCCCCCTCTTGTCAAATTGCAGAGCTGGCAGTATTCAACTTTATTAACAGGTCTTTTGAGCAAGATTAATTGGGTCCTTAAGCGGTTCAGTTTCTCCTGAGATTTCACATTTGTTTAGGTCCACATGCATCTGCATTTACAGCTGTCTACCTGCAATGCTTGATTATTAGACAATATTGTGAAGTCAGTATGAATAGGTTTCCCCAGAGTATCTTTCTCGATACATATTTGCAGTTTTCTGTACTGGGCTTTAGATAGCAGCCTCTTTCCCTCCTCCTCAGCGGGTACTCTTTCTGTCCAGTTGTATCATAAAATTTCTTTCCTGTCTACATGTGCAAATAGCCATTGAGTGTTGCAGATCCGTTATTGAGTATTGCAGATGCTGCTTTGCTAGCGATATGGTTACTCCAGAGAGTTCACAAGCCTGTTCTGCAGATGAGCCAGCCCGCTTCCCTAGTCTGATCTTTTGTGTTTGCGTTCTTTCTAATCCTGTGCTAAGGTGAAATATTCTTCACAGTTTGTCAGACAGGATTATGGAGTTGACTGTAAAACTATGGAAATGACTCATCTCCGCATTTTTTTCTTCTTAGGAGTGATCTGGGATGAAAGTGAAAATGTCAGATCTGTTATAAATAATGTGGAAATGACAGCCCGGCAGAGAGATCTGCCGTCTCGCAGACCCCTTTTCTATCTGCTGCTATTGAAAAGAAATAAGTCTAGGATGGCCAGATCCCCAGCTGATGCAAATCTACACAGCTCCCTTGACTTCAGTGGAGCTACATCTGTTTACAGCAGCCAAGGATCTGGTCCAGAATGTCTAAATTACTGTGTCAATTTGGATGAAGTATATCCCCTTACACTGAGCCAGGTTGGTTAGTTAGGAGTTGAACTGCTGAGTTCTTAGTTTAGTATTGGGCTCTATACCATATACTTTATTGATCCTATGAAAGTGTATTTAATGCAGTAGTTAAATAATTTCCAAACCTCACAGCAGCAACGGAGTATCCAGAGTGCAATTAAACTGGTAATTTTCTGCTCGTTGCCTTTACTTTTGTCAGGAAAACACCTTTCAGAATTTAATGTGGCACAAAGAAGGTTGTGGTTTGATGGGCCAGCAGTAAAAAATTACATCCCTGAGAACCTTGGGTGAACAATAAACAATCTCATCAGTCACACTTGATGAGAGCAGTGTGGGGGCAGTGGGTTGTGTTGATCATTCCAAAATTTGATTTCATGGGGACATTTAGGCATCAGGGTGGTAGTGGGAAAGGGAATGAAAATGTATACAAAGGAGTCAGGAGCCCCATAAACCTGCGCACAATGGCAGCACCACCAAATAAGTATGAGTGCTGGGAGCAATTTGAAGGGTAATGGGAATCTAATGAAGAGCAAACATCAGGGTTGTTTTGTTTTTGTTTTTAGGAGGAGAGTCCTATTGGGGAAAACCTTTTAAAGATGAGTTCAAGCCAAATCTGTCCCACACTGGACGTGGTATTGTTAGCATGGCCAATTCAGGACCCAACAGCAACAAATCACAATTGTAAGTGGTCACTTCCTATTTTATAAGGGGTTTTCTTATAGAGTGAAGAAAATAAATGGAATTCTATGAACTACTTATGATGCACCAGAATGAAATGAAAAGGAGTACTTGTGGCACCTTAGAGACTAACCAATTTATTTGAGCATGAGCTTTCGTGAGCCACAGCTCACTTCATCAGATGTGTACCGTGGAAACTGCAGCAGACTTTATATACACACAGAGAATATGAAACAATACCTCCTCCCACCCCACTGTCCTGCTGGTAATAGCTTATCTAAAGTGATCAGCAGGTGGACCATTTCCAGCACAAATCCAGGTTTTCTCACCCTCCACCCCCCCACACAAATTCACTCTCCTGCTGGTGCTAGCCCATCCAAAGTGACAACTCTTTACATAATCAAGTCGGGCTATTTCCTGCATAGATCCAGGTTTTCTCACTTCCCCCCCACCCCCATACACACACAAACTCACTCTCCTGCTGGTAATAGCTCATCTAAACTGACCACTCTCCAAGTTTAAATCCAAGTTAAACCAGAATATCTGGGGGGAGGGGGGGGTAGGAAAAAACAAGAGGAAACAGGCTACCTTGCATAATGACTTAGCCACTCCCAGTCTCTATTTAAGCCTAAATTAATAGTATCCAATTTGCAAATGAATTCCAATTCAGCAGTTTCTCGCTGGAGTCTGGATTTGAAGTTTTTTTGTTTTAAGATAGCGACCTTCATGTCTGTGATTGCGTGACCAGAGAGATTGAAGTGTTCTCCGACTGGTTTATGAATGTTAGAATTCTTGACATCTGATTTGTGTCCATTTATTCTTTTACGTAGAGACTGTCCAGTTTGACCAATGTACATGGCAGAGGGGCATTGCTGGCACATGATGGCATATATCACATTGGTGGATGTGCAGGTGAAGGAGCCTCTGATAGTGTGGCTGATGTTATTAGGCCCTGTGATGGTGTCCCCTGAATAGATATGTGGGCACAATTGGCAACGGGCTTTGTTGCAAGGATAAGTTCCTGGGTTAGTGGTTCTGTTGTGTGGTATGTGGTTGTTGGTGAGTATTTGCTTCAGGTTGCGGGGCTGTCTGTAGGCAAGGACTGGCCTGTCTCCCAAGACTTGTGAGAGTGTTGGGTCATCCTTTAGGATAGGTTGTAGATCCTTAATAATGCGTTGGAGGGGTTTTAGTTGGGGGCTGAAGGTGACCGCTAGTGGCGTTCTGTTATTGTCTTTGTTAGGCCTGTCCTGTAGTAGGTAACTTCTGGGAACTCTTCTGGCTCTATCAATCTGTTTCTTTACTTCTGCAGGTGGGTATTGTAGTTGTAAGAAAGCTTGACAGAGATCTTGTAGGTGTTTGTCTCTGTCTGAGGGGTTGGAGCAAATGCGGTTGTATCGCAGAGCTTGGCTGTAGACGATGGATCGTGTGGTGTGGTCAGGGTGAAAGCTGGAGGCATGTAGGTAGGAATAGCGGTCAGTAGGTTTCCGGTATAGGGTGGTGTTTATGTGGCCATTGTTTATTAGCACTGTAGTATCCAGGAAGTGGATCTCTTGTGTGGACTTGGATCTCTTGTGTGGACTGGACCAGGCTGAGGTTGATGGTGGGATGGAAATTGTTGAAATCATGGTGGAATTCCTCAAGGGCTTCTTTTCCATGGGTCCAGATGATGAAGATGTCATCAATATAGCGCAAGTAGAGTAGGGGCTTTAGGGGACGAGAGCTGAGGAAGCGTTGTTCTAAATCAGCCATAAAAATGTTGGCATACTGTGGGGCCATGCGGGTACCCATAGCAGTGCCGCTGATCTGAAGGTATACATTGTCCCCAAATGTGAAATAGTTATGGGTAAGGACAAAGTCACAAAGTTCAGCCACCAGGTTAGCCGTGACATTATCGGGGATAGTGTTCCTGACGGCCTGTAGTCCATCTTTGTGTGGAATGTTGGTGTAGAGGGCTTCTACATCCATAGTAGCCAGGATGGTGTTATCAGGAAGATCACCGATGGATTGAAGTTTCCTCAGGAACAAAGCCCGTTGCCAATTGTGCCCACATATCTATTCAGGGGACACCATCACAGGGCCTAATAACATCAGCCACACTATCAGAGGCTCCTTCACCTGCACATCCACCAATGTGATATATGCCATCATGTGCCAGCAATGCCCCTCTGCCATGTACATTGGTCAAACTGGACAGTCTCTACGTAAAAGAATAAATGGACACAAATCAGATGTCAAGAATTCTAACATTCATAAACCAGTCGGAGAACACTTCAATCTCTCTGGTCACGCAATCACAGACATGAAGGTCGCTATCTTAAAACAAAAAAACTTCAAATCCAGACTCCAGCGAGAAACTGCTGAATTGGAATTCATTTGCAAATTGGATACTATTAATTTAGGCTTAAATAGAGACTGGGAGTGGCTAAGTCATTATGCAAGGTAGCCTGTTTCCTCTTGTTTTTTCCTCCCCCCCTCCCCCTCCCCCCAGATATTCTGGTTTAACTTGGATTTAAACTTGGAGAGTGGTCAGTTTAGATGAGCTATTACCAGCAGGAGAGTGAGTTTGTGTGTGTATGGGGGTGGGGGGGAAGTGAGAAAACCTGGATCTATGCAGGAAATAGCCCGACTTGATTATGTAAAGAGTTGTCACTTTGGATGGGCTAGCACCAGCAGGAGAGTGAATTTGTGTGGGGGGGTGGAGGGTGAGAAAACCTGGATTTGTGCTGGAAATGGCCCACCTGTTGATCACTTTAGATAAGCTATTACCAGCAGGACAGTGGGGTGGGAGGAGGTATTGTTTCATATTCTCTGTGTGTATATAAAGTCTGCTGCAGTTTCCACGGTACACATCTGATGAAGTGAGCTGTGGCTCACGAAAGCTCATGCTCAAATAAATTGGTTAGTCTCTAAGGTGCCACAAGTACTCCTTTTCTTTTTGCGAATACAGACTAACACGGCTGTTCCTCTGAAACCTGTCAGAATGAAATGCTCTCCCAGGTACTTCGTATTGATACCACCAAAGTGGAAGACCCATTTTAAACAGTAAGATGAGAGCAACTTGAAGCATGCCATGAAGATCTGTAGTTCCTTTGTGGTTTTGATATCATCAGTAGAGTTCCCTGTTTCATAATTTGTCGTTTTTGTTCACTTTCTCTGGCTCTTCAGAGAAAAGAGGTTGTTCCTACTATGGAACTTTTAAAAAGACACTCTCTTATGGCTCAATCCTGCAAGGTGCTGAGCACTATAGCACCTTCATTTAGACATGTGATTAACTTTAAGTACATGAGTAATAGTCCCATTGTCTTTAATAAGATTACTCATGCGCTTAAAGCTAAGTACTTGCTTAAGTAGTTTGCTGCACTGGGACCAAAGTGCTGGGCACCTTGTAGGATCAAGCCCTTAGAGCCTGTCTTGAAGCTGAGCATTATTGCCAGATCACTGATGCTAAATCAACTAGTGGATAGTGGAGTTTTCTTTAAAGAAGATATTTCAGGTACCCAGGAAACAGATTATAGGAAATTATTTGGAACAACTCGCAAGAGCTACTGTTCATACTCTGTGATTTACTGCTATTGTGTCACAACATCTACTTTCATGTGTGCCTATATTTTGCCTTGGCACTGTAAATTTACACAAAGTTCCTTTTATACCATGAAGTCCTTGAGACTCTCCAGCTGCTTGCTTTTATAAGACTTCATAGACAATGTTTAGAGTTTTCTGAGAACTGTTGCTAACTTAGAAGCTGTATGAATGGCTCACCTATACAGGTGATGGTCACACTGATGTAGAACGAGGTAGGTAGATAGGTTCAGTGTACAAAGTTACAATAGATCATTTTTATAAGCACCTGGTCCTGACAAGGACTTTAGTAAAATTCAGTCTTCATCCCAGGAATCCTCAGGAATTAGGTTAATTCCCTGTTTGGTTTGTTTTGGCTGTCCTCATGAATGATGAGCTTTCAGTATTTTATAAGGCCCATGTTAGCTCTCAAGTATTTTTGGTATACTGTTATCTGATTGACTTCTGCTGGTCTAATTATTGTACAACTGAGAATAAGATGTTACAGGGGATGCATAAAGAAGATTAAATTTAATGTGCACCCCTTGAGAGACTCATGCATTAACCCAGGGATTTCCAAACCTTTTCATGGGGTTAACCACATCTTAATAGAGAAATTACCTTGCAGATGTCATCCACTCCCATTTACAATCGCATAATTTCTGTGTGGCAACTACAGTACTTGCATACATGGGAAAGTGCTATTAGGAAAATGTTTTATTTTTAGCTGTCTATAACGCTATGTAACCGATGAAAACAAGGAGGAGAGCCAGCACTATGTGCTAGCCAACTCTCCAGGGACCATCAGTGTCCACAAACCACGCTATGGGACCCTCTGCATTATATATAGTTGTGGTCGGAGCTTCCAAAGAAATGTTAAGCCATTCAAAAAAGTTTGAGTGATTGAGCTTACTTTGCAAACGATATCTTAGACCCTATATTTAAGTTTTGCAAAACTTTAAACAAAACATAATAGCAACAAAAGTTTTCTGAGTTTTATTATTTCAGTGAAACACTGTTTAATTTAAATATTCTTCTGCAGTATTTGCAACCTAAACATGGCATTACTGAGCCAATAAGAGAGATGGATTGTAAACAGGCCAATATAGCTTCACTTTACCTGTAAAAAATAAATTTTGTAAATGGTGAAAATTAAATCTATTTTGAAAATTGGTACTAACCTAGTGAGGCACAGTGTTAAAGTTCTTTGCCAGGTACAGAATCCTGATCCTTATAAATGTAATCTAATTCAGGAGCAGGAGCCATAAGGACTTGCTAACCTAGAATGGCATTCTTAAAATCTGAATGTTCATAGAAGGGGATGTTCAGCTGAGTCAAAGGCATTTGCATAAGTTATTCGTTAAAGTGGTAAATAGGACTGTGTGAGAGAAACTGGAATAAAAGTATCAAAACATGAGGAGTAAAGAACTGGCTGTTGTCAGATACAGTCCACAAAAAGTAAAATATGGTAAGAGTCATTCATTGTGCTCCCCACAGAAAGGAGATGGTTCAAGTCTCATCATAGTGGGTTGCCATGTACGTTTTTTTAAACATAGTTGGCTTTTAAAATATTGTTAAATCTTAAGGGTCATATTCTGAGTGTCATATTCGTGTCTCCCTTCAGCTTTATCACATTTCGCTCCTGCACATACCTGGACAAGAAGCACACCATTTTTGGAAGGTAAGAGAAGGAATAGAACTACATCATGGATATAGTATGTCCTGTATACTTTCAAGCCATGGAGATGAGTCTGGTAACTTTTACACTTGATTTGAAGCAAAATCCTGATTTAAGAGCAAACTCTGTCCTCATCTCTGCGGGCCTCAATTGACAAATATTCCTCTTACTTTCCATGCTCATTAGCTGATTTCCTGCACATTTCTCTGGGTCTGACACCTGGAAATAGCCTTTTAATGTCTAATTTTGTTGACGTCTCTTTTCTCCTTTCACTTATTTTGTGGCAGAGCACACTCCTCTTGCCCCTCTTGCGCCGAGTAGGTCGTGGGTATTCCAGCACCACTACCAGTCGGACATTCCCTTTGCCATCATTTTTCTCCCTGTCCACTCTTTCATCATCATCAGTCACCAAATTATTGTGAGATTTTCTGTTGATGGGCCTCCAGGAATGGTCAAGAATGGAACAATCAGCACTCTTGCTCTCTTTTTTTAAATATTTACACACTCATCACTGTGACAGAAGCGATTACCTCTTCAACACTCTACCTTCATCACTTCAGGAACTGCCAACCAATAGGTCAGTCATGACCCAGTGTTTCCTATGTGGTGGCATAGAACACTGAGCTATTGCATAGGGCCAGCTCTTCTGAGCGCCCTTTATTTTGCATTCTAATGTCATTACTGTGACAGATATGGCAATTTCCTGCAACATCCTTAGGAGACCATATAAATTAAGTTTAAGTATCTTTGGGATCCATTATATTAAGTGAATGATTTATTTGTCATTGTGGATTGGGATTGTGTGTAACCTCTTGAGGGGGGAGATGTGACAGATATGAGACCTGGGGTTTCAAAGGTTTTTAGAGAACAATATGCCAGACAAGAATGGACTTTTGGAACAAAAAGTGTGAAGTGGTTTTCCTGGGAACTATGTAGGGAGAGT
This sequence comes from Caretta caretta, assembly GCF_965140235.1. NCBI lineage: Eukaryota > Metazoa > Chordata > Testudines > Cheloniidae > Caretta > Caretta caretta. The sequence continues at coordinate 15,835,232 of NC_134220.1, read as the reverse complement.
TTTTCCTGGCTGCAAATTCCCCACCTCCAGTTATGCAAAAACCCAGCCTTTCAAAGCTATGCCCAAAGGAGTGGACCTTTGTCTGCTGATCACCTGTTACATGAACATGAAGTGGTATAAAGGCAGGATTGCATGGTGGTTCTGATTCTGAATCTGAGACAGTTAGGAACTTGTAACCATGGGGAAAACCCAGTTGTGGATTTTCAAGAATTGGCACCTACCAGAGCCTGAAGTTGGAGTGATCTCTGGTAAGCTTATTAGCATGTGTAGGTTTTTATTGTTTTAATATGTTTTTAATGCTTTCACTGTAAGAATAAATGTGCTTGTTTATGAAGAGCTGAGTGCGAACTTATAAATTTGGGCCATTATGCTGTGTGTAGCCTCTAGGAAGAGAGCAAAGTACACACCCTATTCTGGAAGGCAGGGAATTGTGCGGCCTGGACAAACCCCAGTCAGGAGGGAGAGACGTGGGTATCTACCCAAGAGAGATGATGGCTGAGGAGCTGGGAGCCCAGGGAGGGTGCCCTTGAGAGAGTTGCAAGGGAGAATACAGGTGCAGTTGCCCTGAAGTGCAACAATTACCATTGTGGTACAATGGTAAAAATATTAACCCAATGAGTATCAACATGGGGAATTCCAAGGACCATTCCCTGTTGTGAGTGGAATGGTGTTCCCATGGTTCTAGTCCATTCAAAACCCCAAATATTGCAAAGGCCAAGGAATATAATGCAGATCTGCAAAGAAAGTGCAGCATGTCATTGTTTCCATCGTTGCAGGTGCAAGCACTGATAATAGATGGTGCTAAATTATGTAAAGCTGTTCAAATGAACATGTCAGTGTAGTAGTATATACGTTCAGTTTTATCAGACTATTTCATTGATCGTTCCTTAGAATCCTATGCTTTTTCTTTTCTTTTTTTCTTTTTATTGCAACTTCTTTTATTGACTTTTGATTTTTACTCAATTTGAAAAACTGCTTAAAATAAATGTATGTAGTACTCAGTGTGATTAGATGTTATATAGTTGAGCTGTTTAGTATCTCTGATATATTATTTTCCACTGGGCTTCCCAGTATAGCCCATTGTAAGTTTTCAGGCAGGGATTGGTTTCATGGTGTGTGTTCTGTAGAGCCAAGCATATTGTTGGCACTTAGCACAATAGTAATTTCTGACTGTTAATGTTCCCAGTACTGACATTTCAATAACTGCACTCCCTGAGTTACTCTCCTTCTGCCAAGGTTTCCCATTTGCCTTGCTAGTGGCTCCTCCAGGTACAAGTTAAAGCTCCTGTATCACTTTGTGAAACGAAAGTGGATAACTTCAGTTTCCTGGCCAGCATTCTATCTCACTTAAACAAGTTCTAATGTTAAAAGCTGTGAGTGAACATATTCCTATAGTAACTGCACTGCCTGTACCTAAGGGCTTGTCTTCACTGCGAAGTTAACTTCAGTTGTAACTCGAGTATTGTCCCTGAAATCTGAAGTCCCTTTTTTAGTGGATTCTAAATCAGATTGTACTATGAGATTTCTGGCTTCAACATGAAATTGAGGGTTATTTCTTTTGGACAATATAAGAACATCACTATATGCTGAGAGCCAAATTCTGCGCTCAGCTGTTCCCTCCTTCATGCAACTTCTGTTTTTGCCAGTAGGGTTGCATATATGTACTTAAGGGTAGAATTTTGCCTCGTATACGTAATCGTTGTAAAGAGAGTGAAGAGGAGACAGTGTCTTCAAATGAAGGTGTATTATAGGCTGTGTGGATTTCCTGCTGCAGTGGAGTTGCCTAGATTAATTCAGTAATTACCCTCTCCAGTGATAATTGGAAATGAACTGCATGACATTAAAAATGCTGTAATTAACTTGAAAATTAACTAATGGCTTTTGCTGACTTCTAACTGCTTGGTAAGACATTTAATTGAAAAACCCAAATTGGTGTAAGCCATTTGGTATTTACCATCTCTGCCCAGTGTGGGGCAGGCATTTTCTTCTGGATGAGAAGCATTTTAGGAAGGCCCACTGCATGGGGACATTCCTCTGAGTTCCTTTTTATATCATTACCCTAGCTCAGGGGTTCTCACAACATAATTTTTGGTAGCCTCAGAGGACAGCCGCCAACTCTTGCTGGTGGCCGCTCTGAGAATTTTTCCTAAAATAGTTAATTAACTTTAGGCAAAACAAATAAATATGCACATATATACATGTCCATATCATTGTAATTTATTTATCTTGGGGTTTTTTGCAGACTCAGTAATAACAATAATGTACAGTTATCGCTGTTCTTTACTGGACCTAAACAGAATAGAAACAAAAATACGGTGCTTTGCATGTTTAGATTTTTTTCAGATTGCTCGGCAGTAAGTCTGCTACTGTGAAAAGTGATATTTGTATATTTGTTTACTGTCACTTTTCACAGAAGATTTACTCATCCCTGGCATGTTGGGGGACAAATTAAGCCTGGGATGAGGAGGTGAGTAAGGAGGCAGGGGGGCACACTGAGTGCTCCCGACAAAGGAAATATGATCAGGGTCACGGTACACTTGCTCCTCTTTTTTTCCCCAATCACATTTCCCACCTATGAGTGTAAGTGCCACTCAGTGTGCATCCAGACATATAGTTTGACCTTCAGTAAGAAAGGTCAAGGTCTCCAATGATGTCCTGTCTATGAATTCTGAAATCAAGTGTGAGCTGAAGAAACCTCCAAAATCAGAGGCAGAACCATCATAACGATTCAAAGATTGCTGGCTCCTGACTAGCTGCTCACAAGACACGACAACATGACCCATGCATAAAAATTATCAATACAGAGAGGACAGTGAGCTTAAGCTGTTCTTCTGGAAGTAATGTCACTGCTGCTCATGCAATTCTGTGAGAGTAGAACTCTGAATGCAAGAGGAGGGGGAGAGGGTATAGTATCTTTTCTTGTGTATAGGGCAGTTGGCTAAAATCTGTTGGCTGGAACAATCAAAAGTAATTTTATTATTTCAGAATTGATTGGCTGTTGTGTGACAGCTATGGCAATTTCTTGGGATACCCTGGACAAACCTTATTGAATTAAATTTAAGTATCTTTAGAGCCCATTGTATTAAAAATGCGAAGTTTTTGTATTATGATGGGGTTACATGTAACTGCTTTTGCCGGGAGACGTGGCCAATGTAAACCTTGGGGATTGTTATGAACTTCAAAGCATTATTTTAAACAATGGGCCAGACAAAGTTAAGTGAAGTTCCTAGGAAATACTTGGGGAGGAGAATGCAAATTACCACCTCTAGTTATGCAAAGACTCAGCCTTTTGAAGCTCCTCCCTGAGGAGTAGGGGACCATTGTCCGGCTGATTACCAATTCATGGTCTCTGCAGATCAAAGATCCAAACTGTATAAAGGAGTGACTCACATATTCATGGTGCTTGCTCTGAACAAACAACTGTTATGAACCTTTCAGAGTAGCAGCCGATGAAGTGAGCTGTAGCTCACGAAGCTTATGCTCAAATAAATTTGTTAGTCTCTACGGTGCCACAAGTACTCCTTTTCTCTTTGCGAATACAGACTAACAGGGCTGCTACTTCTGAAACCTGTCAAATAGAGACTAATGTCCTCATTACTAAATGCAAATCCAATGAAAGTTCTGCCAAAGTGCTGGAATGCCAGTCAGTCTGAAACTAAGTGTCAGCAAGGAAGAGTAAAAGCAATAGGAAAAACCCCTAACATAGGCACTAGATTGACTAAGCAAAAGTCTTTGAGTGCATTTTAAACAAAAATGTACTGATAATGGTAAACTAAGACCTGGCTCATATGCCTCCTATAACTGACCTGAAAAGACATTCTTATAAACCGAGAGCCTGATGTTTTAAACGGTAAGATCTTGCGGGCACCGACTGTGTACATCACCTAGCACAATGGTGCCTGGTTCCTGACTAAGCCTCTAGGTGCTACACAGTACAAACAATTGTTAGGGCCTTTCAGATTTCAGCATTCAGGCCTCTCTTTTCCTGACCCAATGGCAACTTGTAGATTCATTTTTGCTTTTAGGATCAAAGGAAGATTTTTTCGGTGTTCCACAACCCAAAGGAAGCTTCAGAAAGTTCATTGATCCATTCCTTCTTGTCCGTTTCAAAGTTTTTCCCTTTATACTGTACTGTTTAGTCTTTCAGCTTTCATCTCAGTCCTGGAGCTCCTAGTTAATTAGTGGTCCCTCCACTGTCTCTGTGGTAGCATTCTTGCATGTTGTTTTCTAGCTACACAATCATATGAGACTGAGGATACAGTTCAAGGGTCTAGTCAAGTAAATTCTTACTACTGAATGTAGTGCTTATTATTCTGAGTACTCACAGTAATGAGTACTTTTATTATTGGTATTATGGTAACATCCGGAGACCCAAACCAAAATCAGGGCCTCATTGTTCAACACTGTACAAACACAAAGTAATAAACTGTCCCTGCCCTCGAGGCCAGGTAAACTTCATTATTTCAAGTCAGACTTTAACAATACTAGTTAATAACAAAGATGGTAGCAGATTTCAAAATATTGTAGATTCTACATAAGGATGAGTGCTAATGGGCACCTTTGTAATACATTTAATAATTTTGGGGCAACACAGTGATGGATCTCAGAACAAGAACAAAACCCTTGAGGCTACTTGGATTCTGGAGTACAATCTCTCACCATTTCCCTCCCAGTGAGAAGTATGTAAAAACAGATCAGATATGGGGTCTAAACTAGAAATGGCACTCAGCCTTTGAAAAAATACTGGCAACAGAAAATTTCTAATTTTTCATTCATCTTATCAAAAGATGAAGCTCCATAAATACCAGCAAAATACATTAATATTGTAGGATGTCTAGCCTTGGGATACGGTAATATTTCATTGAGATTTCCAGTGCTCAGCTATCTGGCTGCTTCTAAATTATCATGAAAACACAAGAAGATAATGAATGGAACTATTGGTTAGAAAACCCTCCTGTATCAAATCCTAAGTTTGCTTCAGGGGCAATTAAAAATACAGAGAGCATATCTTTAGAGTTTGGTTTAATTTTCAGCATTATAAGTGAATCTGTGATATCAGCCAGGAGGAGGAGATGAAAATTGGGTATCTGCTATAAAATCTCAAAAGTGTGTGCAGGGTTTTGGAAGCTCTATGGAACTCTGGGAAGATTTCCTCTGTGTGCTACCTAGAGTTTCAAAAAAAAACAAACCTGAGACTTCTCTAGCCTGCATAAATATTTTTATTGTTTAACAGCCATGTGAAGCTGGGATCTAACTGTAAAATGTAGATAAGACCCTTGAGGACTGAAGTGGAGAGGTTTTGTAAAGCAGTGCAGCAGCAGCAACAAAATTAATAATTGTAGCAAGATTGTGCTGCACAAATATTTAGAAATTATTTTAGCTTACGTCATTTTCTGTGTCTGGCTGGGTCTGACTTTTCTTGTCCTTTTGTACCTGGTCTAGCCATAGTTTTTGTATCAGTTTTTGTATCAATGTAACTGTAAGTTAGGGATGTGATTATTTTTGTTTTTTGGATAGTTTAGTAGTGTGGATGCAGTTACAATAATATCAAGTTGCTTTATACCAGGATAGCTTATTTCCCTTTCTATATGGGACTAAAAAAGCTACCGTGCTATAAGCACATTTATACTGATATAACTGGGTCCACACTAGGGGGCTGTCCTGCTTTGCCTCCACCAGTGTAGCCAAAGTGGTACAATGTTTGTGTGTAGACAAGGCCTTACATAAGGAAAAAACATTTGCTCGTCGGAATCCCCATAGTACAAACAAAGTTAGTTTTGGTCAATTGCATTTTATTCATGTAACCCTTACAAGGAGTGTATGAACAATGTAAGTACTAGGCTACCAGCTTGCTATACAGTTGTTTCATCACCAAACAGTATTTCAACCATTTTAATTGCCCTAACAGGTAGCGATTTCTTTGAAAAACAGAGTGTGATAATATCAGCATCAAGAAAATCCTGTTGCTGTCCCAAATGACTTCAAGTCTTGTTAGAACTGGTTAGAGCTGAATATCTGTCAAAGGTCTGCAAGGACACAGAAATTACATTAGAAGCATGTAATATGTCACCATGCATGAATATTAATACATGAAAGTAGTTTTTAATACTACTTACTTATTGACTGAGGCATTCTCATCTGAAGGGGTTAAGCTAATGCCTGGTGTGTTAGAGGTTATAATAGAGAATCCATGATATGGAAAAAAGAGAATTATATACGGAGACGTGGTTTTGCCTGTATTACATGGTGATTTTCGTTAGTGAACTGAACTCTCATTTTGCCTTCCTGAGCACAGAATTCATGGAAGGTATACAAGAATTTGGACTTAATTCATAAAGCTGCCTTAAATCTATAAAATGGTTCAGTTTTCTGAGTGACAGTTACTTAAAAAAGTTCCATCCCTGAGAAAACCAGAACTGCTATCAGATATTTTTTTACAGAAGCCCTCTCATATTTTTGATTCAGAGGCTTTTTTAATTAGCCTGAAGCAAAGAACAAAAACAAGTAACTTATTTGTTACCTAGGCAGTTTTTTTCCTTATTTATTGATGCTGTTTTCACATGGATGACAAATTTGTGATGATGATGATGATGTGTGTCCAAATGCCTTGTTACCAAAAATGTTCCCTCTGTCCACATGGAGTGGTAGCTAGACCAACTTTTTCCTTCCGTGAGAAAACACATCAGCACAAAGGGAAGTCTATAACATTTAAAGCTAAACAGCCATAAGAGTTCTGAGTGAAGCAGCCATAGGCAGCATTAACCAAACCATTGTACATACAGTATACTGATCCAGTGCCCACTGAAATCAAAGGAAGGATTCTTAGCTTAGTAAGCACAATACAAAGAATACTTTTTGATGTTTGTGTGATGTTATTTTTCTAACAGCTTGTGTGATTTAAAGTGACCTCCAAAATTGCACCTGTAAAGTTAGCAAGTACACCCCGTTATCCGAGCACGGAACACTAGTACTGAAGTGGGCCCCAGATTTTTATATATGGACTGAAAAAGAGACTCTGCTAGAACTCGGCTCCCCAGCTCAGCTTGACATTGTAAAAGCTTCAACATGACCCTGCCTGATCTGGCGGTGTTTCCATGCAGGAACTGTAATTTAAAGGAACACAATAGAGCATTAGATTTGGAGGGAACACTCCAATCAGTGTGAAATGTTCTGGTTTTCATTATAACATTGCTCCTAGTACATTGCTAAGGTGTTCTTGTACCTATATGGTGTAATTCCATAAGAGCATCTCTTTAATGGAGTCATGCCATCTTTTTTTAGAGCTTTTCAGGTTTTAGAATAACAGTGAAACTTTTCTTAAACACCTTTTTCTTTCTGCAAAAGCGTTTGTACCTATATTGGTCTGTTACTTTATTACCTGCGTTTGAGACAGAGTTAATTTGGGTCTATTGTCTGTACTCAGTGCTTTGTCAGATTTCCCCCAAGCGGAAGAGTTGAGATTAATTCTATGTAGGTCTCCCAGCTGTTCCTCATTGAAGATATCTCCATCCATTAAGACTCCCTCCATTCTGCTCTAGTCCTGTGTTATCACGCTTCTGAATATCAGTTTTAACAACAACATTGCTGATTCTAGAGGACTTTATGGTAGAATCCAAAGTCCGGTCATTTTCACAGTGACCCACATTTTAATTCATACTGATCCGTATTTGGCCTTCACAAATTGAAGTCTTTTTTATTCTGATCAGATATCATTAAGTCTGACTTGTTAAATGTGTGCACACCACGTACTTCACCACAGTGAAAGATCAGCACTTAAGTCAGACAGCCATAAATTGGGTACTGAGAAAATATAGCTACAACTGGAGTTTGATTTCATCCTTGCAGTACCTGGCCTCTTTCCAGCACTGAGTGAAAGTTTAGTACAGGTGATTTGACACTGCTAAAATTCATCAGCAGGAGGCTTCTGGGTGCATAGGGCAACTAACTCCTTCCCTTTCATCAAAACCTCCCGATGACTGAATTCAGATTATTTTACATCTTGCACTTTGGCCCCAATCCAGAAAAACACTTAAGCACATGTTTAACTTTTAGCACATGAGCAGTTCCATTGAATTCAACAGGAATACTTATGTGTTTGAAGCCAAGTATGTAGTTATGTCCCTTGCTGGATGGGGCCTTTATTATTTGTGATTTATAAAGATCCAGGGCTAGTTGTTAAAGTGTTTAATAAAGCTAGAAGTAATTATCTTCTAGCAAAACCAGTTTGCTGCGGTGGGTTATAATTTGTGACAAACCAGTATTAATTCCTTTGTTCCCAACTGCTATTTTAGGGAGTTGTCACAATACAACCTCAAATGACTCGCCAGTGTGTTGATTTTATCTCCTTCCTTTAAGAATGTTCATCTTGGTTTTAAAACCTTCGCTTTGGCCCACAGGGCCATGTTGGGATACTCATTTTCTGGGTTTCTATATATCTGCTAAGCACATGTAGCATGGATTTGTCTCTTTTCAAGCTGAGGGGAAACATCTGCCGCATCGCCCTCCACAATGAGTGGTTAATGTTCCATCGGTACAGCTGGAAATTAAATCCTTTCTTCTGTTTTAGAGTGGTTGGTGGTTTTGAGGCTCTGACAGCTATGGAGAATGTGGACAGCGATCCAAAAACAGATCGTCCCAAGGTACTACTTAAACTTAAACCAAAAGGGTCACCAAACAAAGGGAGTGCATGTGTGTCCCCTGAATGTGTCCCCTGTTACTGCTTATTTTTAAAAGTTAGCTTCAGGAAAATGAAACAAACCCAATTAGCAGCTTCTGGTACCTTTAATTTTAATTTTCTGTTCCCAGGAGGAAATACGAATTAAATCAATAACTGTTTTTGTTGATCCGTATGAAGAGGCAGATGCTCAGGTGAGGAGGGAATCATCTGTTTGATAGGTTTGCAAAGAAATATTTAATTCTAAACTGTAGCCCCGTCCACGTCTTAGGGTTAGGGTTATACTCATCCCATGTTGCATGCCTTTCTTGTCTTCCCCTAGGGTGCTTACACCTATGTTTACAAACAAAGACTGAACAGCTGCAATTTGAGGCTGTCTTATTTGCTAGAAACATGCTAGTGTTGGAGTGGATAGTAGTTTGGAGAGTAAAGCAGCACAAGGTTCATAATACACCAGACTTTTAAAGGCTCCCCCATGTCCCCCAGAGTTACCTCTGCCTTCCCAATGGTAGTTGCCTATCACCTGCAATGGAGCGATGGCCATAGACCATTCATTCCTAGTGGCCCCCTTGAGGCACCGTCAGCCAAGCATGCACCGTTAAGTCATGGCAGTGATAGTATGTTATAGTGCTTTGCAACTACAAAGCGCTTTAGACACAGTCGCCTTTTCTTTGAACTAATCTCTTGTAACATACTCTAATAATACTCATTTTTCTCAGATCTCTGCAGAGAGAGAGAAGGCCCGACAAGAGGAGGAAGCAGCCAAAACCAAAACTAAGGCTGTCCTGCCAAAGAAAGAGAGCCAGGCTCCCAAAACTTACCGGCAGGGCATTGGGAAGTATATTAATATGGCTGCAACGTAAGTCCCTTGCACAACGGTGCTTTGTTCAGTGTTTGTGCTCTCTTGCACTGGGAACTCCCCTGTCCGCTGTGGCACTAGTGTTACCCAGTCCTATGGCTCAGTATTGTATGGGACACACTGTCACATACCAGCTGTTTGTTTGATGTCAATGGACCTTGCTAGGGACGTTCATGTACCAATCACAGCAGTCAGTGTCTGGCCCTATTGTTTTAAGGATTAAAAAGCTTTTTTTTTAAAGGCTCAATGTAAAAGCCACAGCTGATCATTAACAGCATGTATGTGTGTGTGGTTACAAACACTTTTATAATCTTTGTTGAGGAGCCTGTCCATCACTTCCTGGACAGAACCTGAATTCAGTCTTCTGTGTTTCCCCTTCTGCAGCTGTTACTAAGAACTCTACAGCAGCATTTCCCTGCACACACCTTGTACTATTGATAGTTTAGCTTTCCAAGGGCAAGCGCCAAACCCTGGCCCAGCTTTTCAACTATTTTGGAAAATTAAAAGTAATTTGTACCTCTACGTTTTGAACAGGCTTCTACCAAATCCTCCCACAAATGTAGCTGTCACATTGTAGTGTCCGCAAAGGCATGTATTTGTATGTATGGACCTTGGCTGTTGATGAGCCTGTATGTCTGTGCAGTTGGGAGATTCTGGTGCCCATTCAGTTGAAAATGTGTCCTGTAATTTTAGCCAACACATGTACATTGTTAATCATTTGGGTCTTTTAAAAGTTTAGCTACAAGTGTTGCTGTTCACCTCTTCTAAAATTGTGCTGAAATTCAGTTCAACTTAAAATTGGTTTCCTGCTCCACCGTGGTTACTATGGAAACATGTAGGAAAGTTTGCAAGATTAATAGTCTATGCTGAGTGGCCAACTGGTTCCCTGAGTTTTTTTCCCAATGTCTTTCATCCCTGCAGTCTTCTCTGTAACATGCGTGACACTGGTCTCCAATGAAACCTTTGGTGGTTTCAGTCTGATCCCTATTGGCCACCTCATGGGACCTGGCAATCAAGTAAATTCATAGGCTCTGCTCAAGAGATGCCAGGAATAGCAACATGGGCTGCTCTTGGTCTGGATCAAGATGCATTTGGCAGCACCAGGAGGAGTGGGAAATGTCACACAGCCCCATACTCCTTGTATTGTGCCCTGCGAACTGCATTTAATCCTTTTGCATTTAAAAACACTAAGCACTCCATAGGAAGGTGAGCAAAAAGGCTCATGCTTTCGGATTTGCCTGTGTTCCTATGTGCTGGGCCTGAACCAAAGCCATAGATTCAAACCCCCCTATCCCTTCCACATTTCGGGAGTGTCCAAAATCCAAACCTGAAACCATCTCCAAAATTTTAAGTGGCCCCTCTCTCTTTAATGAGTTAGACCAAAACCCTGCATCTTCAACACCCCTGCAAACCACATCTCAGTGCTGCAGCCAAAGCGTCTCTGTAATTTGTATGTGACAGGCTAGCTCCATTCTATATCACACTTGGAAGGGAAAGGAATCCAGCTGCCTTTAGCCAGCTAACACACAGTCACTGATATTTGTTTTCATTTTGGCTGCAGAAAACGAACAGCAGATGATGATGGGCCTTCAACCAGTGCAGCTGTGAAGAAAGAGAAAAGGAGCACAGGCTTTGGGGATTTCAGTTCCTGGTAGTAGAGTGGAGAGCCTGTCACTGGAGCAGTACAGCAAAAAAAAAGCCTCCCACCAACCCCAAGGGGCATGAAAGGCAGGCTGTCCTGGGGAGGGAAAGCACTGGCCCACCCTTCTAGTGGGGAAGAAAATCACTGCTTTGTAAAAGCTCCTTAATGCGGCTTTGTTCTCTAGAGAGCTACATTCCTCCAACTGCATCTTCCTTGAAGCCCTGGGTTATGGTGGATTTTACAGCCGTGGAGTGGGCACCCCCACTACTCTTTCAGACTGTTGATTATCTAGAGCCTCTTTGTCTACTTCGCTGCTCGGCAGATTAAGCAGAGTCATCTCCGTCGGGACAGGAGCTCAGGGAACAGGCGTGGTGGTGAGCGAGCTCCTTTTTTCAGGGAATCACTTCCAGATCAGACAGGTCCATGCCAGCTGAGTGAATTGGGGGAAATCAGTGATGACACTGTACCCCTAGCTTTAGTCTTTACCCCAAGCTCTTTACTGGAACCCCGGGGTGCCACTTATTGTCCTCTCTCCACCTCCCTTCCTTTCTGAGCCCCTGTGCAGCCACCCTTATTCTGCCCAAGGACTGCCTCTGGAGCCTATCCATACTGCTTGTTAATGGGTTGAGAGGTTGCTGGCAATCAACATAAATCCATGGGCCTGAACAAGCTGTCTGCAGCCAACCAAACCCTGCCACAGCCTGGGAAACAGCTGATCAGGACTGGCAGCCTAATCCAGAGCCTCCACTTGGCACTGTCGAGCAGTTGGGCCACCATGTTGGCCCATTTATTGTTCTGTCTTGGTAGCCAGCTTTGCTCATAGCCACTGAAACACCAGTGTCACCATCAGCGCCACTCTGACTAAAGGCCAGAAGATACCGGTTCAGAACCCTGTCTTTATCTTGTGTAGCTTCCATTTGGGACAAGTGACTAGTAAGAAGCAGCATTGTAGATTTAGTTTTTAAACCTGTCCTTGTCATTGCAGAATAACAGGACTGAGTTCTGCTCTCATAGGAGAGAGAGAGAGCGCCCTGCTTTCGTTAACTGCTTGTAACAGTCCCAGAAATCACATCCATCTGATACCTCCTTTTTACAGTGTCCAACTAGAGAGAGACCTCATTCGGATAATGTGATGTCAAAGGGCATGCACAACCTGTACCTATTCACCTCAGCTGCTTAAATCCCTTCCAGAATCAGCCCCAAATATATTAATTACCCAGAGTAGCCAGGCACACACAAATTAAGATGTTTCCAAACTTAAGAATTTAGGAAGAAGTGACTTGTATCAGCCCATAGCATTTAACCTTCTTAACCTCCTAATATTCTTCACCCTCTGTTTGTTACCATCCTTGTGGCCTAAAGAGGTGAGGTATTTGTCCTACAGAGCAATTCTTTTCCACTGCTCCTCCCATACATTTTGAATCAGCAGAAATCCCCTCCTTACTCCATCTCAGAAGCTGAGTACTGCTTTTGCAATCAGATTTGTAAATAACGCATTTCTGTTAACAGTGTCTTGTTTTAAAAGAACTCTGCATTTATACAAAATTGAACTTTTGGTGAAATGTTTTCATTAAAAGCTTTTATTTCCTTTTGAACACTTGCCATTGTGACTGCTCTTATTCAGATATTTTCTAGGTCTATGGCATTACAAAGTACAAGGAAATGATTCATCCATACTTTAGCAGATCTATCTATAAAGATCTTTGGACTCTTTTGGATATGATTATGACTTTCTGTAAATTATAGGAAGTTCAAACTAGCTTGAAAAGAATAGGGATTTTTTTGTTTTAAAATAGTTTGTAGTGTATAAGTTTGAACAGAATAAGCATGTGTCCAAATCTTGGCACAGGAAACATTGTGGCATTTCTCTGAAACTGACTTTCTTTGTGTATTACTAAAATTTCTAGCTCCTTTTCCTGGCAAATCTTTGCTGAGCTCTCCTGTTTAATAACTGTTGTAATATACATATGGTTGCAAAGCTCACAAATCTTGTACCACCTGGTTGCCCTGCGTACCTTCCAATTCCATTACAGGCTGGCATTTTTATACATTTTGCGAGAGTTCACGGTAGCCGTGTCTTTTTAAACTCCTCAACACTGCAAAAGATAAACGCAAAAATAGGAGGAAAACAATTTGAGAATTAGATTGGCTGTTGGCAGGCAGTCTTCACCCAAGACACTTCAGTCACAGCGAGCACCACTTATGCATTAGAGTTAAACTTCAGTTTGCAACACAGTGACACTGGCAGTGTGGTCAGTGGCTGGCTGGATATATGTTGGTAGTTCCGATCATAGCCAACACAGAGCCTGAAGTTCAGGTAACTAAAAGTAAACCAACATTAGAGATGGGCTGAGGAGATGGTGGACAGAGCCTCAGGCTGGGAATTGGGTTCAAAGCAGAGGCTGGGTTTGGTTTTAGATAAAACATTTCAGGATTTATGTCCTTCGTCTGTTTAGACTGTAGCGGGGACTGTCTGCTACTCTGATTGTACAGCCCCATTATTTCTGTTCTCTTTATTCTTCCTCTGAATGCTTTCACTGGCCCAGGTACTGTTATGCGGTGACCACCACTATTATTCTTTACCTTTGTACTAAATACAGGCTGGCCCTGGGGCGGGAGAGGGTTGGGGGGGGAAAATGTGTGGGGTTATTTGAATAGAATTAGGTGACAGACATGCCTATGCAGAACGTATTTCGAGTGTGTGAGATACTCTGAAACCTGAGATAACACTGTATCTCTCTGGTGCTTCGTATTGACACACTTGCAATCCTAGAGAGAAAGTTCTGCGCTTGGTGTATGATTTCACTGCAGCACTGTGTTAACAGTTCATTCAGCAACTTGCCTAAATAGCCTACACCATTGAGTGGCAAAGTGAAGTACCTAACCAATACCGTGGAAACTGCAGCAGACTTTATATACACACAGAGAATATGAAACAATACCTCCTAACTTCCTAACCCAGGAACTTATCCTTGCAACAAAGCCCGTTGCCAACTGTGCCCACATATCTATTCAGGGGACACCATCACAAGGCCTAATAACATCAGCCACACTATCAGAGGCTCGTTCACCTGCACATCCACCAATGTGATATATGCCATCATGTGCCAGCAATGCCCCTCTGCCATTTACATTGGTCAAACTGGACAGTCTCTACGTAAAAGAATAAATGGACACAAATCAGATGTCAAGAATTCTAACATTCATAAACCAGTCGGAGAACACTTCAATCTCTCTGGTCACGCAATCACAGACATGAAGGTCGCTATCTTAAAACAAAAAAACTTCAAATCCAGACTCCAGCGAGAAACTGCTGAATTGGAATTCATTTGCAAATTGGATACTATTAATTTAGGCTTAAATAGAGACTGGGAGTGGCTAAGTCATTATGCAAGGTAGCCTGTTTCCTCTTGTTTTTTCCTACCCCCCCCCTCCCCCCAGATGTTCTGGTTTAACTTGGATTTAAACTTGGAGAGTGGTCAGTTTGGATGAGCTATTACCAGCAGGAGAGTGAGTTTGTGTGTGTATGGGGGTGGGGGGGTGAGAAAACCTGGATTTGTGCTGGAAATGGCCCACCTTGATTATCATGCACATTGTAGGGAGAGTGGTCACTTTGGATGAGCTATTACCAGCAGGATAGTGAGTTTGTGTGTGTGGTTTTTGGGAGGGGGGTGAGGGGGTGAGAGAACCTGGATTTGTGCAGGAAATGGCCCAACTTGATTATCATGCACATTGTGTAGAGAGTTGTCACTTTGGATGGGCTATCACCAGCAGGAGAGTGAATTTGTGTGGGGGGGTGGAGGGTGAGAAAACCTGGATTTGTGCTGGAAATGGCCCAACTTGATGATCACTTTAGATAAGCTATTACCAGCAGGACAGTGGGGTGGGAGGAGGTATTGTTTCATATTCTCTGTGTGTATATAAAGTCTGCTGTAGTTTCCACGGTATGCATCCGATGAAGTGAGCTATAGCTCACGAAAGCTCATGCTCAAATAAATTGGTTAGTCTCTAAGGTGCCACAAGTACTCCTTTTCTTTTTGCGAATACAGACTAACACGGCTGTTACTCTGAAACCTAACCAATACCGTGAACGATAGTTCAGTGAGACAACAGCTTACAGATCAGAGGTATGAATCGATGGGATTAATTAATAAGTTAAAAGTGATTTTATTAAATACTGAAAGTAGGATTTAAGTGGTTCCAAGTAGTAACAGACTGAACAAAGTGAATTACCAAGCAAAATAAAACAAAACCCGCAAGTCTGTGTCTAATAAAACTGAATACAGACAAAACCTCACCAGTTCCAGTAAGCCTCCTTTTACAGACTAATCTCCTTTTAGTCCGGGTCCACAATCACTCACACCCCCTGTAGCAATGGGATTGGTAGGCATGTACCACTCTCCTCTGTCATATAGCATGCAAACAACATTAAGGGGGGCTGGGGATTACTGGGGAATCTGAAAAAAGAAAAGGAGTACTTGTGGCACCTTAGAGACTAACCAATTTATTTAAGCATGAGCTTTCGTGAGCTACAGCTCACTTCATCGGATGCATACTGTGGAAACATACTGTGGGGAATCTGAGCTCTCCACCTCTGTTTGTGGCTTGAAATCAGCCCAGCGCAGTAGTGACTGAGGTCTTAGCTGTAGGGGAAAGTTGCACTGGTTTAACTTAAGCCAGCTCTAAAAACATATAGGTGCAAGCCACTTACTAGTAGCTTCCTGTACTTTAAACCTGTTCCCAGTTGACATAAGCTAAACTGCTGAAAGCCACTTTCAAACCCCTGTGTGAATAGAATGGGTTCAAATTCACACTGGTACAACTGGCCTGAGTGGTGTTCCTAGCCAATAGTTCTGTGGCCTAAAATGAATTTGGCTTCGGAACAAAAAGCCACCATCCAGTTAAGAGAAATGAACACTTTGCCGAGAGAGCAGCTATCAGGCCAAATAATGAATGGCCCCCTGACACCAAGCGATCCTTCCCCCTCCCCCTCCATAAAGGTGACACATGCATACACCCCAGGTCGAGGTTAGGATGAGAAGAACCTTGCATTGCCATTGCCTGGACTGCCCTCGCTTTGTGGTTAAACAGAGGGAGTCACACTCCAGCACTGGCAGGGCCCACTTTTGCCAGTGCTAAATTCACCATAAAAACGTCTGAGTGAAACACCCACAGACCTAAGGCAATTCAGAGCACAATGGCCATACCTTCCATTCCTTTCCGCCTGACAGCTCTAGGCACTGCCTGCTCGAACATGGTGTTGCTACTTAACTTTTGACAAAGGAGGGAGTTAAGCTTCTGCATGTCCTGTCTTTGATGGGGGTGCAATCCTGCCATTACTGCACACTCACAAGTCAATGGGGGTGACCTTTGCTGCAGATCAAGACCGGAAATCACTGAAGCTAGGAAAAAGTAGGGGAAGTGCCCAAGATATGCCACAAAGAAACAATGTTTTGATGTCCCCAGAGCCCCTGTGGCACAAATCAGGGGTGATGGGTGTTGAAAACATTCCTGCCTAGAGGTAGGAGCAATTTTGAACACCTCAGTGTCTTTGGATGCTTATTTCTCTGATGCTCTCAAACATGGAACTGTGGTGGTCAAAGTGCATGTTTTTCAGGTGTGATGGGTTTAATTCTTCTCTGTGTCCTTCCTTCCCAACTCTCTGCCAGCCTTAAAATCAATACAGAGCCATCTTTCCCCTTGGCGTTATTTGTGAGGTGTCCATTGACTTGGGCCGACAGGCAGATCGAAGCCAGGGCTGCTGCATGAGCGGACTAGCAGGGCCCACAGAAGAACTTAAGAAGAGTTCCATCTGTCCAGTTGCAGCAGCTTTCATCTGCTTTTCTCCCTTTCCTTTGTGGGGCGTGGCCCTCCCCCAGCCTGGGCCTCCTGCTCCCAGACACAGCCTGGGAGCCAGGCTGCCATGGCCTCCAGCACCAGGCAGGAGAAGCACTTTGCTCTCACAATTACCTTAACAAAAGAGAGCACCTGCCAGCTGCTGCTTTAATCATCTAACAGGCAGCCCAGCACACTCCCTGCAGGGAGGGAGCCAGGACGTTTCTAAACCCCTTTCTAGTGCTTGTGAAAAGCATCTGGCCGCGTTAGGTTCTGTGGGCCCTGCCAGTGCACCTCGAGCCTGACCTGCAGCATCTCCCTGTAGCAGGGGGGTAGGCAGGGGTCTGGGCAGTGCCACCTTCAGTTATACTGAAAGAAATGCCACACACAAACCTAAAGGCTCCTGGGGTGGCCCCCCCTTCCCATTAGCTCTGCCACTCCCCCCCCCACACACACACACACACCCCTAATGGCCCACCTTGATTACCATGCACATTGTAGAGAGAGTGGTCGCTTTGGATGAGCTATTACCAGCAGGAGAGTGAGTTTGTGTGTGTATGGGGGTGGGGGGGTGAGAAAACCTGGATTTGTGCTGGAAATAGCCCGACTTGATTATGTAAAGAGTTGTCACTTTGGATGGGCTAGCACCAGCAGGAGAGTGAATTTGTGGGGGGGGGGGTGAGAAAACCTGGATTTGTGCTGGAAATGGCCCACCTTGATTATCATGCACATTGTAGGGAGAGTGGTCACTTTGGATAAGCTATTACCAGCAGGAGAGTGAGTTTGTGTGTGTGGTTTTTGGAAAAAGGGGAGGGGGGGTGAGAAAACCTGGATTTGTGCTGGAAATGGCCCACCTTGATTATCATACACATTGTAAAGAGAGGTTTCAGAGTAACAGCCGTGTTAGTCTGTATTCGCAAAAAGAAAAGGAATACTTGTGGCACCTTAGAGACTAACCAATTTATTTGAGCATGAGCTTTCGTGAGCTACAGCTCACTTCATCAGATGCATACCGTGGAAACTGCAGCAGACATTATATACACACAGAGATCATGAAACAATACCTCCTCCCACCCCACTGTCCTGCTGGTAATAGCTTATCTAAAGTGATCATCAAGTTGGGCCATTTCCAGCACAAATCCAGGTTTTCTCACCCTCCACCCCCCCACACACAAACTCACTCTCCTGCTGGTAATAGCCCATCCAAAGTGACAACTCTCTTCACAATGTGCATGATAATCAAGGTGGGCCATTTCCTGCACAAATCCAGGTTCTCTCACCCCCCTCCAAAAACCACACACACAAACTCACTATCCTGCTGGATAGTAAAGAGAGTGGTCACTTTGGATGGGCTGTTACCAGCAGCAGAATGAGTTGGGGGGGGGGGGTGAGAAAAGCTGGATTTGTGCTGGAAATGGCCCAACTTCATTATCATACACATTGTAAGGAGAGTGATCACTTTAGATAAGCTATTACCAGCAGGACAGTGGGGTGGGAGGAGGTATTGTTTCATGATCTTGGTGTATATAATGTCTTCTGCAGTTTCCACAGTATGCATCCGATGAAGTGAGCTGTAGCTCACGAAAGCTTATGCTCAAATAAATTGGTTAGTCTCTAAGGTGCCACAAGTACTCCTTTTCTTTTTACCTCGGTCTCTGTGATGGTCCTTTTGTGAGTGGAGCCAGCTTGCCATGCATGCAAATCTTGTGTTAGTTTTGTGTTGCGAATGGTAGGCACTGGGCTGAGCACGCTAAACTCATTTCACTTGTGACCCTACTCTCCCCTGCGAGGGCAGAGCGCTGGTTGTGAGACACTTGTATAAGAATGCTGTGTGCCAGTCTTTTACCGTTTGTGGCCTGGAACAAGAGCCTTGTAACAGCTCAGAGGTTAGCGATTGCAGGCACCTACCAATGATCTCCTGCCCTGTACTTTGATGTGGATTTCCTTTGAAAAACAATGGTCAGCAGCCCTTCAGTGGCTATAAAATCCACTCCCCCCACACGCTTTTAAATAATGGGTTTTACAGCCCCAGCCAGGCTGCTCTCAGCATGGCACCGTAAGCTCCAGCCTTTGGGGTTTAAGTGAAGCGCAATTCCCACTGCAGTGACTCACCTGTTTGCCTGGAAGGCTGGCTGGAGGCAAAGGTTGTGTCACTGCACCCAGGAGACCTTGTTAAGCTTTTTGCCCTTTGTCCGGGGGAAAGAGGCTTCTATTTATACCCCCAGTTCCCCTCAGCAGACAGGGCCCACACCCCAAGGTTGTAGCTTAGGCTGCTAGCAAGAGGGCTTGGAGGAGCTGGGGTGAATTAATGCCGTTTTCTGCCTTCAGCAGTGTAGGCTTAAGGACAGCAAGGTAGCGGCTGCGGCTAGAAATGTTTATGGCAGCTGCAGCTGGCTTGGTTCTGTACAGATTTACTTGGAGGAAAGAACAGCCTTTGGTTTGAGGTGGCAGCATTTCCGTTTAGTATCTACTAGCCCCATGGCACTGGGATAGGACAGAGCCCTGGGCCCTTGCTCAGTGTTTGTTCACGGTACACGAGGGCAGAGGTGCTGGAACTAGGGGGTGCTGCTGCACCCCCTGGCTTGTAATGGGGTCCATCATGTACAGAGTTTACAGTTGGGTTCAATGGCTCTCAGCACCCCCACTACACAAATTGTTCCAGCCCCCCGCCCTTGCCAGAGGAGCTGTGCATGTTTAACAGAGGGGGGTATTTGCCTCTTTGTGTTGCGTGCCCCTGAGGCACCTGCAGGCCCAAGGGCAGAGAAGCTGGTACTGGCAGACCTTGTTTGAAGCTGCCTCTAGTGACTGAGCAAACTGTGTGTGTGCGTCCGTCCATCCCACCCACCTACATTATACAGGGACCTTTGCCCTAGCTACTGTGAGAACCAGGATTGCCAGCACTCGGCCACCTAAGCCGCCTGCTGCTGATTGTTGACACTGATACAGCCAACTCCCTTGCTAATTCTGCAGATAGACCACGCAGCTTTAGCTGTACAGCAAGCCCACTCTGCTTGCCTTGCACTACATGGTCATCATCCCCACTGTGTTGAACTGAACAGGAGGCCAGAACTACCCTCTCTTTAAAAACAAAGCCTCACAGCTGAACCAGTCCTGTCTCTATAGATATAAAATCCGATTGGATGCAGCATTGTATGCCGTGGAGTCATAGTTTGCATGTAATTTACATGTCATTCAGTTCCCTGTTGTTTAGCAAACTGCCGCTCAGGAGCCATTTATGTATCATTTTCCTTGTGCAGTTTCGAATTGACAATTGCAGCAGAATTATCTCAGTCCAGCCAACTCTGCTTTATGGCTGAGCTGAGCCTAGAACTTTGTACTGTAGATTTCTTAGCTCCCCTCTTCTCCCCAATACTTGCAAAGTTAAGAGCAGCCAAGATTCCTAACCGAATTCCTAACCGTTTCAAATGAATTGTCAGGGTGTTTTTCAAACTGGGGCTCTCACAGTTGTACTCATTCAGCCACACAACAGCAGCATGGGATTGAGATAAGCAGAAATCGCCTACAGGGTAGAGCTGTGTATAAAGCCAGAGCCAAAGCATCTAGCTCAGGGACAGCAAGGCAGGAGCAGCCAGCAGGGTTTTGGAACTGGAATCCAAAACCTTCCTTAGGTTCAATCTTCAGTCCAGGTCTCTCTTGGCTACAGACCAAATGAAGCAACTAATACAACAATGGAATCAGGTCCTTCTGGTTCCAAACACTTTACCAGCCGTTCTGAAAACACTACCCCCAAAATGTTTGTTGGGCTAGATCTGTCAGAAGATGAAAGCAGCCTAACCACCCCACTATCTTGCTTACTTAACTTGTAATCGAGAAAGGTTCTAAGGTTCTAACCTGTATCCAAGCTACCAGCGAGAGCAAAGCTGCATCCGTTTTGCCTTTCCAGCCCCTGGTATCTTCCAGCTCTTGTTGCCTTACACAGTGGCTGTGAGATGCTGAGTCACAATTTGTTCAAATACAGTTCACACACAGGAAAGAAAAAGGTGAAACTAGTCAAATGAATTGGTTTGCGTATCAGTTGTTTGGCCCAAATAGGAGTAGCCCATGGTACTGCCAGGTAGGCACTATCAGCAGGGAGGACTGGAATAGTTCCCCAGCTCTGTGAATACATATCGTCCGATTTGCAGGGGTGCTGAGCATCCTCGGCTTCCTGTGAAGTCAGTGGGAGCAGCACGCACGCAGCACCATTGAAAGTCAAGCCGACAAGGTCTTATTCACAGCCAGCCTAAGCAGGTCAGACCCAGCTGAAGTCACCCACCGCTGGGAAGTCTATTACAAAACACCCTTGCCGGGAAACCCCCACACTGTCTGGAATGAAAGAGATGCTAACAGGAAACCTCATTTCAGGAAGCAGGTTTAAAAAAAAAAAAAAAATTATGAAACACCAAGGTTCAACATTGTTCCTTGGGGAGGCAAATAAACTGTAAATACTGCCAGCCCCAGGAAGGAGAGTCCACCCCCTTCCCTGGTCAACACTGGGTTATGGCGCTGGGCCAGAGGCCAGGGGAATTTCTCACTTCCTTTCTTTCTTTCTCTTTCTTCGGAAAGTTAATTTCTTATCTTGACCGTCTGGGGGAATTTAACCACCCTGTGTTGCAACTGCAAGGAAGAACCTGGAAGCCAAGATTTGTATCTGCAACAGCTTTGACCTCCCCTCTCAAAAGAAAGCTCTCACTCGCCAAAAAACAAAGTCAGCCCTTAAACATGCGGGACCTGCACACCACCCCAATGATAACAGGCCGCCTTCTGCTCTGTAGTTACTGCATGCCAGCTGCCAGCCCAACAGGCTGGATAGTGCTATACCTTGCTTCTGAAGTTGGGCTCTCTTGACCCAAAACATTTTGGATCGGTCTGTTTAAGGGGATTAAGCCCCCTGTAAATCACCACCCTCTTTATAACAATTCTCCGAGCCCTTGTTCCTTTTTGCCCCTATGCTGAAGTCCGTGTCATCAGAGGAGTCCTGCTACAGTTGAAATGGGACTGGGGAGGCAGAAGCCACGTATTTTAGAAAGGGAAACCCCGGGTAGTGTGACCTTTTTGAGTTAGTTGTTGAACTGGGATGATCAAAGTGCAGCACCAAGGGTACTGAAGCCACCAGTGTCATAACAGGCAACGGATTTCTACCCACTATCTACTGTGAGAACAAAGCTGGTCAGATGCAGGCTTGTATTACTGGTGAAATTGACAAGCTGTTTTTGCTCATCAAATGGTACAAACATAATAAACTAAGAGCAGGGCTGTGAGAATTAAGAATTGTACACAGAGGTGCATCACTTAGGTGCAAGCTGCCAGTGCAGCCCTCCGTGTCTAACTTTGGGGGCCCCTGAAATGTAGAGATTTATATAGCCATGCCAGATCTAGAGCACCCACTTTACAGCAAACTCACGCAATGGGTACTTACAGCAGTTGAGGAGGTTCTTGTGGTTAAGGCATTGGGCTGGCAGTCAGGAGGTCCACACTCCATTTCTGGCTCTGCCATTGACCTAGTATGGGACCTTGGCCTCATTTCTGAGGCCCAGCTGTCAGATGGGGCTAAGAATACATTCCCTCTGTGCAAGGGTATTGAGAGCATTGATGCATTAGTATTTAAGTACGATGAGACCTGCAAGCTATAGCTGGGCAAATGACTTATTTTGACTAGGCATGTGAGTGGTGCCCAGGGCTTTAAGGTCCCCCTTGTTCAGAAAGAAAACCCCAGCATATCCAGTCCCCTGTTCATCCCTTGGCCTGGCCAGACTGGATTTGGTCAAAGCAGACAGAGGAAGTGCTTCAGGAAGCACAGCTCAGCTTCTTGTCAGGTTTGTGGCTAGGTTGACCCTTTGCTACTGCTATTGTATTGTTCTTGCTGGCCGTGAAGCAGCTGCAGGAACTTTTCAGCCAGTGCATAAGGATTGCGGGGTGCGGGGAGAAGCCCACTGCAGTCTGCACAGGGACAGGCTAGAGCCTGAGTGTTTCCTCAGACTGGTGTTTAAGCAACATCCTGTGAGCTGAGCAAGAAGGCTGAGGCCTCTGCCGCTTTTCAGCCGCCCACACTCCTGGGCTTGCGGCAGCAGCGTGGACATGCAGCTGTCTCGAATCGCTGCAGCTGGATGTCCACAAGGAGAAGCTAAGAGTGGAGGTGATGCTGATAGGTAAGACAAAGAGACAAAGGCTGCCTTTGTCCGGCTCCTTTGCCTCATCACCATTTCATAGGGGGCTTTGGGGCTAGTTGCAGGAGATTAGTGAGTGATGTTTGCTAAGTTGGGCCAAATCGCTGTGAGCCAGAAGAGCCCAGGCGTGGAGGGGAGAGCTGGAAGTAGTGAGCATCGGAGGACTAGCGTTTTACATTCTCCCCCTCCTTTGTCTTACCTATCAGCATCACCTCCACTCTTAGCTTCTTATTAATCCACACAGATTGTGGCCTTTTATTTTTAACTCTTATGCCTGCACTCTGCTTGCCCACAGGCTGGACACCACCTGTTCAGCTCAGCTCCTCCAGCAAGGAGCCTTTTACAACAGCAGAGAGAGAGAAAAAGCTCCTTAAAGGTACAAGACCGCCCCACTCTGCAATTTCCCTTTGACATTCCCCACCCACCCCTGCCAGTCTTTCCTCTCATATAATTCCTCCTGAGATGCCAAGTAGCTGCCTTCCTGCCTTGCAGTGCTGCTGCAGTCAGACGAGACAGGGCCTGTGGAAGTTTACATGGTTTGCAGATGGGCTGCCCAGGCATGGGCCGTGTGTCTCTACCATCGTGAGTCAGCTCCGCAGTGTCCTCACTGAAGGTGCCCCAGAGAGCATTGCTGGGGTGGCAGCCAGCTCCCTGTACCACCTAGTGGTCCCAGCTACACTGAGCGGGTGTAGGACACCCTAGTCTTCACGGGGAGGCAATGCTGCCTTTGTAGCTTCGGCTCCACCCCGTTCCCAGGCTTATTTAAAGCCACCAAAGATGAGACACCAGGTTGGACCACCTCCCATTCAGCCATGCAGAGCCCCAGTGGAAATCCACTCATGAAACCAGGGACCCCATCTGAGCCAATGATCTTGGTGTGAAAGACTCCTTATCCCATTACCAGCCCCCTGGACCAGGCTGTCGTCTTAAAATGTCAGTTCGTTCCAAAACTATCCGACTGGTTTGGCCTACAGCCTCCTCTCGCTGCCCTTCAGATTGCAGCCCCGACCATCCCCATGCAGCCTAATGCAGGGCTCACCACAAAGGGTTAATTAGCTTCCCTGCCCCTCCAAGTCATCATGTTAAAGGCCTCATAGTATGAGCTATTGTCGTCATCTGGTTTGGACTCAGATTCCTGTTCAGTGCTGTATGCGGCTTTTAATCAAGCCCAGCTCTGACTCACCCTCCGCTGAGCTTAGAAGCTGCTGCCTTGGTGACTTCATCCTCTTGAAATAGAAAGCTGGGAAGGGAACTGTCTCTCCCTCTACTTTATACCCATATAAACACACACGCACACACTCCCAGATCCCAGCCCCTGTTGCCAGGGAACTGTCAGAGCCTAAAGCCAGTAACTGAGCTTTGGTCTTGCTCTCCCCAGAGACACACGCGTGATGGCAGCCCACGTTTAAAAAAAATCCCAAACACTCACACTGCCTGGCCTGATGAAAAGAGGGTCAATTCTGCAACTGACGTGGCCCAGCTTTTCAATTTGCCCTCACCCCCTTTTCTCACTCTCTCCTGCCCTTGCATGTCTCTCTCCCTGTGTTCCATAAATAACGGAGAGATTCCCCCAGGTGCCCAAATTTGATTCTGGAGTTTAGAGCTGGTTCCATCGGGGGCGGGGCTGTTCAGAGCATCACAGAGAACGATCAAAATCCCCAGAGCGCAACCCCAGTGTACCACAGACTCCCATGGACCGAGTATGGTAACTGAACTATACTCATGCCTCCTGCCAGGCTAGATGTAGTAATGAGTAATTGTAATGACTTTGGGAGACAATTGCACCTCTTTCCCCTGCATAATTTGCTAACCAGAGCTCCTCTGAAGCTGGTGTCATGGGCTTACAATGTCAAAATTTTAACACCTTGGAGAAAAAGCAGACAGGATAAAAGCCTCCACTCTCAAGCAAACAGGTATCAACAAGACACCACGTATCTGACAATGCTGATGAATTACTAACAGCTACAGCACATCACAGAAAATATCTGACGGCAGCATACCATGTGCCATCTGCTGCATATTCACCTGAGTAATGAAAAACCTTCAATTCCCATTAAACTACTAAGATGGTGACTGCCAAATAGAATAGCTGGTGACAAATAAAACAAGCAGGTAACAAATAGAGTTAGCTTAACTATTATTTATACAAAGCTTCCTGCATTTGGGAGGCAAGGTGTAACAAGGACTACGATCAAGTGCAGTGTTCATTTAGGATGTAATCCATCTGCAAGCTGGGGACTAGCTCCTGCATTGACAAAGGGACAGATGCCAGATCTAATAGCTGTTTTCCATCTCTTACTACTGTGGTCCACATTGTATTTTCCACTGCATGCATCCGATGAAGTGAGCTGTAGCTCATGAAAGCTTATGCTCAAATAAATTGGTTAGTCTCTAAGGTGCCACAAGTACTCCTTTTCTCATTGTGACTTTTGTTACACCAGTGGAAAGTCACAGCCATGCCATGGAAGTCCCTGGAATTACACTGCTGTAACAGAGATCAGAATATTCATAGATTTTAAGACCAGAAGAGACCATTACATCATCTAGTCTGACTTCCTGTATGTCACAGGCCATTTGATTTCATCCAGTTCCCCCTGTATTGAGTGCAGTAACTGGTGTGGGACTAAAGCATGTCTTCTGGCAAGGCATCCAGTCTAGATATGAAGCCGTTAAGAGACAGAGAATTCACCACTTCCCTTGGGACCAAACTTCCAGTAAACTGAACCAATTATTCTACACTACCTGACAGGCAGGCCAGAAGGCGCCTCCATTTGAGTCGCCCGGTTGAACCTGTGGTCTTCTCATTCTTATCAGTGTTTTAGCCAAGTTGTCCTTCAGTTTCGGCAGGGATAGTGCTTCAGCCAGCCCCCTCCCTTATTCCTGTTCGTCCCTTTAAATGGACGTTGGGGCTGAGAACAACCAAGGACGTACATCAGCCTTTGGCTTATTGTACTCGAAAGGTATCGCATCATGGCTTGACGTTTGGCTCGGTTGTGGTTTTGTTGAGCAAGAGGCTAGTGAGCCAGCACCAATGTGCTTTTCTGCTGAGGAAGAGCAAACAGATTCTTCCAGCCTGCATGACTCATTTTTTTAGATTGAGGGAATCAAGGCAGAACAAAAGTAAAGCCTCTGTGAGAGAGCGCAGTGGGTATTTCTCTTTTGACATGCTGCACCAGCTCTGCCTCGCAAAATGGCTGCTGATAGGTAACTCACTACACAGGCTCAGTTACCTATAGGTAGGTGCATTAGTGCAGGAGGTCAATTTATGGTGCCTCTTCCTCTGTGCGGAGCAGTAGGCATAGTTCCAAACTACCCCAAAAAGGGGGTCTGGCTACCAGACTAGCCAGCTCACCCCAATCCCAAATGGGTCATGGTCTCCTGGCTGTGGGTTGGGGTGCGGGCCCTAAGCCACTGGCCACATTAGCCAGGGGTGCATGCTGTCTATTCTCTACTGTGCCTTATGGCTACTCACCCAGAACTCCTCTTTCCTACCTTGGCAGGGTAACAAGAGCAAACACTCCTTTTCCAATGGCTTACTCCTGACAGGAAAGGCAGGTTTTCACCCTCGCTTGAATGAGGAAGGTAATTAATAAACCTAGCCTGTGTAAGCCAGGACAGCATGGAACTAAATTAGCGAGCAAAGACGACACATTTTAATGAATAACGATTATATCAGAAAGGAGGAAATGATCTTTTCTGGCTCTAATAGCTGAAGATCCAAAAGCTATTGGCCTGTCTCGTGGAGGGTTGCGCTAACGGAGTCGCACTGCTACACATCTGGGCCTTGAAGAGCAACTTCGAGGGGCTGAGATTAAAGAGGGCAGCCTCTTCATCATGGCAATGGACAGGCAACGTTCTGCCTTTCATCTTCTTTTTGCAGCTAAGTTTATCATAGTATTTAACAGCCCTTTCCTTTGAAACCCATGGTCTATCTTGGCACCTGAGCTGGCAATCCATGGAGCTATGAAAGACTCATTGCATGGGACGTTGAGGAAAGAGTAGAATAACTGAAATCATGACCAACCTTGCCTCGCTCAGAAAGAGGTCCCACCAGCTGAGGTAGCGCAGAGCACGAAAAAGTCACCAGAGCCACTTAAAGCTACCGGTTATATGGCAAAGCCCTGGGGATACCAGGAGAGCAACAACGTTCTTTTGCACTGCATCGACCACAGGGACTAGACCCATGTCTGGTGCCATTGGGGTCAAAAGGACCCCAAGGCTGAAGACTATGTCAATGATCAATGGACAAACACTTTCCACTGAAGTCAATGAGAGAGCGCTGATCAGTTCTCCAATTGGTGTCCCTCTTCCCACCAGCACTCCTCGGGTATAAACTTCATCCTGGGGCTAATCTCACCTGGGTGTTGGGACATGTTCCTATCCTCCTCATTTCTCTTCTGTCGCCCTTTACTAGCACAGGGAACTTGTCTTCAGGCAGCCAGCCTTCTGCAGTCTGACTTGGGGGAAGGGGTTTCAGAGCATTGGTGGTCATCTTGCCAGCCGGCCTGCTCCTGCCCTTTTGGGAAAGGGCTCCTTGAGCTAAGGGGCACAGCTCTGAGGGACAGGCTCCCAGAATGCACTTGTGTCCTGTCCAGCCAACCTCCTTCTGCAGCCCACGGTCTGGGGAAAGCGAGGGAGTCTTCTGTCCATGTGACTTCTTCCTCCGAGAACAGAGGTTCCCACACTTCTTTGGCTGAGCCTCCCTTTGGAGATTCACGTTCCATGCATGCCCCTCTCGTGGGAGCTGGCCAGTGGCGGATTTGCTGCCCCTAGGCCCAGAAATAATTGCTGCCCCCCCCCCCAACCCCAAGTTCGCCTCTGCCTCCCCCCCGAGCACCCCGCCGGGTCTTGCTTCTCCCCGCTCCCTGCCAGTGTTTGTGCATGAAACAGGTTCGCAAAGGAGGGGAGAAGGGGTGGAAACGCAGCACGCTCAGGAGAGGAGGCGGGGCTGGGGGGGCGGGGATTTGGGGAAGGGGACCAATAGGGGCAGGAAGGGGGCGGGGAAGTGGTGGAGTTGGGGCAGTGCAGAGGTCGCAAACCAGCACCGGGGGGGGGGAAGCAGCCTCTGGCTGCTATTATAAATTTGCCGCCCCTGCAAATTTGCTGCCCTAGGCCTAGGCCTTGTCGGCCTCAGAGTTAATACAGCGCTGGAGCTGGCCATGCGGGGGAGGGGTACCTGGTAGCCATGGGGAGCATTTCTCACCTTGTGACAGTCGCGAAAGCCTTTTCCTCCCTGCGGCTGTTAGGTGGTCTGGGCTGCCAGGATCCACCTCCCTCTCCCTGCCCTGGGGCAGCGAATGGGCTGTGCTGGTGGGCGGGCCAGGAGGGGAGTGGAAGGCTGCACCCCAGGAGTACTGCCCCCCCCCCCCCCCGTGCTGGACACAGCCCCTGACCCCAGCCCTTCAGCACAGCTCCATCAACGTGCCCCGCACAGGCTCTGTCCAGAAGGGGATGTGGACGTGGCTCTGTAGCTGCAATGAAGGGCCGAGGTCAGGAGGATGACCCCGGCCAACAAGGGAGTCAGTACTCACAAGCTGCAGCTCGCAGACCCAGAGTCCATGCCGGCCTGCCCAGCAGAGGGGAACTGCTAGTTGTCAGCTGCAGCATTGGGGGACTGGGATGGGCCGGGAGGTCCTTACACCCCCACTAACCTTGTCACCCAGGGGTATGTGTGTCCCACTTTGGGAACTTCTGTCCCAGAGCCATGGCACATCTGAGCAGCCTCCTAGCCAGCCATGCTTCAAGGCTGTCCCAGGGGCACCGGGATGCCGTATTCATACAGGTCATGGTGCACAGCCCACAGAGACACGGTGGCATGGGAATGAGTCAGTCTGATGTTAGCCTCTCCGTTTCATGGGTAGAGCCAGGAAAAATCAAACCAGACAGGCCAAAGGGGAGGGAGAGACCAGGCTGGCCGAGGGGAGACCAGTTTGCATAGCAGGGAACTTGTTTCAGATTCCACATGTTCCTTTCTCAGCATCTCTTAGAAGCTTCCACTGCAGCTGGTTCCTCTAAAAGCCAGCAACCACCTGCTCTTCCCTACCTCTTGGATCAACAAGGGGCTCAAGCTGAAGCAGGTTTGCTGTGGCACACTGGGTGTTTTGATGTCTCCTCAGCTTCAAGGCCGAGGGCAAGGCGATGGGGCTGCAAAAGGACAAATCCGGACATGAGCTAGTGCAAAGCGGTTTGTTGCCTGGGGCAAGGAGTGGGAATTTTGTGAGCAGTCTCTGGAGCAGCAGCAGCTTCTAAGCTCTGGGGGTTGGTGGAACGCTAGCGAGCGCTGACTGGCGACTTTGTTCCTTCCTTGAGCTTGCCGGCTGCTGTGTAAAGGTCAGCCAAGATGGGCAAAGCAAGCTTTGTGAGCAGACTTACTTTTAGCTAATTTAATTGTTTGTCCAGATTTTTCTCTTTGCTTTTATTTATTTTTTTGGGGGCAGTTTAAAAACAAAAACCTTCAAACCACCAAAAAAATCCCAGACTACAAGCTGCACTCTTTCCCACGGTCACCCGCTCCCCGGCCCGTCCTGGGATGGGTGATGCCTTTTCCGCCATGTCCCTTGCCTGGCAACTCCATCTACAACAAACAGCGGTGTTCTGGGTACCGGTAACATGCTATGGAAACTCTGATCCCTAGATCACGGCTGTAACCTGGCCCAGGGCAGCTGTGTCTAAGAGTGACTTCATAATCAGACAGCAGTTCACACAGGCCGCCGAACAAAGTGAGTGATGTCAGTTTGGGAGCAAAGGTCCATATTAGTCACAGGAACACTTTACCAAGGATTGTGGGGGATTCTCCATCACTGACCATTTTTAGATCAAGACTGGATATTTTTCTAAAAGCTCTGCTCTGGGAATTACGTGAGGAAGTTCTCTGGCCTGTGTTTATACAGGAGGTCAAAGTAAGTGATTACAACTGTCCCTTCTGGCCCTGGAATTTATCAATATTAAAACAAAACACCACCTACCACCATCGACCCTTACTTCCAGTCTTCAATGGAAGTAGCGGGGACAAAAAACCTAACTTGTGTCAAGCCTGAGCTGATAAGTGTATGGAGGAGATAGTATGATGAGGTTGCCTATAATGGCGCATGGCCCATTTTCAACAGCTAGCAGCAAATACCTCCAATGGCTGGAGATGGGGCACAGCGTGGGGGGCAGGGGTGGTGTTTGGAAGGGCTCTGAGTTAGAGCAGAGAATTCTTTCCCCACATGTCTGGCTGGTGGGTCTTGCCCACATGTTCAGAGTCTAACTGACTGATTGCCGTATTTGGTGTCAGGAAGGAATTCTCCTCCAGGTCAGATTGGCAGACACCCTGGGGGGTTTTGCCTTCCTCTGCAGCATGGGGCACAGGTTACTTGCTGGCTTGAACTAGAATAAATGGTGGATTCTCTGTAACTTGGAAGTCTTTAAATCATGATTTAAGGCCTTCAGTGACTGGGCCAGAGGTTACGGGTCTGTTGCAGAAGTGGGTGGGTGAGGTTCTGTGATTGATTTTCTTTAGAGATTTTTGGGTTTTAGTGCCCTTTCCACCCCTCACTTTTCCCCGTGGAAAAAGGGAAACTCTCACTCTCTCTTTTTATTTTTAGGAGTGGAAAATGGTAAGAGAAAACCTTCTCCATTAAGTAGGAGTGGGATGGACACTCCAGAACACTCTCAGAAGAAATATTCCAACAAAGAAAGTTTGCTGTTTTGATTTTTTTCTTTGAAAGAAGAAAAAAGAAAAACAGGGAGAGAAAAGAATTATGAAAAATTTCAAATGACAAACCTTTAATTGTCCTTTGGACATTTTTGGCAAAAATGGAATTTTTAGTTTTTCTACTAGCCCTAAGTCCAGGCCAGAACATTTACTGGGTTCCCCATTCTTCCTTCTCCTAGTACTGTGGGGTATTGCTCCACATGCTATTAAACAGCCAGTGTGGCACACCCCACTGATGGGCAAGGTCACCCCATCCACCACAACTCACCTCTGAAAGGTGCTGGGATCCTTCAGGTAGGGTTTGTGAAGTGCTTTGAGATCCTTGCAGGACACAGGCCATGGAAATGATCAGAAAGAAGCTATTACCACCAGAGGACTCCAGCTCCCCAAGGTAGGTTAGACCCTGAGAGAAAGGCCAGTACTAGAGATCATGGACACACAGATAACTCCAGTCACTGTGCATTATTCCAGCAGCTACCAAACAGAATTGCTCCTTTTGAGTTAAAATCCATTCACCTCCCAGCATCAGCTCATTAAAACATTTGTTGGGGAGGGATACTCCAAGCTCTTATCTTTTAAGATCAGCCGTATTAGGAGCTTCTATTCCTGAGTTGCTTCTCCCCTAAGCTTCTCAGGAGCTGTCTGACCTTGCTCACACGCTGCTTCTCCAGGATTCTGTTAAACAGGATTTATCCAATAGCACAAGCCTGGTTGAAGTGAGCCACAGTGGTAGAATAGCGGCACATTAAGGGTGAAATTCCCCCGAGAACCAGCACAAAGCCATTCGCCTCTGCACTGATAGTAAAAGTAGTGTATAGAGACTGTACTGGCCCAATGCACTAGGGTCAGTTTCACCCTAAAAGGATGACTTGCATACAGTCGGCTGCATGCCCCATACAATAGAAGCTTCAGTCTTAGCTCCGTATCCAGGACCCTACCTGCCGCTGAACAGCACTCAAAGTTCCTGCAACTCAGCCCAAGTTCAGCTACTGTGGTTGAGAACAATTTTCAGATGGGTTAGTTGCGGGGTTGCAGGAGGGAAGGGAGGACACTGTAGCTTTTTGTGAACATCCAGCTTTTTATTTAATACATTTTTTAACCAGAGATCTCAGTTAAGCTTTTAATGGATGGGTTCCTGGCCAAAGGCAGCTGCAAATTGATTGCAGCCGAAATGGCAAGTGAAGACAAATATAGTGCAGGCTGCCTACAGGAAGAATCCACAGAGGAAACTGCACAGACTATTTCTGGTGCATTGTCTCTGCTGCTCACAGTATATCAAATCTTGGTTTCTCCTTAAAACTATTTTTCTGTGAGACGTAGGGAAAGTCACTTCTCTGGGGAAGGAGCTGAGCGTTCAGCTCTGCAGGGAATTCTAGGCCAAATGGTTGTGTCATTTGTTTAAGAGCCTGGGCCTGTTAGCTGCCTGAGAAACGAGGAGTTTGTTGGCAAGAGGTTTGGCTGGAGAGCCCTGACAAGGCAGAGTGATCCTGGGATCTGACCCAAGGTTGATATGGTTGGGAGGGAAACACGAAATAGAACTACCGAGTCTGTATATTTATCCAAACCGATTCCGTTAGCCTGTGAGCACAAATAGCTTGGACTAGAACGTAAACTGTGTTTGTCAGTCTCTGATAGACACCACACAGGAAACATATTGAGCCAGGTTCCTATTCCACATGCACCTGGTGGAACACTGTTGATTTAAACTCCGTTAGTTCAGAGTGGCATGACTATAAAGGAGACCAGGCCCTGACACACTCTGTATTGAGGAAGTCTTTGGAGCGCATTAATTCAACAATACCCCACATCACCAACCATATGGAGCTACTGTAGCAGCAGACAGCCTGCAGTAGTGCCATCCCCCAGAAGCAGAACTCCGTAGGCACAACCATGGGATCACTTCAAATCCCGCTTTGCCCTGAAACTCAAGTGGGGAAGAGTTTGGAATGGTGTGTGGGTTTGTGGCTGTTTCCAAACTCAATGGGACTCTCACAGCTGCACAGAAATATGAACAGATACTAAAAGCTCTTCTGCATTTTTAACCTTTTATATCTATAGTGGTAGAATTCATAACAGAGTCACCCTGATTTGATAAAAAGATTGTGGTCTTTGAGTACCTTCAAATGCTGAATTGACTGTGCTCAACCTCAAGTTGGTTCTAGTCACCCTCTCCCAAAACACACTTAATTGTGTTTGGGTTGAAAAAACCTAATATTTTGCTCTTAGAGCTTGTGACCAGTGGTGCCTGGGGGCAGCCCTCACTGGAAATCCCAAGGTCAGGGCAGGCTGCAAAAGGGAGAGTAGATATCCACCAGTCTGGGGAGTAACACTGAAGTTAATCTCCCCAATCAACCACAAACTGTGCTTCTTATCCCCCACACTGGTTATCAAGAAGCAAAAAAAAGAAATCACACAGCCCCATTTATTGCTTTCCAGTTTCCTGGCTCCCAATCAGCACTACAGTGAGAAGTTATTTAATAAACTCTGCTCACATATACAAAATGTTCTTCTAACCCCAAAGGGTCAGTCACATTACCAGGTCAGTATAGATTTGGATCTTACCCCAAAATACCACACTGCCAGTCAGTCCCTTAGTGTCTAAGGTCTTGTCTACACTGCCAGTTTACAGCACTGAAACTTGCATTGCTCAGGAATGTGAAAAAGAACACACCCCCCCCCGAGAGATGCAAGTTTCAGCGCTTCCCTGGTGGGGGTGGGGTTTTTTAGTGCTGGGAGAGCTGTCTCCCAGCACTGGTGCCGTGACTACACTGTTAAAGCAGCCCTAGCAGTATTGGTGAGTTTGCTGGCTTGAAAGTCCCAACCACAGCTTGGATGGGTCATTCAGCCCTTTGTTCAGAGCTTCAGTTTGTAGCAAAGCTCCTCCAGAGGTAAGAAGCAGGATTGAAGACCAGATGGAGGAGCTGCAGCTGCCTTTTATAGTCTTTTGCCATGCGGCCTGTGATCCCTTTGTTTCGAACACAAGCTGCGCAGCACATGGCTTGGAAGCCTTTTCTGTCCATGGGCATGCCCCTGCATGCCTGGCTGAGTCATAAGATGTATCTGCTTTCTCTGCTGGGTCAGTTGTAGAGCTGATGGTCCTTAATGGGTCATCAAGCAGGCTAGGCAGAGCTGATGGCAAACTGTCTGGAGGTGTCACCCAAAAGTATAGCACACGTTTTGTAATACAGACACATATCTATAACCCAAAATACAAAGGTGATACATGAGATCATCAGATTTGACAAATCATAACAGTTTTGCAGATATCCTATTTGGCATATGACAACTCATTGCAATTCTACAATATTAATATTCATAATATCCTCAAGTGTCCCCAGATTCCGTACAGCGTCACAGAGCTCCTTTCGGCAAAAAAATCTCAAAGCACTTTACAAGAGGGAGTTTTTGTCTCCATTTTACATATGGAGAGATGGAGGCAACGAGGAATACGGTCAACATTTTGAAGAGGATCCATTGATTTTCAGTGTCTAACCGGACACCCCTTAAGCCTTGTATTCAGTAGCACTGGGACCCTGCAACTCCTCCTGAAGTGAGTGGGAGCTACGAGTGCTCAGCACCCCATAAAACCTGAATCAAGTTGGGCACCCAAAAATCAGTGTCCACTTTTTAAAATTCAGGCTTTGGTGACCTGTCCAGGGTAACACATGAAGTCAGGGAAGAAGCCAGTAGTCCCAACTCAGTCCTCTGATTCTAGTATTCACTTATAGTTTGATCTAGAGTAGAGATTCTCAGCCTGGGGGATCACACACAGGTGTTGGGGAAGGAAATCACCATCACAGTCCTTCCCATGTTGTATGGGGGAGGAAAGTTCTCATATGTGAAAAGGGGGGTGCAGTATGGAGAAGGCCGAGAACCAGGCACCACTGCTGAGGTTATATGACTGCAAAAAAACCCACTGTTCTACCTCCCATGCTATTTACTACAGTCTGAGTTACTAGATTCCGAATTTAAACACCCAGCATTTGGGGGTGGAGTGTAATTCGATTAACCCTCTCACCACCATAGATTCCAAGGCCAGCAGGGTCCATTGTGATCATCTAGTCTGACCCCCTGTAGAACTTCCCCAAAATAATTCCTTACAGTGTATCTTTTAGAAAAACATCCAATCTTGATTTTTAAATAGTCAGTGATGGACAAAGACCCATGGTAAATTGTTCCAATGGTTAATTATTGTCACTTTTAAAAATGCACACCTTATTCCAGTCTGAATTTGTCTAGCTTTGACTTCCAGCCATTGGATCATGTTATACCTTTCTCTTCTACATTGAACAGCCCATTATTAAATATCTGTTCCACATGTAGGTACCTATAGATTGTGATCAAGTAACCCCTTAACCTTCTCTTTGTTTACCTAAAGAGATTGATCTTCTTTGAATCTAAGGCATGTTTTCTAAGCCTTTAATCATTCTCATCACTCTTCTCTGAACCCTCTCCAATTTACCAACAGCCTTCTTGAATTGTGGGTACCAGCAGTAGACACCGTATTCCTGCGGTGATCACACCAGGACCAGATATGGAGGTAAAATAATCTCTCTACTCCTACTCAAGAGTCCCCTATTTAACTATCCCAGGATCTTTTTAGCCCTTTTGGCCCTAGCGTCACACGAGGAGCTTGTGTGCAGCTGTTTATCACCACAACCCCCCAAGTAAAAGGGGGTAGCTGAATGGGACAGCGTGGACACATATGTTTATACGTCGCCTAGCCCAAGGGATCCTAGGTCCATGGCTAGGATTCCCAGACACTATGGTAATACAAGTAATAGACTGGGCTGGAGTTATGTAAACATTCATGTGCTATCAACTAAGAAGCGAATGCTTTTTAAACTGGCGATGCTTGCCCCGTAAGCTGGGGCTGGGCTGAGGCTCCAGCTTCACATGGCTGTCAGAGAAGCAGGCGGCAGTCGAACGCGGAGCTGACTTAGGCAGCGTCTGGCTCTCTTCAGCTCCCTACCTGCTTCAGCTGCATTCAGCAAAGTGCGTGCGTTCATGCAGGGCAGACCCACTGTGTGTGTCAGTAAGTAACTGTGTCATGTTTAAATAACACCGCTCCTAGTTACACTGGCTGCCCCCTGGAAGGAAGTAAAGCAAGTGTGGGAGGGAAGGAACTAGGTCAGAAAAACACACTGAAAAATGCGACAGGACACTGAGGATACTCTGAAGGTAGCAAGAACATTTCCTTGGCTGGAGTTTGATTTACCAAGAGTCTCTGCAGCTTGATTTCTAGAAAAGAAAAGCCACATGCAATGTGCATGCCTGCTATTTTTATAGGTCCCAGTGTGGACATTCCAGTTCATTTAGATGAAGCTAGCTTTGGAGCATGCATATGCCTATGTACTCGGGGGCGGGGGGCGGCTACAGCTCAACTTTGCCTTGGCGTACGTTAAAAATTCAGCCCCCAAATGCTTCATGCAACATGCACATGGTTGGACCCCACTGTACTTTCAGAGAGGGCAAGCAGGGCAGTATCTGAGGTGCAGTGGAGTTTCGGGGAGTCCAGGGCAAAACTGGCTCAACCACTGTGCAGCAAACAGAGGGTGGAGAAGAAATTATGTTGATTTGAAAACTCATATGAGATGCGGTCATGGAATAAACGTTAATGGAAATTAAACGACGGGGCATATTATGGGACAAAGACCAAAAAGGACACACACCACTGGGTGCACAGAGGCAGAGGATTGGAGTCCTGGATAGAAACTCCACCCAGACAGCTCGTTCAGAACTGGGGGTGGGGGTCTTGAATTTGAACGATCTGCAGTTGGCTCCTAGAGCAAGGGGCAGAAAGTTTGTGGGTTGTGTCCTGTGAGGAGAGGAGTCAAGCAGGGCTGGGTCTACATAGCAAAGCAATAGGGCTCGGATCCTGGGTGCTGATCTTGGAGCCTTGAGCCCTGCAGGGACCTGGGTCCGAGCTTTGGGTTAGCACAATTGCAATGTAGGTGCTGGGGTGGGGTGGGGTGGGGTTTAAGATTGAGCACAGTCTTATGTTACCATATAGACATAGCTTCAGTTTGGTCTGGGACAGGGGTTGCAAATGTGTCCTTTGAGAGGTGGAGGTGGGGCAGGAAACACGAATTACACGGGTGAGAAAGACTCTGCATGTTCCAGTCTTTGGAGGCTAGGGGGTCAGAGAATCCTCAGCATTGTAGTTTGCACTGCCTGAAATCACGATGGGTGGGACAGGTCAGCTGGGCTCCATACAGAGGCTGACGTAGCTGTGGTCTTTGCAACACTGACTACCTCATTAGGGAAACAAGGACAAGAGTAGAAAAGCCAAGGAAAGGCTACAAACAGGGCAGTTTCTCCTGCACTTTAGCAGCAGATTTTCCCTTCTGTACACAATCTACCATACTCATCGCTGCACGTATCAGCAGGTTAGTGCATCAGTGTAAATCCAGACCTAGCACCTCATCCTCTACTGCCCGACACCCGTTGGAGTCATTTTCACTTGTATAAGGCGAATGGAAAGTGTTAAATGTTACCAGATCAGAAAGGTTTCGCAAACGTAAGTCACGCTGGAGTCTCTGACAAGGAGAGTGGGGTTAAATTAGGTTTACAGCAACACTGTGGGTATGTCTACACTGCAAGGAGAGCAGCATGCGTAGCCATAACCGAGTGACAGACATGCCCAACGTGCGGAAAAAAAATGCAAAAATTGGGTTTGTTTTTTGGCTTGTACCTTCTTTTTTTTTTTATTAGCTCCTGGCAAGCAGGGGCACGTGGGGGGGAAAAAAGAGAGTCATGGGTGCACACTGGGGCCACCACAGTCCCAGACTGCATGCCGGGGGCGGGATCTAGTCATGTAGACGGTTTGGGGTTCTTAGGGATTGGCTTGTTTTGAAATGGGGTTAGCTTGATTTTTGGCTTATTGTGAAAGTCGGGGTGCTTATTTACCGCGTGAAAGTTGGCAACCGTGCTGAGCGAGCTTTGATCGAGTTTGCTCCAAGGGCAATCGCAGTCCAGGCATACAGAGGGTCCTGCTGCTGTGATTTCATTGCTATGCTAGCTAAGTCAATGCTAGCTTGGACCTGGCTACATATGGTGCAGTCACAAATCTGAGTGCAGCTCAGACATGCCCTATGGCAAAAAGAGAGGCCTTTTGTTTGCTCCTGAATGCACTGTAGCCTGCAGTCTGTTAGGCCTGGGGGCTAACCCCAGGTTGCCCTGCCTCCAGCTCCTGCTTGCCTGAGAGAGCTCCGTCCTTCTCGGGGCGGCAGATATTGCAGACAATGTTGGTACCAGGGGAGAGGTGGGTCTGATACAACTAACTGCTGGAATTCTTAGTGGCACCAGCCCTATGCCGGCTAAAGCGATTACACACACTCGTCCCCATCTCCTCCTGCTCTGCATGGCTTCCTGGTCATCTGCATTCATGGAGCTTAATCTGCATTTTTCTGTGCTTTTACAGCCACCTTTGTCAGGGAGAGTGAGGCCTGAATGACAATCAGAGCCATGCAGAGGCTCAAGGAAAAAGTTAATTAACTTTTATGGCTCTGATTGTTTCACAGGGAACATTTCTGCAGTGAAGGGAGCTGGAGGGTCACATTTTAAGGCACAGATGCCCCCACCCCCAGCCCATTAAGGTAAATGGGATGCTTATTCACTAAGAATTTATAGGGTTTTTAGACGCCATTGGTCCCTAGTGGAGATTGGCAGACACAGAGTATTAGTCAAAATCCAGACAGCACCACACACCAGTATGAAAGAGGGAATTGATTTAAAACCTTAATACATGGGGAGTCCAACTTTCCCTGCTTTCTGTGGCTCCTCTGCCTTTGATTCAGTTCATTTTTCCATCTCACTTTTGTTCTTCACCCTTTGCCCTGTTGCCAACTTGTGGCTGACCCTTAGGCAGTCAGCACAGACTAATAGCCAAGTTCCTAGTGGACGGTGCTCCCAGGTACGGGAGAGTTGGGGTGGGGGGAGTTGGCTGTTTATTTGAACCAGCCCCTGCCTACAGAAGAGTGGAATTATTTTACACTTCTGTTGGAACCCCCATGAAGTGCCCCCAGAAAAAGGGATTACACTGGATTGACGACACCACTAACTGATATTCCCAGCAAGTCTGTTTCGACCTTGGCTTCTTTTCCCAGTCCTGCCATGGGGGACTCTCCCTCTCCATGCCACCATCACATGAGAGGAGTGACCAAGATAGTATGTCCAGAGTCTTTGTGGCAGCCCCAGAAGTTGCTTGAGTGAGAAGCCCAAGCTGCTTCTGCCTGGAGAAGAAAAGGAAAACTTGGGTTCTGAGCTGATTTGCTTCTGCAATGACAGCAGGCGTTTCAGCAACACCTCTCTGCTCAGAGATGCTCTGCACCACCCGAGTTCATAGTGACAAGGGCCAGTCCCCACACACAATCTGCAAAGATCCATACTGCGCTCTCAAGCAAAAAGCCAGAGCTTTTCTAGTACACACAGCACAGCCTCTCTCTTGCCGGGTTCTTTAACCCCCAAATTAATAGCGATGCCTTTGCAGAAGCTTGAGAACAGCTTTCTTTTCCCTTTTACGTTTGTTCTTTTCTGAGCAGCAGACACAGGTTTGCTTCTCAGCCCTGTGGATCCCATGCCATAAAAAAAATCTAAGATGGCTCCTTAGTTTTCTTGCCTTTTTTGTGCACCACCAGCCTCTCCCTTAAAGAGATATTAGCCCCAAAACAAAACAAAGGTTAAAGGTGGTCATTTGGGACAGGGCAGTTCTCACTGCCGATTCCTGCAGGGAAGTCACTAATGGTTCATCAGTCCAGGTTTCGTGAGCCTCGAGATGTGCTGCAAGACATCGAAGGTCAGCCAGGACTTGGTTGGAGTGGCCACTTTCCACAGGGCCTTTCCATTCATTTAGGGCCTGAGCCAGCATCCATTGAAGCCGATGGAAAAGCTCCCATTGACTTCACTGGGCACTGGATCAGGCTGTAATGGTGTAGGCCAATATTCCGTAACTCCGATGTGCAGGTGGCATTGAGGAGGGGAGGTGGCACATGCTGCATTGGCAAATCCCTGGGCTATCCTGAATGTCAATCAACTTACTGCATCACGTCTCTCCCGGCCCTTCCCTAATAGTGACTGAAATACAAGAGATGGTCTTGAAAGCACCATGCTTTGTACCCCGTGACTGCCTTTGCCGGGTGATCTCCCAAGAATGCACTTTCTCCGATGGATACTGCCTTAAGGAGCCCAATTATTATTTTAAATAGCAAATCTGGTCACTTTTCTTTAATGCAGTCCCAGAGGAGGGTTTTGGCAGCTGGGAGCAGAGGTCAGGTTGGGAGCACTTGTCATTGCAATGGGGCGTGACGCGATTCAGCCTCCCGCCTCCATCCTGTCTTCTGGCTCTTCACATCGGTTAGGACTTGCTCCCTGCCTTTAGCGACTATGGGATCCAGCTCTCTCTCTCTCTACTTCACCCAGATTTCATGCCTCCCTAACGAGCCGCTGGATGCAACACAGTCGGGGGTACTCCAAGTCCCAAAGCACAATGTCTGGAAACTGGGTCACTTGCACTGAACTGAGCTGCCAGCTGAACTACGGGGCTTGGACAACGGATGCATCAGCTGCAAGCCAAGCTGTGGTTACAGTACAGTTTCCAAGCACTGTGGAAACACTTTGCTATGGAAAAGGAGTACTTGTGGCACCTTAGAGACTAACCAATTTATTTGAGCATGAGCTTTCGTGAGCCACAGCTCACTTCATCAGACACATCTGATGAAGTGAGCTGTGGCTCACGAAAGCTCATGCTCAAATAAATTGGTTAGTCTCTAAGGTGCCACAAGTACTCCTTTTCTTTTTGCGAATACAGACTAACACGGCTGTTCCTCTGAAACTTTGCTATGGGATAGCCCCAGGTGCCATTTCTGCAAGCAGCTGCCATTGCTACATGAAGGGGATCATTGCTACGCAAATTATTGTGCTCGAGCAATTGCTCACGATCACCACAAATTAAGGGCATAGCGCTTCCCCACCAGCCATGGCTCTCGCTCCCTGGCACTGCAGGAGGACCTTAGCAAATGCCACATGCACACATTAACGAGGAGAAAGGCCCACTTCAGATTAATCCTAACAACCCAATGCACAAAGCCACAGTGGCTGGACGACAAGGACTCTGTATTTAGAGACACTGCTTGTCTATGACACCATTGGCTGAAATTCAGCCATTCAGCAGGGAATCTGCTTTCAGCTGCTCTAGCCAGCTGGCTAATTCTAGGGGACATTTCTGATTGACAGCTTGTCAGGAGAGCAGCAGCAGACAGTGGATTGGCAAGGGACCAGGACGACACTTGTTGAAGCCTAGCAGAGTAAAATTGATGGGTGAGGTGATGGGAGTTATCCCTGCTTTATTATTACTGGCAACCTTTATTTACCAAAAAAAAAAAAAAAAAAAAGGGCCCTGGAAAATAATGTGTTTGCTTCTCATCTAGTAGATCTTCCAGAAATAAACCATTGTTTTAGAACACTCGGCAAGAAGGGAAAATCTGCTGAAAGCTGCTCAAGTTTGTATTGGCGTTAGTCAGCCAAAGAAAGGTTACAGAGTATCCCAAAGTATGAAGAGAAGAGTGAATCACTGCAGGGAATCACTTCATGTACAGAAGCAAAGCCGAGGGGGTGTATTAAATATGCTAATAAGATTATAGGCTATAGTAGTTTATAGCATCCGTGTCATTTTCTAGCTTTCATCTGAAGCAGCTACAAAAGGAAATAACTTGTTCTCTCCCAATGCATCTCTTCTATTTGAGGATCTAGGAAAAGGGGAACTGCCCCACTCAGTCCAAAATGGGGAGAGGAAATCAGAGCTGAAAGCAAGGAAAAAAAGCTCGAATTTAAGGGTAATAAGAGAGATGCTTTCTAAGGAGAAGAGTGAAGCAGTCAACACTATGCAAGAAGTTAAATGGTAGGAACGTCTGTAAGCAATTCTGCAGGGAGGTAAGGTGACAAGACTGGCCAGCCCTGTAGCCAACATGTAAGGACATAAGAGGAATGTCTGCAATGATGAATGTTGGCAAAGTCTGCAAAGATTTCTTCTATGCACTTCTATCCACACACCCCCTCGCCTCCACACACAAAATCTGTGGTGTTTCTACTCTATTTACATCCCAGAATTCTACAGGAAGTGTCATATAGAGGGGCAGAGATCCTGGGGTTGCTTCCAAGCATGTCTAATCCATGGAGAGCCTCTGTGTTTAAAACATATTACAAAGATGGTCACCTTATGGGTGTGGACCTTTCAGGAGTTGTGCCCTTAGTTATCCCAAAATGACCTCACCTCATCACCACATGCCCTAGATCAGCGCTACTCAAAGTGGTGGTCCGCGGACCAGCACTGGTCTGCGAGCCATCGGCTGCCGGTCTGCGTGCACATTGGAAAAAAAAATGCCGGACCCTCGCATCAGATAGCTTTAGAAGCACTGCCCTAGATTACTGCATTTTCCATCTATGTGAGTTTTCAGCAGGGCTTTTCCATCCCTTGCAGCTTGTTCAGAACAGCCCATGCATTCCCTTCTTGGTGTGACTGATCACACTACACTCACCCTGCCATTTTCACCCTGTCTGTCTATACAGTGGGGGGTTGTCTTTAAGAGGCCACTTTTTTTGAAGCCCACAAGGGTGCAGGCATTGGGTATATCCAAGACCTCAGCCTGATGACTATCTCCACTCAGCTTGCCTTTGAAGGGTTTCAGTATTGCACTTGCAATCTGTGCCTTTGCCATGGTGGGCCTTGGCACATGGCACTTGCTAACCCTCACTGCATCCATCTCAATCCATTGCACCTCATGGTGACGAAGGCTTGAGAAGGTAAATGCTTTCCCCAAGTTTAGAGTGCCTTCGGGGGACGTGGTTTCTAGAAGCTAGAACAGGTTGAAACTTGGAGGACTGAGTCCTGGGCTGGTGCAGGTTTTTTATCCCCCTCCAAACTCTAAAAGGAGGATAAAAGTTATTTTGAGACAGGCATCTCTCTCATATAATCTGAATTATAATGGCACATAAAGAACGATTCATAATTCACCTGCCTTTAAAAACCATTCACTGGAGGGAGGTTTAAAATATACCTTAACCTTGCCTGTGGGTTGCTTTATCAACCTATGACATAAAAACAGTGAAATGATCCTAGACCTCAGGATTTATACAGCTACATGTGTTTTACTAAAGGATGAATATTCAAAGGATGAGCAAGACTAGTGGGAGTTCAGCGCCTGCTTGCTCTGCCCGTGAGAGTCTGAACTGCACTAGGCACTGGGTTGACTTTGCTTGCTCATCTCGACTTTGACGTGCATTCAGCTTCCATTAAAATCAAGTCTTTATAGTGCAAGGAGGCCTTGGGGAGGAAAATAAAATAAAACCCAACCAGCTGCCATGTCTTACTATAATAGTATTCAAAGAAGATACCAAGGATATTTCCTCAGTGGCTGCACAGATACATTTCCATTGAGACCAAGGAACAGGAAGTTAATTGTATTGTAGGATCCTCAGCCCTGAAGTCTGATGCCTGTACTACATCGTACTGTAGCCATCTGCTCCACACATGCTTCTGCTCCCGTGGTGCAGGTCTTTCTAAACATAGGTGAGGTAGGTATTGAGCATTCCAGACTAAGAGAATGGCAGCAGCCAAAGTAAGACGCATTTCTAGCCTACTGTAAATAAAACTGCAGGTAGACAATTATTTCAGGGCACTTGAAATGCTGTGTGCATTTCCAGCACTCAGACAAGAAGCTAATGAGCTCTACAACCCCTTCCATGCTGTCCCCAGGTTAACAAAAAGGGAGAAGACTTGGGAGTGCAGTAAAGGGGTTAAATTCCAGCTGAATCTCCAACTCTGAGAAATCCAGCAGGGCCATCTGGGCCAGATTGGAAACTCCACACAGTGCAAGAGAGGAATTTTGAAACCCTTTGAACCAACAACCTACATCTGGTACATAATTCAATTACGAGTATATTTCATGCCTAAGAAGAGCCAAGCTTATTTTTCAACACCACCGGTGACATACTAGAAACCAAAGTTGGTTCCATCAATACTGCATGCCTGCCAGGTGAGGGGTCAAACCGGAGACCTTATTGCAAATCTTTTGAATGGCATATTACAGAACCTTCAAATACCATTAGTCTAGGAAGAGCTTAAGGACAACTGCTCCTATGTTCAGAACTCCCACATGGATACAAAGATTCTCTCACTCATC
This sequence comes from Caretta caretta, assembly GCF_965140235.1. NCBI lineage: Eukaryota > Metazoa > Chordata > Testudines > Cheloniidae > Caretta > Caretta caretta. The sequence continues at coordinate 15,791,181 of NC_134220.1, read as the reverse complement.
ACCACACTACTTGAAGGTTACGATAGCCACTCCAGTGCAAAGTTTTGAACTATCACGTGTCCTTTGCACTAGCTAGTGAGAGAAGGAAGGTAGAGTGGTTAGGGCACTAACCTAGGATCTTTGAGACCTAGGCTCAAGGCCCTGCTCTGCCACAGCTTTCTTGGGCAGGTCTTAATCTCTCCATGCCTCAGCTCCCCATCTGTTAAATGCGGATACTAGAACTGCCTAACCTCACAGAGGGGTTCTGAGGCTAAATACATCAGAGATCGAGAGGGGTTTGGACACCACAGTACTGGAGGCCTAGCTAAGACAGGCAGGCAGTGAACACAAAGCTGTATGAAAAAGGAAGAGGTGTGTGTGGGGGGGGAGTAGCTTATTTTAAGAAAACCCTAAATTTAATATCTGATTCTCAGAGTTGAGACTTGACATCTCTGCACTCTTGTCACTCCCTTTCAACTGCCCCGGGACCCATTCGCCTGCTTCACCCTTCATGCCTCCTTCCATGTAGAAAAGTCACACTGGAAACAGACTGGAGTTCTGCTCGGAGGCCCAGCTCTCATTAACAACAGTGACGAAAACTTGTCCCTTCCACCCAGAGAAGTCGGTCCAATCTATGGTATTACTTCACCCACCTTGCACCTCATATCCTTGGACCTCCACAGCTAGAGCCCCACAGCAAACAATGACATTGGCAGACATTCCAGCCAAATTCAATCACAACCATGCGAGCAATGCTGACGCAGCCTCCTCCTCGCTCGAGCAGAGGAAGGCCTCAAAGAGAAATGAATCAAATGCACCCTGGCGGGGGAATCAATCCCTCTTCAACCTACGGACTGCGCTTTGTGCACAGCACTGGAGTCAGTAGGGTGCTTCAAGACAAGAGCCCCTTCCTCCCGCAGCATCCTTTCCCTCACCCCTCCACTCCCTTCATTCTCTCCTGTTCTAGCGGCACCATTTAAAATGACAGTGCCTGGACCTGGGGCGACCTTTCCCTGAGCTCTGCCTGTGGATAGGCTTGTGTTATTAAGCTGGTTACTCCATTTCCCGTCTCTACAGGGGACAAAGATTAATCAGAAAATGTTGCAGCTCCTTGGCTCCATCCCCTGGAAGAGAGGGGAGAATCCAGTGGAGAGGCAGAACTCCGATTAACCTCCGTGAAACCATCACTTCACTCTCTGGAGACAGGCCAGGAGCCCAGCAAAACGCAATTTCCTAGGTCTGTTGTGAGCTGTCACGGAGGCTCTTCTTGATCCCTGAGAGAAAAAGGAGGGAGAGAGAGAATATAGGAAATCAAAGGGATTTCATGAAGTCAGACCTGGAGAGCACTATTCCAGCAGCGCTTTCAGGTCAGGCTAGCCAGGAATTAACATACAGTTCTTTCAGAGGCTTCACTTACTCTTCCCAGTCACAAGGGGTGGTTTGCTTCCCATTTCTTCAGCTACTTTTCTAGTTTTTTCCTCACATGCTCTTAGCCTGAGCTTTAAACAGCCTAAGAGCAGAGGCCAGGCATCTGATTCACTAAGACAGATGGGGCCTAATTTTCAGAGGGGCTGAGCATTCAGAGCTCCCCTTGGCTTCAGCTGGGGTTATGGGTGCTCAGGGCCCCTGAGACCAAGGCCCAAGGTTCACAGTGAAAAAAAAACTGACAAAACCACTGCAGCACTGTGCCATTGCTGGGGGGAAATATTTTGAAGGAGGCTGCGTGTATGTTAGGGCTTATTACTAATATTGCTGGGTAGGTGCAGGACAAGCTGCCTTCCTTCAGACAACCCTACCAGTGTAGCACAGTCTCCCACCCGTACCATCCCTGCTATTCTAAGCTCTTGGCCTTTGCCGGTGAGAGCACCAGCCACGTCACGCTGTCCAGGTCTCAACCACCACACAAGTATTCTCCATCTGGAGATTATTTACCACCAAACCTACTTCAGTCAAAACAGACTAGACACAAATCTTCTTTGACAGTAGCCTAGTGGATTGCGGGGAGAGAAAGAAGTAGACATGATATATCTTGATTTTAGTACAGCTTTTGACACAGTCCCACATGACATTCTCATAAACAAATTAGGGAAAATGTGGCCTAGATTAAATTACTATAAAGTGGATGCACAACTGGTTGAAAAACCATATTCAGAGAGTAGTTATCAATGGTTCACTGTCAAACTGGGAGGACCTATCTAGTGGGGTCTCTCAGGGGTCAGTGTTGGGCCTGGGACTAGTCAATATTGTAATTAATGACTTGGACAATGAAGTGGAGAGTGCACTTATAAAATTTGCAGAGGACACCAAGATGGGAGGTGTTGCAAGAGCTTTGGGAGGACAGGATTAGAATTAAAAATGACCTTGATAAATTGGAGAATTGGTCTGAAATCAACAAGATGAAATTCAATAAAAGACAAGTGCAAAGTACTTCACGTAGGAACGGGGGGGAAATCAAATGCACAACTACAAAATGGCGAATAACTGGCTAGGGGGTAGTCCTGCTGAGAAGGATCTGAGGGTGATAGCGGATCACAAATTGAATGAGTCTAAGATGTGATGCAGTTTCAGAAAAGGCTAATATTCTAGGGTGCATTCACTGGAGTGTCATAAGCAAGCACAGGAGTGAGTCCTGAGCTGGAGCATGGTGTCCAGTTCTGGGCAGCAGGCTTTAGGAAAGATGTGGACAAACTGGAGAAAGTCCAGAGGAGAGCAACAAAACGATAAAAGGTTAGAAAACTAGGTATGTTTAGTCTTTAGAAAAGAAGACTGAGGGGGGACCTGAAAACAGTCTTTAAATATGTGAAGGGCTGTTATAAAGAGAGTGGTGATCAAGTGTTCTCCACTGAAGGGAAGACAAGTAGTAATGGGCACAGATTGCAGCAAGGGAGATTTAGGTTCGACGACAGGAAAAACTTTCTATCTAGAAAAAGACAGTTAAGCTCTGGAATAGGTTACCAAGGCAGGTTGGGGAATCCCTGACATTGGAGATTTTTAAGAACAGGTTGGACAAAACACCTGTCAGGGATGGTCTAGGGGTACTTGGTCCTACCGCAGTGGAGGGGAAATCCCCTCCAGCCTCCAAGTGCCGTTTACAACCCCCACAGTGAGCATCTCTGAGCTTTCATACTTCCAATTTAAAGAGTCAGGGAGAGCAATGGAAACAAAGGGTATCCGCTCGCCCCCACTCCCCGTTTGTCAAAGGACTTTATGCTGCCTCCATAGAGTTTGGCTAGACCAGATGCAGATAAGCAGATCGCCTGAGAGAAGGCAGGGAGGGAGAGAGTCACACAAACATTTGAGGTATGTTCTGTACAGGGACAAATGCGCACACTCCCCAAGTCACAAGGGGACAATGGCAGCCTGGGGTACATCACCTGCAGTTCCACTTCCCAAGTACCATGGGGAACTTCACTGGGTCCTGCATGTGCCAGTCAAGGAATGGGGAGACTTAGACTTGCTGCCCAAAATTCTAGTAAGAGACGAGGGGCATAACTGTTATTGCTGATATTATTGCATGGCATGTCAGCACATAAACCAGCCTAGTTCTCACCAGAAATTCAGAGCTTTACTGATTCTGTACACTGTGGCTACAAGGGTAGAAAGAAATGCAAAGCCAGCATTCACAAACTAAGAGAGAGCATGTAATAACTCAGCTTGCATTTACAGACTCCTCACACCCAAGTTACATAGCCATCCATGGAGGGGCCTGTCAGGCTATACAGCCTTCAGTCCTCCAACCCTACCTGCTTATGTCTTCATGTGGGGTCTTCTTATTCCTCTCTGGCATCGCAGACGGCTGGACTGCTCTTCTCACTGGACTTTTTAGTCAAATTGCTTCTATTTTCCAATCTTGAAGACAAGCATTAAAAATAAAGTTGCAAACACTTTGCGCAGCTCAATCCATTCCTGAGTGGCAGTTAGGGTTAAGCCAGTGTGTTCCTTGACCTGCCAAGTTTTACAATCCAACCCAGGTAACTTAAGCACAGTCTTGCAGGGAGTCAGCCTGCAGTTTACTTAGCTGGTTAGATTCCTCCTCCTCCAACAGGACTAGCGGAAGTGCAGGGGAAAGGACACAGGTGCTACCTCTCCAGTTACACGAATGATTGCTTGAGCTAATGCACCTGCACTCAGGTCACCTCACTCACACTGGACTGAACCGAGATGCTCACAGGCATAAGGTTATTCACAAGTATGGGCCTTTGGAGGATCCGGCGGGTATTTAGGTGACTGACTACTTAAATACCTTTAAGGATCTAGCCAAAGTGATTTAATCAAAGTCAACGTAGTAGTAGCTGTGTCGGCCCCAGGATATTGGAGAGACAAGGTGGGTGAGGTCGTATCTTTTATCGGACCAACTTGCAAACTGCATTTTGCTGTGATGCTGCAAGTACCTTTCCCAGACCTGAAGAAGAGCAGTGTGTGGCTCAAGAGCTTCTCTCTCACCAACAGAAGTTGGTCCAATAATAGATATTACCTCACCCACCTGGTCTCTCTCAGTCAAAGTCACACGCAGAACCTGCAGTAGAGCTAGGAATTGAACCCAAATCTCCTGAGTCCCAATGCAGTTCGGTGCCTGAACCCCCAGACCACCCTTCCTGTCTTATGTGACTTCTCTAAACTCTGTCATGCAGCACGGCCAGGTCTATGATAAATGGGGCATCACAGGACAGAAGTGGTAGCATTACCGTGACCAAAAGCATTTTTGCTAGCCGCTTATAACAAAGTATCCAGGATTAGTCAACACAAGCTGCTGCTGAACGTTTTTTCCATTCCCTTTGGAGACCAGAGATTCATTGTTCCAGGACTCAGAAATAGCGACAGCATAAATGGATGCCCAACTCATGTGGGATTCCAGCTCTGCAGTGTGGTTTGGAGTCGCCTCCAGTTTTATTTTGTTATTAAGAACAAACCACAAAGCAGCACTTTGGTATCTTAGTACAGTTTATTTCCTCTTTTTCCTTGTTGTTTTCTGTGTCTCACTGTTTTTTTCCTGAGTCACCAAGGCAGAAAGTGACAGGTGAGAACAGCAAGACTGACAGAGAGGAGACATGACAGAGTTCTACGCATAGGACACGCTTTGGGGAAATTCACTACGTGGAAATTCACTCCATTAACTAGGAGTTGCCTTTTTCTTATCTCTCTCTATTGTTTTAATTCCCTTAAAGCTACTGAGGGAGCCTCATCCTACCCCCATCCTCAACTACCCTCCAAATTCAAGATCTGAGCAGCTCAGCATTGCTTTAACTCATAGCAGAAAAGGAGAGGCATTCCTATCTAAGGTATTTCTATAACCTCCGTTACTGTAGTATCTGAGCACCAGTCACAATCTTTAGCATATGCACCATCACAACACATCTGGGAGGTAGGACAGCGCAATTATCCCCATTTTACAGATGGGGAACTGAGTCACAGCCAGGCTAAGTGATTTTCCTAAGTCACAGAAGGAAGTCTGTAGCAGAGCATGGAATTAAACCCACGTCTCCTAAATCCAGGCCTGCACCCAAGCCACTATACCTTTGGACCACTCATTTAATACTTTGGATCAGTTGGTCAGTGCCCTCTTAAAAATCCCAAACCTAGAAACTCCATTGGTATGCTGAGAGGTACTGGTGACTGCATGGCTCACAACCCTCACTGAGACTGAGGTGTGCATTCATACCCAGCAATTAATAGAACTGTAAGGATAAGTGAATCGTAAGCCCCTGCCTATGACAAAAGGGTAATGTAAACCTGCACAGGAGTTTTGTGGGCTATGTTTTTGTGGGCTATGTGGGCAGAGGGACTTTGCTGAATATTGTTTTGGATAAGAGTGAGTGTGTGAAAAAGGCAGAGGACCAGCGAGCCACAGACAGTCTGAAAGCACGGTGTCTGACACTGGAAGAAGCCTGGGGAGAGGATTTTGCGTCAAGAGGGCAGGCTGAAATGAGTGCCCTTGGTGCTCTACAAGCAAAAGAAGCTCTTTCATGAAATTTGATTGCTTCTGTGTTCAGAGACACAGGACTTTGTACATTATTTGTAAATAAACAAAAACCTCATCAAAGAAGTATCTGTCACCCATTTCTGATCCTCATGGGAACAAACCTACTAGACCGTAAGTTTTTGGCTAGCCACTCCTAGCAAGCAATGAGGGCACAAGGTGCCAACCATGAATAATTTATAATCCAAATTTGACCAGAGACAAACAAAATGGTTCAGGGGGCACCATCTAGGAGTTCAGTGTTGGAAGTTTGAATGATAAGTGGTGGGGATCTAAAGGAGGCAAAAAGGGATTGGAGGGTGCCCTGGAAATGGGAAGGCTTTCCCAGCCATAGGATGCAGTGGGAATAAAAGGCAGGAGGAGTAGATAAAAAGGAGCAACAAGGAGGATGGGGGGAAAAAAAAGTCAAACAATAACTTTCAAAAATGCCAAACTAAAAGCCCAGAGGAGTCCAGCTGATCTATTCAAGATGTGAGATCATTCTAAAGAGGATTTAACATTCACATAGAACAGAGGGTGTTGCAATATTTACTAACACACTATCATCCACTCCAGGCTGCAAATGTCCTGTTCTCACACGGTCTATTGCATCATGTGATTAACAGAACAGCCCCCAGTCCCCACAGAGGGAGCAGAGAGAACACTTTGCTTCCATACATCGACATCTGATGATGCCAATTTAGCTGGAAGTGCAGAACATCTGCTGCTGCTACTAATGAACTTACTTGCACTGCAGGAGGGGGGAGAACCCTGTCCCCACCACCAAAAAAAGCTCTCCCAAATCCAGTCAGACGCCATGCTCAAGACCTTGGAATCTCTTGCGAAGAACATTCTAAAAAACAGAACAAAACATTCTGTGTTTATCATCTTCCTCACAAGTGTACTGTGAAAACTGCGAGAGCCCAGATCATCAAGTGTCCTGCTGCCAGATTCTAACCCTAGCGGAGATCCAGGGAGAGAAGCCTGGGGGCTTAGTTACACTGCAACACACAGGATGCATGAACGAGAAGTTGCCAGCCCTTATGGACCTAGCCCCTTTCCCCATGGGAGATTTAAGTACATAAAACCCACTGAACTCCACTGCACCATGCATCAGTGAAATGAGAGTCCACTCCGGGTAGCTCCTAAGGTGACCAGATGTCCCGATTTTGTTTTTTTTTTCTTATATAGGCTCCTATCACCCCCACCCCCTGTCCTGATTTTTCACACTTGCTGTCTGGTCACCCTAGTAGCTCCAGACGACATTCCCAGGGCTCAGCTTGAGTCACTGGGCTGGAAGCTGGCAATTGCTGTGGAATCCTTCTGTTCTAGCTAAAAAGCAGCAATAGTGCGGCTCTCCAGCTAGACTCCAGCACCATAGGTGGAGTGGCCCCCGTGTCCCAGTCCTATGTGGATGGGTGTGCCTATGGAGGCGATAGCTGTGATTGGTCTAACTGTGTAGGGAAGATTCACCCCTTCCTGTCCTGCCCCCCAAGGGTGTTTGCACAGCCACGAGTGCACAAGGCTCGCCCATGGAATTAGCCTCCATGGCATGTGGGATTGTTCGTCTACCACAACAGTTCCTGGAATACTTCCCCCGCCCCCCAAGCAAAGAATGCTACTGCAGGGGGTGCAAGAGGGAAGCTAGGGTTTGTTCCTTAACGTTTAAATTACTGGAGCATCAGCTGTAGGCAAGACACCAGACTTCCTTTGTAGGACTCAACTAACACCGCCTGGCCTGTAGCCTTACATGAAGTCAACCCCCCCACTCCCCCCTGTGATTTTACAGGCTCAGAGATCCACCCTGTCATTTTGAAGCTTATCGTAATACACATGGCAGAGAAGATCCAGGCATGTTTGTTACTCACACAGGATAATGGTGAAGTATTTTTTCGTAATTGTATTTAAAACCCCCTCATTCTTTATGAGGGTGATCACTTAACAGTCTGTCCCTCTGGACAGTTATTTGCATCACATCATCACTTCATGGAAAGTGGTGTTCTGAACCATTCGTACGTTTCTGTGCACAAACGGATACCAACCCCCCCAGCCCAGGCACGACTGGTTGGTGTGATGTTCACCCTTTGAATTTGGAGTTGGAAAGAACTATTGTAAAACCTCCTAGCTTAACTCATTACACTGCCACAATTAGCCTGGCTCCCGGGCAGCCTCAAGTCACTGCCCAGCATTCTCTCCAAACTCCACCTAAGTTTGGATCATGCCTATTTCACCTGGGTCCCAGTTTTATTACCACCCCCACGCCCCGATATATCTTATTGTTACAAAAGTGCCTCAGTGAAACATGCCCTCAACAGCCCCTCACCTCAAGGCCCACTTTACCAAGTCTTCAAGCCAGTAAGATAGTCTCCTCAAAAACTGGAAAGGTGGAAGTTCTGTTTGTAATGAGCCCTCAGAACCTTGCAACAGAAGTGGCTTTCCTTATTGATTTACTGCCTCTAATGCATACACTAGTTTGTTATGCTAGGGTTGCTGAAGTGCAGGGCTTTTATCACTGCTTTTATCTGAGAACAGAGGGTACTGAAACAAGGACTGAATTGTTGGGATCCAGACAGCAGAGGAAATCCAGTCGCAGCAGTGAATCAGCCTTCAACCACTGACACAGTACAGCTGATTAGAGCTGGCTGGTTGCTGTGGTGAGCCAGGCGGGGGTGGGGGGAGATCAAGGTGTCAGGAGTAGGAGCAAGAAGTCAGTGGGGAAGGGCAAAGAACCACAAGCCTGTGGGGTGGCTAGGATGGAACGAAACTTCTGGTGAACATTTCACCTTAGTTTATCTTTGTCCTAAAGCATATGTTTGGAGATCTGAAGAAATACTCACTGTATAAGGAATTATATGGATTTTGTAAACACATACAAGTAGAAAGAAAGGGAAGGTCAAATTTGAGCAACCCCAGCCTTGCCAGTATCCATTCAAAATGTGCCCCTTGCCTGACAGTTATGCAACTCAGCCCGAGATCTGCCCTGCGTATTATTGTTACATACAGGGAGCTACTGAGCTAATTGACAGCAGCAAGGCTCATGGTGGAGTTCAGGCTGCAGGATTTTCTTCCTCTCGATGCTGTTGTGTTGAAATCATACAGCCCAACAGCATGGTAGCTACTTATAATTGTGTGGTCATCTTTCACTTCCTGCTATGCAGCAAGTTCGGGGTTTGGACCTTTCCTGAGTCAGGGGAGCTTGGAAAATAATACAATCTCTCTTCAACCAGAGCCAGTCCAAAAATAATCCAGGGACATGGGGAGCCCTCCGAGAGTCCATAGCAGGAGAAGATTTAACAAATCATTGACTCACTTGCTTATATACGACATTTGACATTGCAACATAATTAATCTAGGAGTTTTACATTTATCTAATGCTTTTTACCTCAGGGATCCCATTACTTTTACATATATAACACACTGATAAACAATCTATACACACTGGCCATGTCCCCCAGCACTGAAAAGCAGTCCTCTCTGAGGTCAAATAGAGCACAGCAACATAATTTAGCAGTTAAGGAATATCATGTCCCATTGAAACTGTACAGAGAAATCTGGGGAGGCAGAGATAATTATCTGAGTTGGAATTTGGCCAGACTTTTAAGAAAAAAGAGTCACAAGATCTTTAATGGTCGTAAATATTCAGGACATCTGTTTTAAATCTCATTCAAAATAGATCAGCAACTACCATTTCATTTGTCTTTAGAAATACAGAGTTAAGAGCTGGTCTATATTAAGTTAGGAGATTTGTGTTAAAACACAATCCTGCACAGAGGGGGTTACAATGAAGATTGGGTGTTCATGTGAGATGGCATTGGACTAGGTTGCAGCCCTGGATCCTGGTGCACTAACATTTTGGTCACTTCTACACAGGATAGAATTCACCAGTGTTATACTACAATCTTCTGACACTGTAAATGTTGTAGTGTACATGGACTCTTTCAGAAATCCACAGGAATCACTGTATGTTACAGTATGGACAGCTTTGGTGGATTAGACCCAAGATTAAAGGCCTCAGGAAGGATTAGAACCTACTATTTTGAGGGTTCCCCCCACCCCCACCGTATATACCTTGTAATCTCCAACCTAAGCAGGATGGATTTTACTGTTTGTTTCTGATACTGAGACAGCTATAGGTTCCCTGACCTCAAAGAGGCCCGACAAGGCAGTAGAGAGTTTTGCTCTCCTGAAAGGTATTTGTTTATGTTATGTGGAGCCTGTAGATGGATAGTCACAGCAAGTAGAAGCAGGTGTCTGCTTGCTCAGTGTCTCAGGATTAATGTAGGTGAACACAAGGAAGATAGTAATAAAAGTTAAGTATTAACAACAATGTAAATTTTGGCCAGTAAGAGGTATCAGATCAAAGTCTATGTTTAGTGGCCATTGGAAGAGTGCTAGGGTAGTACTGGTTCTGTTTAACAGAGAGGAGCAAATAGTTTCGAAGGAATAATATGAAACAGATTTAGCGTCATTTTCTATTTGGGGGTTTCCTGGCTGATAGCCCACAATTTCTTTAAAACTTTGTGGACGGGTTGCAAATTTTCTCTTGATGGCAGTGGCTGTTCCAGCTGTATTGTTTAGTTGCAACTGGTCAGATATGTATACGAATGTAAAATTCACTTTCCACATAGGTCACTTTGAAATATTGCTCCTGCCAATAAAGCTTGATTATTGGTGGAAAGTAAGAGCACAAAAAGAGACAAACGTGAGGCTGAAACAAGTACATTAAAAACAGGAGGAAATATTTGCAGAAGAAATTTTTGTAGCATTAACCCAGCTCAGTCATTTAGTTTAGAAGTTGCAGGTCATTCTAAATCATCACCCTGGCTGGGAGACAAGCAGCTGACCCCCAGTCACGGGGGCCACAGAGAGAGCACATTAGTAGTGTTGACAAAGAGCACAATAAATTATTTTCTCCATCTCCTGTTAGCTAAACAAGCAACTCTAGCACAGCAAATACTTATACTTTTGGACTATTGAACATTACAGAACATCAAGGCCATATCAATAAACATACCTTTAAAATATTTATTTACTGTTAGAACTGTAAAAAATAAAAATAAAAACCCAGACTCTCCACTCTCATCACCTGAGGCTTTGACATACCTAGTTAAAGCATACTGCATTGCCAATAGTTGGATAATTCTCAGAATTCCAACGGCAACCACTAACTAAAGAAACATACCCTCTCCTCTATTTGATCCAGAGTGCTGCAAAAGGCCTGACCATTGGTGGCCCCATCTGGGGCACTTTGTTTCAACTGTGCTTCAGGGCACCACAACTTTGAAAGCTCTCTCTGAGCTTAGATTGAGAAAAAGGGCTGCCTTTGGACTAATGGGAGGGGAAATAGGAACAGAGCACACCATAGATGTATGCCATTTCCAGGGGATGGAGGGCCATTGTTTTGACACTACAGTAGGATCTCACTTTGTTTGATTATGGCACGACAGGACAACATTCACTGTATAAATGATGGGCCTGAAAGTTTGCAGTAAGATTTTAATGACACATCAGCCACAGATCTGTTGTAACTGTGCGAGCACATTGCTACATACGAGACAGGAATTCCGGTCATAAAGACAACATTGGGGCCCCCGGTGCTTGGGGCTGACTGTGCTCAGCTCTGGCATGGATGTGAAGTGTTTCTTATCCAATGGGGGCAGAGTGCAGATATCGCATCACTCTCCATCACCTACCATCAACCAGCTAATGGACCACCATTAAATTCTGGTCTCACAAATATCCATGAATTCTGTCCTTGGTATGACAATGGCGTGAAGGAGGATGATCCAGGAACAGCAAGGAAGTGGAATGTTGCAGACCTTGGATTATTAGAGACAATGTCAAAATCCGTGAGGGAAAAGCTAGATGAAACCGATAGAAACACAAGCAGATTTCTAGTCATAACCGCCACGTTAAGCAGACCGTCTCATCCAATCAGAACACAAAACCACTAATACATATTTGCCTGCCAGTGAAAGACAGATGATTAATTCAGGACTATAAAGAGATTAAGTTGTGTACGTGTAGAAATGTCTCCAGCCCAAAAGGCAGATGTTCGGAGAGTTGTGACTTTATCAGGCATGCCGGGTTCAGCCACTGTAAAACAGTCAAGCTGATCTGAAGCAAACATTGCCTAACTTTCCAGTGTGAGCCTGTGTCAGCATAGTTACCAGGATATGTGAGCAGTGGGCTACACCCTTCTGTGCAGGGTATACACAAAATACACACAAGGCTTGGTTTTGTGTTTAAAACAACTGTGATATATCACTGTCTGGGTTTCTGTGTGTATTTAAAATTGAGGTAAGCTTTTTTTAGACAGTTGTGGATTTGGTCTTGCAAAACACCCCACAGCACTGAACGTCTATATATGGTAACATTCAATAGCCCATCCTGACTTCTGGAATTTGCTCCCACCAGAATTACATCTAATCCCCAGCCTGGCCATATGCAGAGGGTGCTGTGAATGCACCTCTTTGACCAGGACTTCTGCCAGGTGTCAGCTCCACCACCCCTACCCTCCAGTGCATTTAGCAAGGTTTGCACTCTATCTACCCCTCTAGGTGCTTAAATATTTTTGAAAGTCTGACCCTATGTCACTTAAGAGCTTCTGAAAATATTACCTATCATATAATATGAGCAACAAAAATGAATAAAGGTCTGGAAAACATGACCTATCAGGGAAGATTGAAAAAAAATTGGGTTTGTTTAATCTGAAGAAGAGAAGCCTGGGGGGGGGGGCATAAACAATTTTCAAGTATGTAAAAGGTTGCTATAAAAAAGAATGTGATAAATTGACAGGACAAGAAGCAATGGGTTTAAATTGCAGTAAGGGAGATTTAGGTTAGACATTAGGAAAAACTTCCAAACTGTAAGGATAGTTAAGCACTGGAACAAATTACCTAGGGAGTGGAATCTCCATCATTGGAGGTTTTTAACAACAGGTTAGACAAACACCTGTCAGGGATGATCTGCAGAATACTTAGTCCTGCCTCAGGGCAGGGGACTGGAATATATGACTTATTAAGGTTGCTTCCAGTCCTATATATCTATGATTCTATAGATTTAAAAAAAGAGGGCTGAGTTAATTCTTTTGTAATGAATGGAAACAATTCAATGGCCATTGCCACAATAAATACTCATTTCAGCTGGGGAAAGTACAGTGCATGACAGATTTTTCTTGCGCATGACAGATTATTCCGAGAGGGAAAGAAGTTAATATTTGTTTACAAAGCAGAATGGTTTTGTGCACATCTATCTGTGGTCCATTCTACAGCTACCGCCATCCACTCAGATTGTGAATAAGGAGCAGTCTCCAGACTATTTCAAGAAAAAAAGGTGAGAGAGAGTGAATAACGGTTTGAGAGTGCTCTGGCAGACGCGTTCCTGCCATGGATCAAAAGTCTTGGGACACATGACCAAGGGGCCTTCTATTGCAAGACGGAAAGAAGCAGCTGGCTATGGCATACCTGCTATATAATTCCCTAGGCCCCTTTTGCATGTGCCTAATTATATACAGGGGAATAGCCCTCTTGGGCCCAAATTTTGTTGAATTCATACTAGTGCACAGTGGGCACAAAATGCTTATTCTCATTTGGGAGTGTTTTACACCCATTTTGCCCTGGTGCAAATGACTGCATAAAGTGTCAGGTGATAATTAATGGGGCTCCTTGAACTCAATGGGACTACGCATGTGCATCAAGTCAAGCACCTGTTTGAGAGCTGGCATGACTGAAGCGTTAGCTAGTGAATGACAAATAGTTAGATGGGAACAGTGATTATTTTGCTCCCCTTAGGCCATAGCCCGTAGGGGTGATTGCTGAGCAGTGAGGGATGCCAAAACACTACCAACAGTACATTATTTTATGGGAGTCTGGAGAAATACTGTAGCACTTTTCCTAAACCACAGTGTGTGCTGAAGTAGGGAAGGAGTCTGAGAACTACTGGGAAGTAATGGGGTTTTGAGCTGGTCCAGAACTCCTAAACAACATTCCAGTCTCTATTCAGGCAGGGGATGGGTCATTTTTCTAATCTGAAGCTAGGAATATGGCTGGCTGCAGGGGGAAGCAGGATTAATAATATGGACGCTTTCACCTCTCAGCCTGCAGATGAACAAGAGAGTGGGGGACCTGTCTCAGAGATTTAACACTGTCCAATTATTCTTCCCACTAATGCTCATCACACTGAACAAATTCCATTTGTCGCACAACGGGGTTTAGAGTCCATAACACACCAACTCCTGAAATACAGCCGGTGTGCGGAGACGGCCGTCTAGCATGCGGATTGTTCCAGGGTCACTACATCCACAGCATGCCCCTCAAACTGCAGCACCCCTACCCTCAGTTTCCCCTTCTCAGAGCTGTTCAGTAAACTCTGCTCCATTCTTCTGCCCACCCTCTGGGAACGGACTCAAAGGGACTATTCTGAGTCTGGCTATGTCTGTTTCCAACCTAAATGTATGTTGTATGATCAACATACCTTTATTACAATTTTGATCACAGCCCACCTTCCATAATAGGATGCAAGGGAGAGGTGATCAGTTGTATATGTTCACACACCAAAAGAAGTACAGACCAGAATAAAATCACTAACTAAATACTACTGCTACTTAGATGATTGAGATCTTATGTATACAGCACACTTGAGACTTTAAGAGCAGGAAAACCCTGTTTGTCAGAGGGAAGTACAAAAATCCTGAACAAAAGGTTGTCAGATTCTGAGGAGCAAGTCATATTATGGATAGAATCGGCATGTTTATATGCAACACAACACAGAAAAAGGAATATCAACATAAGCTGGGCATGCTGCCGAAAGAGTGGTAGCTCTTTGGAAAAATAGCTAATTTCTCCATCTTGGTTGAATATCAAGAATGCTCAGCGAGAGAGTGACAGATGGGTGGAGGGAACGAAGATGCTTACTTGGGTCTTGTTAGAGAGATTTCTCCAGTTAGGAGATTAGATCAGACCACACCACTGTATTTTCCTTATGCTTGATGATGGTGAAGTGCCACGAGCACACTGAGTTCCCAAACTGTGATCTGAAGCACCTGTGCTCCACACAGCACTTGCTGCTGATCAGTAGAGTCCTGGCCAGTCACATGGTTCTGGTTCTTTCCGAGTCCAGCCATTGTATTCATAGGTGCCAACTTCTTCTGGCGCTGGTGGGTGCTCAACCCTCCTCTGGCTCTGCCCCTGCCCTGACTCCACCCCTGCCCTGCCCCCTCCCACCCCATTCCAATCCCTTTCCCAAAGTCCCCACCCCCACCTCCTCCCCTGAGCCTGCCACGTTACCGCTCCTTCCCCCTCCCTCCCAGCGCTTGCTACAGCTGTTTGGTGGCAGCAAGCACTGCGAGGGAGGGAGGAGTGGAGACGCAGTGTGCTGGGAGGAGGTGGTGAGGTGGGGTGGGGAGCTTGGCTGCTGGTGGGTGCAGAGCACCCACTAATTTTTCCCCATGGGTTCTCCAGCCCCGGAGCACCCACGGAGTCAGCACCTATGATGGTATTGCATTAAAAAGTTGCTAAACATATATTTATTATTACTACTGTCTAAGCAATTGCTTTAGTTGTCATAGGGATGTTATTTGATTGCCAGTGGAAAAAGAGGTGGTCTGCTCAGTCATGAGTGGGAGACAAGCTTGCTCAGTCTCAGTGGAGGAAAGCAATCCACAAGCCAGTCTTTAACAAAGGGTGATCCACGTTATGGAAAACTGTGAGAACCCATGCACTAAGGGATTCTGATTTTTGCCAGGCTTGTGTGAAAGCAGAGTTATTTAAGGGACGATCCCAAGGGTAAGCAGATGAATCAGCTTTTCCAATACCACAGGAATAGCTAATACACAGTGAAGTATGGGATTGTCAGCAAGAGCTAAAGGTGAACTTGAGCTTCTGTTCTGTGACTCGGATTACAATTTAGGAGACTTCCTTGAACCCAGGAACGTATCATTTGCAACCCTATTGGCTCTGGCATATGGTTTATATTCAGAGTGAGAATGGTGGCGAACCTTAGAGTCTGCCTCCTCTCCAGTATACTAAAACACACAAAATACTTCAGAACCAAGAGACCGTAACAGCACAAATGAGCAAATATAAATCCAAATAATAAGAGACAGGTCAAATGCATAAAAAGAAATATTGCTTAAAATATCATGACTAGCAGAAGACCCTAAGAACTTGTACATTTTTGCTATTAAAACATTTCATATTTCTGAAGACTAGTAATGCACTGCAAGTAAAGAGGCTGAGTTGGAAGAAAAGGACAGGGAAAAAGAAACCCATGTTTAAGCCTGGCTCTGACATCAATTCCCTCTGTGATCATGGGAAAGCCACTTATCTGCCTAAGTTTCCCCATGTGGAAAATGGAGATGGTAATCATTCATTTCTATCTTATAAAGGACATTCTGAAGATTGTCAAGTTTTAAGGTCAAGTGATACACATGCTATGTATTATTATTTATACATACCTTTCAAAGGCAGAGCTCTAGAAATCTCTAACCTAGATGCCATCTGGCCCAAGACTGAAGTTAAGTAGTAACATTTATCTATAGAAAATTTAGATTTAATGCTCAGAAGCCAGAATGTCCACAGCAACAGCACATTATTTCATGCAATCGTGACAGGTAATATATGTTCCTCTTTTCATATCTCCCACAATTATTAGTCTGTACTTAAGTCAAATTTTTTGACTACTCTAGTTTGTAACTTAACTTAACCACAGACTAGCCTGCTTCTATGTCTGTAGAAGCATCCCAGAGCCTAGTCTGCCTTCACTGTGCTCGGCCTCTGAGTCCCAACCAGTGACATCGCCAAAAATGAATGAGCAAATAACCTTAAGTGGGACAGTCTTTACAAGAGAAGTAGCAGTTAATATCACCTTGTTCAAGAGATGCTCCACAGCCAAAGAATTACACTGCTCAGAGCCAACAACTCCACAGCTGTCTTGCTCACCAAAGAGAGGCATTTATGTCGGTTGCAGACGTAGTTGCACAGCCTGTGGAACAGCTGAGTAAGATTGGGAAATCAACAGATTAAGGCAAAAATGGTAAACAACACACTTGGACAAGATTAGCCTTTGAGAAGGGCTCTGACTGGGTTAACTGCTTAAGCTGTAGTCACTACTGACACCCCATTTAGAATAATCAGACCTTGTCTGTAAATAGAGACCTTGTCATATTTTACCATAGGGTAGCCTCATGGCTGAGATTTTTAATGTGTAAAGACAAGGGCTTTCCACCAAGCGACAAATGCAGGGGTTCATTTCTTAAGATGAACAGTCTGCATTCTCATAAAAGTTAGTGAAAGGTGATTGAGTTCCCTACCCTCTAATGGCTGTCCAGCTGGAAATCAAATATTCTATGTGCACTTTTCAAAGAGAATAGAGAGTAACATTCCAGTTCTCTTGGTGATGTTGATCTGATTGCCAAAGTGTACTATAGCACATTGTTGAGCATATAATGACTGGTGTAGCTGCCTATATAAAGTCATTGCACTATCAATATGTAAATGTGTTATTACTGTGAGGTGCCTGGAGTATGAAAAGTCCTATATTTTCTCCAAATTCTCTTCCAAATGGACCCTTCCATCATTTGGTAACATGTAGGTAGCTCAGATTCTCTCTTTTGCCAAAATTAGTATACATTCTATCAACTTTTATCATAAAATTCTGTTGCGCCCGTACAAATAGTGAAAGTATCAAAGTTTCAAACATTAATGGCATTTCTAAACCAGTTTCTCAAAACACAAAGGTACTTTTTCTCATTGGGGACTGAATCCAGGAAAAGTTATAAAGAAGCTGTTTGAATTACTCTAAATTATATATGCAGCAGTGAAATAGTTTTTCCATTATGAGATCAAACAGAATTTTACTCAAATGTAAAGAATCCCACACCCTTTTGTGAGACAGAATGAGAGATTATTGGAGAGGTGCAGAGTGAACCTGAACTGAATTCATGGTAAGTAGACATTACTCATTCTTGTGCAGTTCAAAAGGGGTTATATCCTGATCCAATGTTGTAGCATTCAGCTATCACTATACTTTCAAAGTTGGCAAAGCGACATACGGAGAAAAAACATCTATGTAAGAGGTTCTGGCCTCTAGCCTCAGCAAGGACACAATGTCACTTCCTTTCCACCACCCAAAGGAGGATGCACAAACTGGAATAATTGAAGGATGGCCGATAGCTTTGTATTCAGTAATATGCACTATGCATGATGACACTAACAGGTTACATAGAGCCATGGAGTTTAAAGCCAGAAGGGACCATCCGATCATCTAATCTGACCTCCTGTATATCACAAGCCGCTAGCAACAATTTACAATGCTAAGGAACTAGAACAAGTGGGTTCAACTGTATATTTTTGCCTATTTCAAATGTAGGCAGTTTTCCAGAAAGGATGGTATTTTAAATCCTTCACACTCAAAATATTTGCATCTAGCACCATTGGTGTGCATCTCCCCTAGTAATGAAAAACAAAACAAAACACACCCTACACCAGAACAAAACAAAATAAACATAAAGCCCATTCTTCATAAGCCTTGAAGAACTGGTAGCTTTCTTGAACCATCCACACTTTACATTCTAGGAAGCATATTTTCCAATTCCATTAATACCTTATATAGATAAGACTCAGTCAATACATGAAGGGAGAACCCATTTAGAATACATAAAAGAATGGACAACTGTTCAAATCAGTTGATGCATTTTTGAAAATTTAATTAGTTTAATCAACTGGTTGATTAAAGGAATTTTAAGAGATTTTTTACTGACTGTGGGTAGGGCTCTGCAATAGGACAGCCCTGCCTTGCGCGCCCTCATGTCAGACCCTGCCATGACAGGTGTACCTGCCTTAGTTTCCCCTTGGTCCAGCCACAAAAGAAGCAGTCTCTCTCCATGTCCAATTCTAAAGCTTGCCTTTAGGGATGATTTATTCATTCCTCTGCCTGCTCAATAATCCATAGAATCCTTGTGATAAAACCATTCTCCTGAAATTCTGAGTAAAAAAGGCTCTAAATGGACCCTTTTCTGTTCTCCCACCTGCAGTATCACTTACAACTCATCTTTTGCAGAGTCATTAACCCAGCGGTCCCCAGATTCTTTCTGTCCTAGTCCCAGGCCTCCACTCTCCAGGCCATTGCTGGAAAGCTCCCAGAGTCGCTTTGTCCTTGTGACACTTTTCCAGTAGCCTCAAGTCAGGTTTCCCACAAGAGAACTTCCCACAATGTACCACTTACCCAGGCCTCCCTGCCTGTGATTCCTTCCCCTGCTTTGGGAAGGGCCTTTTGTTCTGGGCTCCCATTCCCACAGTCCTCCACTCAGGCCTGCTGCAAGGAGACTTTTCATAGTGTTCCACTCATTCAGGCCTTCCTGCCTGTTGAGTCCTATGCAGCTCTTAGGATTCACCCTCCAGCTCCCCGCTCTTGTTTCAGGCTTGGCAGTTTCTAACCAGGTGGGGTCTTCCCCTTGTTCCTAGAGGCTTTTGCACAAGCTCTCCTGTAAACCAAGTCTGGGGAACCCCAGCTGAGAAGTCCTCATCAAAAATGTTCTTTACCTTTTGTTCTTCACAATGTCTTTCTATACTAGATCTCTGCTAATCTTGTTTCACCCTTTCCTCTTCAGGCAGCTCTCTCCTTCTCTTCTCTGTGTTTCTGCCCCTTTCCTGACTGAGTCTTTATATAGCCAGGTGCCTTCTTTTAATCCCAATTGGAAGGCAGCTAATCAATCACAGATGCACTGGACCTGCTTCCTCTGAAAGAGGCCAGTAGTCACCCTAGTCCAGAATCATCCTCAAAGGTATTTAACATACCTAAATACCTTTGAGGATCTGGGCCTCTGTGATAGGCTCATTTTGATGAATACATACTACTTATTTCAATTAAGGTGTTGATTTTAACCAATAAAGCCTCAAATGGGTGGGGTCCTGGTTTCTATATTTGCTTTTGCGGTAGCCATTGAGATAATGGAGCTAACTAGGGTCAGTTTAATTATGAGGGGAGAAGAAGCTGGACACTTTCTGTTGGTGTCCTCAGTTAATTAATCTGTTTTCCTTAACAATTTGCCAAAACCTAAACATCAGCTGACCTCCAGACCACGCTATAGGTCCTATTTAAACTCCTAAAATTTTCCCATGAAGGAAAAATAGGGGTTTGATGAGTGTCAGATTATAATCTACATCTACACATCTAGATTATAATCTACATCTACATACAGCATTCTAATCAACTATTGAAATAACCTCTGAATACTTCCATAGAACCCATAAACAATGACTGATGGGAAACTCTGAATGATTTTTGGGATCAAACTCCTATAAATCCCAAAGAAGCTCAGACACTGCCAGGGCATATTCTCAAAAGAGAAGCCAGGATCTATCTAGGCACTGGTATAGCCCCTTTACCATAGAATAAGAGTGCCTCAGATATGTTAATTGAATTTATGCTGACAGCACCCCGTGAGGCCTCATTTTGTACAAGAGAAACTGAAAGAGTGACTTACCCAAATTACAAAGGCAGCCTGTGGATAAACCAGGAGCTGAAGCCAGATCACCTGAGTTCTAAATGAATTTCTTTCATCACAAGACTACATCTTCCTCTCCAGTTGTGTGGTCAAAACTTTCTCTTTGTTCAAACAACTTTTCTGCTGGAGCTCCTGAAAAAGTAATCATCAACCATCTCAGGCACCCCAGAAGAGATGGTGGAGGGTGTCCTGCCAGCACCTGTGGAGGTCTAGGGAAAGAGATTAGCAGTTAATGGCATTAATGCTTCAGAGTCCTTCATTACTAGGAGATGCAGCATACTTTCCAAGTTCCTTGTACATACATGCTAGCTTAGATTTATACTTTCCACAAAGTCTATGATGGCATAAGCCCTCAAATGGAGAAGTCTGAGTTGCATTTCACAGAACTCCATCATACCCGTTACTGACTCAAAGTTGAGATTTTGTGTAATGTATATATAAAAAAGTGACTCCACTCCAATGATTAAGTGCAGAGACATGTGAACTCCTTCAGAGGTGTTTTCAGCGGCTGTCTAAATTAATGTTTACTATTTAAAAACTTTTCTGATTAAAGAGGAATCACAAAAGCTCCTCCTGACCAAAGAAGAAATACAGAAGAAAGTGTCTGTGTTTACTGCACTTCCCTGAAATTCATGACTGCTGTGTCAGGCTGGCCAAATTTACTAAATAAAATAAAGAGGCATCATCAATCTGTTTAGATCCCCAAATTATCCTCCTTCAAAAAGAAGGCAATTCCTATGCAGAATCTTTTGAAAATAAGTTTGTTATGCTTTTAGCTTCTGAAAGTGCCATTAAGCACTCTCCACTGTTGTGAGCAAGAGGTTTGAGACTCACTGACTAGGGACATATCCTAACTTATCTTTAGAAAATATATTTTTATGAAGAAAAAGCAAACATTTAGCTTGACATTATAACTAAAATATGTATTCACATAGCGTAACACAATTCCCATGACCACAAATAGCACAAAGTTAAAAAGTAACTCAACAAAACCATTAAAACTTTTATTGTGATACCTCAAATACAATATAGTGAAACAACAAATGATATACAGTATTGCTAGGACAAAACAGCAAAGCAGCCTGTCATCTTTAAAAGAAAGCATTTTAAAGAGTTTAAGAAACAATATGAGACACAACTCAGTTGCCATTTATGACTCATGCTTTAGGCCTTAAATGATTTATAACAGTCCTTCTCAAAATTACCTCTGAAATTCCTGTTCCTTTACAATAGATACTGCTGATTGGCTTACACTAGTGCTAAATGAAGTACAATACAATATCCTACAAGTTTAACAATAATTTGACGGCTTCCTTCCACTCTTGTCCCATTATCATACAACTGGGATGTTAAAATTTGTCTCTCTTTGTGGCACTCTGTTACCTCAATCTAGATACAGGTCTTGCAATCTGACTGTATGATCCTCTTATCTGGAAAAAAAAAATCTGAGAGAGCAATATATAAAGAAAAATGTTCAAGTCCATTGGAAATGGTACCAAGCACCCTACGTTAGCACAAACGTAGTTTACATTAGGGAGCAATATGGATATATTACTATTCCATAATCAAAGGATTAATTGCTTCTGTTTGTTACTTTGAGGTATCGTTCACTTGAAATAAAATTAATTTCAATTCATGTCTTCCACAACCTGCTATAAGATTAGATGCATGAAAATTAAGCCAGTTACAGAGAGGCTGCTGATTATTTTTAAACTTGCCAAATATTTAGTTTGCAATAGGGCATCAGGACTTTATTAGTGCCCTGTTACATTAGTACTGTTACAATTCAACCTACATCACTATATAGTTTATAGATAATGAAAAAGCTCACATATTCCAGCCGCATTGAACAACAGGCAGAAACTAGTCAGAAGAGGTTATGGATTGTTAGGAGGGTAATGAAATACTGTATATTAAAATGGCAACACAGTGAAAGAAAAAGAAAATCCAAAACAGCAAAAGTGGTAAGGCTGATGTGTCAGCAAGCCCTCCCTAATTCTGTCAGACAGTTTACAGGAACTTTTACAACTTAACATTTTGTAAATGACAGTATTGCCTTTCATTGGTTAAAAAGGTGTCCACAGTTATAAACCAAGGAAAGAATACTGGCATTTGAAGCAGACTCTCAATATTGTAACACCAGTGTTACAGCCACTATTTAGGGCCTAGACAATGAAGAATGTGTCACCAGATTCCAAAATCATGTCACATTATGATGCTTAATTATTTTTGGACAGCCATTGCTTTTATGGGTTCAAAAGAAAATCCTTTCAATACATGTATATTTTTCGCTAGCATATTCTTATGTATCCCAATGAACATTCTTTCCAAGAAGCCAGCTCGTAGTTGGTTCATTTGGTCCAAGAAAGAGCTAGCATGAAACAAGAGTTCACAAAAGCTTTTTGTTACACTTTATAAAAAAAAAATACAAAATAAATGTTAAGACCAACAATAAAAATAACCAGTACAAGTAACAAAAGTGCTCAAGTGGGAGAGGAAGTAAACTTGCCCAGAATGAACACACAAAACCTTTAAATATAATCTTAATATATTAAAAAAAAATAAAGGTTAGAGGGAAAATGCTTTGTAGAATTCTCTTCAAGTAAGTTTTTCTTTTTAATGTACTGCTGGAAGGTTCAGTGACCAGACTGACCTCTTCACATCAACCAGCAGCCATTAATATCTGGAACCAACTTTCACCAAAACCATTAGGCGTAATTCTCCACATCTTTACAATGGGAGAATTGTTTCAAAGAATCACTGCTCAAGTCAAACAATAAGAAAAAAACGTTCACATACTCCCAGATATCACAGCAAGCATAAAGAATTATTACATAGTAGTGTGCAGTAGGAATTTTGTATTAGTTATAGCTCCTTCTCTACTGCCTCTTACCCCCCCCCCCAAAGACTAATAAGAATATTGCTTCATTTGGTTCTCTTAAAAGCCATAACATTATACATAACTCACATCAACTCCTTATGCCAGTAGCTGAAGTTTTAGGTGCTAAGCACTAAATGAAATCCCAACCTTTGGCATCAAGGGTAATTAAGGTTTTGGTGAAAATGTCCAGTTTGAAATACAAATAAATAATGCACTGAAAAAAGAGGTTGAGCATCTAAATAAGAATATCTTTTCTAGTTTAAAAAAAAAAAAGCTCATTGATATGAAACATCCAAATCCACTATTTAAAATATTACTACAGATTGTTCTCTCTTGTAAAAAGAAAACATTAACCTTAAATTTGTACTCTCATTTTTATAGTGAAGGGTCATGGTGTTTTTTCCTTCAACTCAGTGTAATTCTTCTTGAGTCTGTAGCCAGACAAAGAAAATATACATTTTCTGTAGACATCTCCATGGGTGTTACATTTAGGCTTTGAAGCCAACACAAACCCCTTGTTGATGGCTGTTTCGGTGCTTTCATTGTTGGCAATGGACATTATACTAGAGGAAAATTGAAAAATAGCCCAAACAAAACAGAATTCCAGGTTCTTTCAGATTGAACAGATGGCAGCAACAGATGACCATCTTGTGCCAATGCCATTCAGATAAAGGGGACTCCTGGGTCCAATCTAATTCTTGATTATGGAGGAGCAATATAAGCCACCCCACAAAATCCATATTGGACCCAGTTGTACTAGACCAGTTCTTTGGACTTAAGCCCAAGGGTTTTTCCTGTTTCTACTTTTTAAAATTTAACTTCTGTAGGTTCATTATCACAGCTCCTGATGGACAACTTCTGTATCGCTCCTAGTCATTGGCATGCTTGTAAATGAATAATGTCTGGTAATAAAGTGCAGTAGAGTTTTGAAAGCCTGTCAGAGATTTACCCAAAATGTAACAGCAGCAGCAATGGCACACATTGCAAACTTCACAAATGCCATGTTAAAATAGTTATTAAAAGAAAACTAACCTCTATTCTATTGTAAGGCTTTCATATTGTTCATTCCATCATAGTACTTATGTAGTGTTAATGTAAAAGACGCTGCCAACCATTTTGTCCTCAAGCATTAAGGGAGCTAAGTACAAAAGGTCCTCCACAAATACTTTTCATTTGATAACAAAGTTAGCAATGAATACAAGACACAAGATTAATTTTTTAAAAAATTTCTCTGAAAGTGCATGCACAAAACCCAATGGTAAATTTTGTGGATACACATCTACAGAAGGCTTTCTTACTAAGTCACTCCAGTTAAGAAGCAGCTGGAAAAAAACAAAAAACAGAAAGGATGCGAGCTTTATATA